>NC_143139.1:75234166-75537196 GCF_059928025.1 Delphinapterus leucas
TAATCAAAGATTTCTTAGGGCCCTCACTACCTCTTTCTTACTATTAAGAACTAAGAACTTTGCACATACAGATGAACTGAAAAGGTATATTTGCAAATGACAATTTTCTTATTTCATGGAAAGCATTCCAGGGCTTCCAGGGAATTTTCATGTTCAACCTCTTAGCTTACCATACACTGTTAGGTGATCTCACTTATTCCCTTAACTTTACTTATCCCCCAATGCAGACAAAAATAAAATTCTAAATCTAATCCAGATCTCTGCTGAACTTCAAATTCATATTTTCCTTTCCTGCTAAATATCTCTACCAGAGTGCCGTGAAAGCACACTACAGTCATTTTATTCAAAACCAAATTCATTATCTGTTCTCATAAACCTTTTATCCATCTGCATTCTCTACCTGAACTTACAGAAACATCACATACCCATCTTGTTTAAATCCAAAGCATTACCCTTAACTCCCCTCTTTCTCAACCTTCACATCCAATCACCAAGTTAAATGAATCACCTACATAAATTTTGAATCTATCCTTTCTTCATCTCCTTTGCCATTAGCTCAGTTCAAGACTTCATCATCTCTCACCTGGACTATAAAAGAGAGACTAATTGATTTCCCAAAGCACCTCAAATGAATCATTTCCAAAATCAAACCACTTATCTCAACCCTTTACCACCCCAGGGAAAAAGTTTTCTTTTCCTCCTATGTTCTCTAGCTTAGTTAATAATAATCCTCATTTATTTAAAACCTCAGCTAAAGTCTAACTGAACTCGAATTGATATCTGTACACCAATGTTCATCGCAGCATTCACAATAGCTAAAGGGTGGAAACGACCCAAATGTCTATCGATAGATGTATGGATAAACAAAATGTGGTATATGCATACAGTAGAATATTATTCAGCCTTTCAAAGGAAGGAAATTCTAATACATGCTACAACATGGATGAACCCAGGAAGCATTAGTCTAAGTGAAATAAGCCAGACACAGAAGGACCAATATGTATGACTCCACTAATATGAGCACCTAGAATAATCAAATTCATAGAGACAGAAAGCAAAACAGTGGTTGCCAAAGGCTGGGATAGGGGGAATAAGGAGTTGTTTAATGGTACAGAATTTCAGTTTGGGAATGATAAAAACATTCTGGAAATAGATAGTTGTAATGGTTGCACAACAATATGAATGTACTTAATGCCACTAAACTTTATACTTTAAAATGATAAAAATGCTAAATTTCATGTTACAATTTTTAATTTTTTTAAAATTTTAAACCTAACTGAATCTCAAGTTAATGCTATAGCCACACAAAGAAGATAATTATTTCAAGTGTTTTAAGAACACAATGTTTTGACTTTATAGCCTTAGCGAGCTATAGTATAAGGACAAAAAGAACTGCTAAAAAAACATTAGTAAAACTGATTCAGTAAGCTTATTAACAGTAATATTAGTATTGTTATTTTAAAGCTATGTTATATATATTTTTAGGAAAAAATAATTATGTTAACGTTAAGAGCCAAGATGTTCAGTATAAAATTTCAAAATACAAACTCAAAGAAGGAAAAAAATACTTTAATTTGAACTCATGTTGTTTTGCTTTTTAAATCTGTCCATATGTACGTGTGTGTGTGTATATATATATATATATATATATCCTAGTTGTTATCTTAAATGCTTAAAAGCAATGACAACACAGAAGCAATGAGAACCCTAAGTGCCCAGACAGTGGTATTTAAATAGCATTCCCCATTAAAAGGAACCAGGACTCTTTGGAGAAATGGATGATTCCAGCCTGGAGGAGAAATTTTACTAGATGAACCTGGCACATGTTGTGCCACAAAGCAAGGAAGTTATCAAACACTAACAGGGTCCTGTCAAAATGACAAAAGTCACCTTGAAGGCACTTCTACTAGGTAAAGCTGGGACAATTTGCACACCAAAAAACCACACTGACTTCAATTGACTGAAACCCACTAAATATATATAAATCCTTGAGTTCATGAAATATATTTAAAAATCCATGAGTGCTTCTTCCTCTTCCAGGGATGGCATCTAGAGGCATTCAGGATGGTCCAGTGTTTGAGACACCATCGTAGGCTATCCTACAATACAGCCTCTAACAAAACCAGGCTGTCCCAAACCCCTGGTGTTTACCTTTACACCAAGAAGGTTGGGAAAGCGCCAAAATCCACATGTGGCGTGTGCCCAGGCCAACTTTGAGGAGTTTGTGCTGTGAGACCTAAAGCTCTTACGAGGTTGTCTAAAACGAAAAAACATATCAGCCAGGCCTATGGTGGTTCCATGTGTGTTTTAAATGTGTCCGTTACAGGAACAAGCACGCTTTCCTTACTGAGGAACATAAAAACGTTGTGAAAGTGTTGAAAGCACAAGCACAGAGTCAGAAAGCTAAATAAAAAAATGAAGTTTTTCTGAGTAATTAAAAAATTAAAAGGCAAAAAAAAAAAAAAATCCATGAGTTCTCTTTCCTCAAGGAAAGAGAAAGTCAAAAGACAAATAAGCAAGCCTCATTGATCACTACTAGAGTAGTGTATCGATTCTTATTCTGAAAATTCATAATTAAAGAAAAAGAATAAAGCATTTATCCTGACCATCCAGTATACGCTGAAATTCATGGCAACCAAATCGCCCTGGTTTAAACTGAAAAGTTCTTTACAGAAAAATGTCAGTTAATATATGTAGAAGAAATTAAAAATCTGGAAAATCAACAGTCTGCAACTGTTGATGGAATCAGTCTTTCTAACTTAAGTTACATCAATAAAACCTTTCCTTAGACAAGAAATCTTTCTCTACTTTAAACTGTTATATCTCTTATTTATACTTCTCTTGTAACACTTACCAATACAAGGAAGAAGAAAGTGGTGGTAGATTGTTACAGTAATGACTCTCAATGAATCACACCTATGTTTTAATGCCCTTGCAATTCTCCTGTGTAATCCTCTCCCACATGGGCTCTAGCAATGAGACTTGCCTTGGCTGATGGCAGAGTAGCAAATAACATACAAGTAGAGTGCACAATGGGATATGCTCCCTCATTGCTGGAAACTTCTGTCACCACACAAGCCCAGGCTAACCTTGGATACATGTGACCCAAGGAATATTATCAACAATATGAGAGAGGCTGTTAGACTATCACCCCAATCAAACCAACAGATAACTCCAGCTGTATTAGTAACTCCAAGAGAGACCAGCAGAAGAACCATTCAGCTTAGCCTAGCCCAAACTGTTGATCTAGAGAATCCAGGGCAAATAAAATGATGGTGGTTTTAAGCCAAAGTTTGGGGATGGTTTATTATGCAGCAATAGACACAATTAGATACAGTAGATATAATGTCATATCTTCTCCACAAGAGAGAAAAGGAACCTTTCTGAGGATGGGAGCCCTATAAAGAATGAGGTATTCATCAAATTTCCTAGTAAGGACACAATAAAAATACCCCCTGAGTTTAACTAACACACAATACTTCTCATTACATTAAAAAGAATTAATGTAACTACTCCAAGATTTACATTATTCTATTTTCCATTGTTTCTTTTTTAACTTTCTAAGTTAAACAAGAGACTATAAGACTAAACTGCCAATCTGGTTTTCAGGGTATTTGAGTAAAATGAAAAAACTGTTTTTCGGGTTTTTTTTGCGGTACGCGGGCCTCTCGCTGCTGGCCTCTCCCGTTGCGGAGCACAGGCTCCGGACGCACAGGCTCAGCGGCCATGGCTCACGGGCCCAGCTGCTCCGTGGCATGTGGGATCTTCCCGGACCGGGGCACGAACCTGTGTCCCCTGCATCGGCAGGCGGACTCTCAACCACTGCGCCACCAGGGAAGCCCACAAAAAAATTTTTTTCTTTGACAATACTCATTGGTGGAAAGAATATTGCAAAACCAACACTCTCAAACATTGTTTATGGGAGTGTAACTAAATACAAAAAATATGCATACTCTCTCACTCACTCCTAGGAAATTACCCAGTGGACAAATTCATTAAAGGACCACCTATATATGTATAGCAAGCATGCTCACTGCAGTGTTATTTATTAGCAAAACTGGAAACAAACTAAATGTCCTTCAATAGAGAAATGATTAAATTTTAATAATCCATATAATAAAATATAATGTAGTTATTAAAAATAAACAAATAATAAGAGGCAGTTCTGAAAGTGCTGATACTGAAAGCTCTCCAAACTATATTACGTGAAAAAAATCAAATTCATATACTATAATGTTAATGGATATATGCATTAAAACTTTGTGGAAAAATACACAAGAAACTATTAGCACTGATTACTGGGAAGGACCTTCTACTTTTCACTTTATATCTTCTATACTCCTAATCCTTCACTCCTCTCAGCCTCAAACTTCATATAAAATTTGTCTCTTAAATCCTTTCCTGCTTGCTCTCAATCTTCAACCTTGAGAATGGTCACTAATACTCTTTGTTCTAATCTCCATTACAAATCTAACAACTTTAAACTTGTTTACAACTCATTTTTGGTAATTACTTTTTTTTTTTGTCCTCTGAGTTCCTTCTCATTTCTCCACCTTCTTCTTAAAACCGAATATATCCCAATCTATATCAAATCCTGATGTAGAAGACTTACTCAGACTGTTGCAGTATGACCTTGACCCACCACGTAACTCCACAGATGCTTTTCTATCCATCATAAAACCATGTACAATAGTAAGCTTCTTTACAAATATACCACATTTAACACTAATTCATTTACAACAGCTTTCAACTGAAAATAATTCCTATTTTTTTAAATGTGAGCAGTTCCGCCTAACCTAGAGCCATCTACAACTTTAATAAGCATCAAATAGTCACCCCTGTTGTTAAATTACTAATGGTGAATTGAGTGCAATTCCTATTCGTCTTTCTAAGGTGTCTCTAAGAGGCTATATTCCCCCGTTGCACCTGATTCCAGCCTACTCCAAAATTTCTCAAGTGCCAGCACACAATATACTTCTGCATCCTAAGTCTTCCCTGCCTAACCTAGTGACATAGACTACGATACATACAATACAGTATGCCAGAGAAGGGGGGTGAGAAGCATACACTTATCTAAATGCAATTGGCTCTTGTTTTCAGCAAGGCATGTCAAGCATCCCCAAAACAAAAGTACATCTAAATCTAGGAATACTGATTCATAAAACAGTAGTTGGAGTCACATAGACCTGCATTCAACTTCCAGTTTACCCACTTAGAAGCTTTGTAAAAGTACTTAACCTCTGTAAGCCCCAAATTCCCATTTGTAAAGTGGAACTAATGTCAGCCTCAAAGAACTGCTGGGAGGATTAAATGAAATAGTATGCATACAACGTTTAAATTGGTGCTTGGCATTTGTTAGATATACTATAAGTAGTAGATACTTACATTATTACTAAGTGCACTCATAAAAAAAAGACCTAGAATCAAAATTTAAAAGCTGGAAAACATCTCAGAAATCATGTTCCAACTGTAACACTCCATAGATGAGGAAACGAAGCCCTAGAAAGTACAACTGGCTTACCTGATATCATGCTATCTAACGATAGAGTTGCAATTAAAACTTAGGTTTCCAAGTCCTAACTCAATATCTTCTCTACTGTCTCAAATGTTTCTTGGCCATCTCTCTGATACCCATCAAGACACTTAATTTCTCTAATCTCAACTTCTTCAATGACAAACTACAGGGACAGGACAAGATCATGGGTCTTTCTAGCTCCAAAATTCTCATTCCATGATTTATGTCGGCCTTAAACTGGCTAACTTAAAAGCATGCCCATAGAAACAAAGTCAAATATATTTCCAATTTTTATTATATGCTTAGCTTTCTTATGCATACTTTCAAAACTCTAAAATTTAGTCAGTGGTTATTAATAGGTATATGAAAGCAGTCAAGTCAGAAAAAAAAAGGCAGCCTAGTCAATAAGAGACTGAGACAACCAAAACTAATTATAGATAAGTTACTAGCAACTAAATTGGGTTTATAGACATCATACAATTAACTCAATATTAAGTGAAAGAATAAAAGACTTTAATATCTAACACTTTTTAAATATCTAACATGTAATTAAATATCTAACATATAATTAAAATTGATTCACATATTTTAAGCAAGTTTAGGCCATCAGGTGTCTTGATTCAATAAATATGGAGAGACAGACACAAAAATATATCAAAATAAGAATTCAGAACCTGGGGGAGAATGGATACATGTATATGAAAGGCTGACTCACTTTGCTGTGCACCTGAAACTATCACAACATCGTTAATCGGCTATACTCCAATATAAAATTAAAAGTTTTTTTTAAAAAAAAAAGGTGCTTGCCCATCTCTCAGGACCGACTGACCTATGTTCAACTGCAGTTCACATGCAACCCTTCTCTACTTTGGCCTTCAAAGTTCTCGTCTGAATATTTGCTACTACCTCCAAGATCTGCACCTGCAGCGGCTCCACCTGGGCCCACACCCTAGGCTTCAAGCCTCAATGCAGCCCTCCTACCTGCCTCAGAGCAGGGGGTGGGGTATGTGTGTGTGGAAACGACGACTACACCCCACCCCAAGGGAGGATGGCCCAAACGGCTCCCGTCCCTCACAGGGCACTTTTCATTTTTTAAGTCTTAAAATCACTTGAGAGAGCTGGGAAAGGTGCTAATAATAAAATTTCCTAAACAGAGAATCTGTGGGCCATACTCAAAATCCCAAAATGTGCTTGAAGACCTACTATGTAAAAACTTCAGAATCTAACAAAAATCCTAATCTACTGGCTATGGATTCCTGTTATAAAAAATATGTAGAATGTCAGTTTCAAAGAAGTGGAACACAATATTTATAAAATTAAAATCCATCCTGAATATTATCATCTTTTACGATGCAAAAATCCCTGAGAAAGACTATCCAAATAGCAGATGACTAGTAATTCAGGTTCCCAAGGAAACAGAGTCTGAGATTGATATCTGCAAGCAGGTTTACTGGGGAGTGCTCTCAAGAACACCTGTGTAGGCACAGAGGCCACATGACTGGGCCAAGGGAGAAGCTGAACAGTATTGATCAATAACAGTTGCAAGAGCAGCCTCATCTAAGCCTACTAAGAGTCCTGAAGCTAGAATGACCCTTCCTGTTAGTCTCTAATCAAGGCAAGAGGATGATTCTTTTCATCCCCCACCATTAACCAGGAATGAAATGCAGGCGGCTTCCAGGAAGGGGACATAAACTTGGGTGAGGCAGCCATGATCCCAAGCAACTAAGAGAATGTGTCTCTATCCTGAAGGGGAATCTATGGCCCACACCAAAGCATCCACTAAAATGAATGTACCTTACTTGCATTTGAGACACGCATAAAGGGCTATACACTGGGGAAAGGGAGGGCAGAGGGAACTCAACAGAAAAGGAGACCTACTCTCTTCTGGAGCCTACTATGTGGCAGGTGCTGTGATAGTCATGTTACATGAGCTATGGGATTTTATCACTGAATCCTTGCTTCCTGAAGACAGTGTTTTTTCTCAGCAAAGAGGCTAGGAAACAGGGTAAAAGGTATCTGGATTTGTTATGTAACACTTAAAATGCTACTTTGGGGTTGCAAATGGTCTGCAGACTCAAAATCCTGGTACTTCCGTGATTTTCAACTAATACTTTTACCCTGAAAAGCACTTCAAAAATCACCTAGGTGGTGCCCTCATTGAACAGATAAGGAAAGTGAAGCCAAGAGAAGCTCATGATTTGCCTAAGATCACACTGATAGCAGAATTTAGAACGTGGACTCAAGTCTTTTGATTCCAAGTTCAGTGATTTCTCTACTTGATGTGGTGTCTTTACATTCAAAAACTTAACAAAATCAAAATAACCCAGAGACATGAATCTTATTGTAAAGCTCAGAATATCAACTTCTCCTAGATCATTTGTACTTTCAAAATCAGGCACATAAGAAACTTGAGTTTTACACTAAAGAAATGTCAATTGGTAGTGTGCTAAATGAAATATTATATCTTTCTATTAATAATAATAATAGCTAACTTACAACCTCTGTGACAGGCACAACATCAAGATCTTTATTCACATTATATCATTTAATCATCACAACAATCCTTTGGATAAAATTAAAGGAATTGTTCCCATTTAACCAAGGGGGAAAAATAAGGTTAAAGAAACTAAGTAAGTTGCTAGCTAAGATTACAAATGTAATAATGCACAGAGCTGGCGATTCCACCTGACTTAAACAAAATGCTCTCAAAGTTAAAACATCCACTATGCTACAAGCCCTATGCTTCTTCTCAATTTTCCTTTTCTGAACTTTTCAGACTTCCATGATGTACATGATTTATTTTTATAACCAGAAATATATTCTTTTATTATTTCTAAATATTCTATTTTAAAACTAAATCATTGCTTTGAATATTTGGAAGTTGCAAACAGATATAACAAGGTTTTATCAGAAAAATTAATGTCTTATAGAACAAAATAAACCCATACTTCCTTATCAGAGGTCCAATTCAATACAATTACCTCTTAATCAATCCCCCACAATAGTGTGTTTTGGCATAGCACTATACAAAGTCAGGAATTCTTAAAACACTTTCCAAATATTATTTAGCTAATAAAGTCCCAATAAGGTATCACTGAGACGCTAGAAAAACTTATATTAGCATACTTATGTAAAACTTAACCATAGTCTAATATTAAACATTGAAACGAGGGAAAGGATGTGGTTTTTATTAAATTCCATCTGCTGCTATGACCCATGCAATACTTAAACAGATGTCTATGCAACTAAGTTATTCATGTTCAATATGTCAATCAATCACAGTGTAAGCAATGGCCATGGATCTATCCCAAAGTAAGTTATCCTACCGCAGCCCATATTGAGAACATAGTCCAAGACAGCCAGGGTATATGACCCCATGTCTACTGCCAATCGACCAAATGTGATCACCTGGACCCAAAAGCAGCCATTCACAAGCTAGCTAGCAACCAATAAAATGGCTCAGTGGCAAGACACACACACAAACAAACCCCAGTGTGAACAATGAACTGCTGCTGAGCTCCATGCTTAGGCCTTTAAAGTGCAAACTATGAAGAGAAATGACTAGTCACACAGAGACTTCCCTGGTGGTCCAGTGGTTAAGACTCCACGCTCCCAATGCAGGGGCCCAGGTTCGATCCCTGGTCAGGGAACTAGATCCCGCGTGCGCCCGAATGCCACAACTAAAAAAGGTCCCACATGCCACAACAAAGATCCCACGAGCCGCAACAAAGATCTTGCACACGGCAACGAAGATCTCACGTGCTGCAACTAAGACCCAGCGCAGCCAAATAAATAAATAAATATTTAAAAAAAAAATTAGCCACCCAAACTGGCACTAAACAGATACACATCAAAGTCATGAGGTAAATAAGAGTACTGGAGGGACTTAAGTAAATCAAAGTTATAACCCAGCCAAAGTTTCAAAACACCACTGACTCTTGAGAATGCAGAAGCTATGAAGGAAAAAACTAGAATAGAGGGTAAGAAAATTAGCTGGCACCAAATGAACCTAACCAGAACTATAATCACTATTTCAGAGCCACAGTAAAGCTTATTTCTAGAATGATCTGTAAAAGATGTGTTTCATGGTATCACAATTCCTAAAAGGAGGAATCCTATGAATCAAATGACCTCACTCCACTCTCAACCTCAGCTGACTAAACCAGCAGCAGACACCTGACCCAGAGGAAGTAACTCCATTACTGGCCAGCCAGAGACCTACGCATGACCCAACAAGAAAAGATGAGGAGGACATTTTTGATTCTTCTCGTTGGGGGTTGGAAATTGAGCCAGTTGGCTATGCAACATTTGGCCAGTTGGCTATGCAAAGGTAAGGTGAAAAGCAAGTAGAATCATGTGGTCAGATGGCCATCTGAGGTCTTGAGCATACTAAGCAAGGAGTAGCAAGGAGGATGGACACAGAGATGCAGAGGCAAAATGCCAGTGGTCCAGGAGACTGTGTGAGACAGAGGGGAGTACTGCCTCTGCCCCGACACCTTTCTAGGTCCTACTGTCTAGAGACCCAACTGTACAGCAATTCTTATTCTTAGATCACTTTGAAACCTTACAATAAATCCTCCTTCCAATTTAGACTGATTTGGGGAAGTTTATAATCCTTGAAAATAAAAAGCACTCATTAGAATATTGTCCAAGGATGACAGATTACAATCATGCATTTAATATTTAATTACTGTTTCCTCTCCTCCATATATCTTGGAAGAATAGTCTGCACTCCCTGTTTCTACACCCTTACTTCCCAGCCAATCATTTCTCCCCATGACTCTCCTGAAACTGAACTAGGTATGACCTAACTGTTCCATTCAGTGGATACTTCTCAGTCCTTATTTGAATTGACGTCTCTCCAACATTCACACGTCTAATACTTGCCTCCACTTGTCTCCTGAGTGCTGGACCTACATATTTCCACCTGCCTAGTGAACATCTCTGTTGGGATGTCCATACCTCTAGTTCACACTTGTTTTCCTCACCAAACCTGTTCTTCCTCCTCCTCTATTCTTCACCTTAGTTCCTTCCACCCAGACTACTCACAAGTCAGTAAGTCCTATTAATTCTCCTAACTTTCTTGAAAATCTGTTTTTTCTCTATCCCCAAAGCCATTGTCTGATTCAAGCTTTCATCATCCCCTGGATTAACAACAAGAGATGCAGAAATTCTGATTCAATGGAGGGACTTGGGAATTTTTTTTTTCTTCTTTTTTAAGGATTCCAAATGATTCTAATGTGCAACAATTTTAGGAACTAAAACATTATTACTTTCTAGCTGGTCTCTCCCTTTATGGAGCCATCCTCTCTACACAGCTACCAAGTCAACATGTATTACTGAAAATACACCAAGTATCAAACATTAATGTAGGTCCGACACACTAAGGAAGAAAAACAAAATCCCCACTCTAAGGGAGCTCAGTCTAGCAGTGGAGAAGTCAAGTATCACAAAAACAATGGAATAAGTTTTGCAGAGATCTATATACTAAGTGTTTTAGTATACTGAGCTACTACACACTAAGTGTTTATTGAATGCTGATACTGTGGTGAGTCTTCATGAACATTATTTCATTTAATCCTTCTACAATACTCTAAAGTACATATTATGCTCAATTTACAGATAAAACAGCTGGGTCTCAAAGAGCTTGAAATTTTGCAAAAGATCTCACGCTCATGAATAGAGGAGGCCAGGGCTTAAATGATGGTCTAATTCCAAAAGCCCCTTCTCTTAATTAGTATGGGGTGCTTTGGGAGAAAGAAAAAATAGCAAGCAACTAACTCCTAGTATCCCCTAAACTGAGCAGTGTGGACAAGTAATGGTAGGGCACTCACAGCAGAATAAAGAGCTTCTATGGAGATGTGAAGGGATGAGAGATCAGGGGAAGTTGTGGGAAACACAGTTAGTGAGGATGGCAAGGTCAGTGAATGTACAGAGGTACGTAGAGATGAGCCTGAAATGGAATCTTTTTTCCCAAGGAACCAGAGCAGTATCGGCCTTGCATGCCAAGGTAAAGAGTCTGGACATCTCCTATGGGCGCTGAGTTGTCACCAACAGATTTTAGGCAGAAGACTGATTCACCTGATATACCTTTTATAAGGATTATAAGGGGAAAATATTTTTGGAGGGTTTTCCTTATTACAAATTTGATTATTTAAAAACCTTCCGTGGCTCCATATTGTTTACTGTATAAAGTCCAAAATCCTTTCCAGTCTCATCTCATAACTATCCCCATCCACATGCGAAAATATTCACAATTCCCCTATGCTGTGCTAGGCTGCTTCAGGTTTTTGCATTTGCCTGGTCACTGTCTGTAAAAATGCCTTCTCTCCCTTGTTCCTCCTTGCCTGAGTCCCTTCAGCTTCTGTAAGGCCTTTAACAATCTCCATTCCATCTCTCTCCCTCCTCCTTTCACCACAGAATTAGTTACTTTTTCTTTTGCGCTCACATTCTTCCTTTGTATATCTATTGACACATCACACTGCTCTGTAATTATTTAAGTATCTGTCTCCCCCATTAAATCTCTGCCAGCCCAGCACAGTAATGAGCACAGAATGTTCAACAGTATGACAAATGACTTTCTACACACACACACACACACACACACACACACGAAGTTAAAAAAAAAAAGATAACAAGGGAGTGATAAGAAAAGCATTCCTTGAAGAAATCTGAAGTATGTAATAACAAAAAAACCAACATTAGCAGCAAATAACATTTATAGAGTTTACTGTGTGCCAGATACAGCTGTAAAACCTTCACATGTATTAATTCATTTAATCCTCACAACAACTCTATGAGAAGGGTACTATTATTATGACTATTTTAATGAGCCACAGAGAAGTCAAGTTATTTGCCCAAAGCTACCCAGCTAGTAAATAGGGTGCAGATGCCACCCCAGGCAGTCTGGCTCCAGAGTTCAGGTTCTTTTTTGTTCGTTGTTTTTTTCAGAGTTCAGGTTTTTTACCAATAATTATATTGGGTTGGCCAAAAGGTTCATTCGGTTTTTTCCATAAGACGGCTCTAGTGGCACTCAGTCATCTTTAACTTCATTCAGAACAATTTTGTTAGACTGTATGTGACAGCCGTCATATCAGCATGCATTAAAAAAAAACTTATCAAAATCAGTGAATTTGGGCTTCCCTGGTGGCGCAGTGGTTGAGAGTCTGCCTGCCGATGCAGGGGACACGGGTTCATTTCCCAGTCCGGGAGGATCCCACGTGCCGCGGAGCGGCTAGGCCCATGAGCCATGGCCGCTGAGCCTGCGCGTCCGGAGCCTGTGCTCCACAACGGGAGAGGCCACAATAGTGAGAGGCCCGAGTAACGCAAAAAAAACCAAAATCAGTGAATTTTTGTGTAGCCACTTTAATGTTGAAGATGGAAGAAAAAAAAAAGCAACATTTCGGCATATTATGCTTTATTATTTCGAAAAAGGTAAAAACGCAACCGAAATGCACAAAGAAAGATTTGTGCAGTGTATGGAGAAGGTACTGTGACTGACTGAACAAGTCAAAAGTGGTTTGCAAAGTTTTGTGCTGGAGATTTCTCACTGGACGATGCTCAGGGTCAGGTACACCAGTTGAAGCGATTTGATAGCGATCAAATAGAGAAATTAACTGAGAACAATCAACATTATACCATGCGGGAGATAGCCGACATACTCAAAAGACATATTCAAAATATCCAAACCAAGCGCTGAAAATCATTTGCACCAGCTTGGTTATGTTAATCGCTTTGATGTTTGGGTTCACATAAGTTAAGGGGAAAAAACCTTCTTGACAGTATTTCCACAAGCCATTCTCTACTTAAATGTAATGAAAACGTTCCGTTTTTTAAAACAAATTGTGATGGGCGATGAAAAGTGGATACTGTACAATAATGTGCAACGGAAGAGATCGTGGGGAAGAGAAATGCAACACCACCAACCACACCAAAGGCCAGTCTTCATCCAAAGAAGGTGATGTTGTGTATATGGTGGGATTGGAAGGGAGTCCTCTATTATGAGCTCCTTCCAGAAAACCAAACAATTAATTCCAACATGTACTGCTCCTAATTAGACCAACTGAAAGCAGCACTCGACAAAAAGCGTCCAGAATTAGTCAACAGAAAACGCATAATCTTCCATCAGGATAACGCAAGACCACATGTTTCTTTGATGACCAGGCAAAAACTGTTACAGCTTGGCTGGGAAGTTCTGATTCATCCGCCGTGTTCACCAGACATTGCATCTTTGGATTTCCATTTAGGTCTTTACAAAATTCTCTTAATGGAAAAAATTTCAATTCCATGGAAGACTGTAAAAGGCACCTGGAACAGTTCTTTGCTCAAAAAGATAAAAAGTTTTGGGAAGATGGAATTATGAAGTTGCCTGAAAAATGGCAGGAAGTAGTGGAACAAAAGGGTGAATACGTTATTCAATAAAGTTCTTGGTGAAAATGAAAAACGTGTCTTTTATTTTTACTTAAAAACCGAAGGCACTTTTTGGCCAACTCAATACTATCTCTTTAGCTCTAGCAAAAGACACCAGTATAAGGATACAGTTCTAGCCTTGGTTCTTTTATATCTTAATCTCTTTTTTATTCTTAACACACTAAAAATAAATCTACACAGTAAGAAAAAATTCCACTTCTTAAAATTCGCTTCAATAAATGAGTAATAATTTCATCAAACTTAAATGTGTAAATAATCTGGGACGCCTTCCCTAACATCTTAGTTTAGATCAGGACCCTCTTGCTGTACGCTCTTGGGGCTCCCTGTGCTTTCCTTCCTAACATTCACCCAAGGATGTGACCATATACTTATGTGATCCTTTCAACAGTTCCTCTGTCCTCCCCTGGATACTCAGCTCCACAGGGGTTCATGTCTATTTTACTCATCAATGCAGCTTCAGCATATAGTAGACCCATAATAGATGTTTGAGAAGTAGATATGTCCAAAAGGTCTTCCCTATTCATCACTTCTTTTTTTCTGCTCATGTTGCCATCATCATAATGCAAATCATAATTACTTAGTGCCAAAAATATTAAAATAAATCTCATCTGATCTCTGCCTATATTCTCCTATGGTTTTATACATCTCATGGAACACTGACAAATTAATCTTCCTAAAACATTCCTTTACTCGTTCAAAAAATATTAACTCCTACTATGTGCCTAAAGGAAACCAGAACATCACACCAAAATATGTCACTTTGGCATATTGATTATTTTTAATTAAAGGCATTTAAGAAACAGCAGGTACAAGAAGAACATTCTGGGGACTTCCCTGGTGATGCAGTGGTTACGAATCTGCCTGCCAATGCAGGGGACTCGGGTTCGAGCCCTGGTCTGGGAAGATCCCACATGCCGCGGAGCAACTAAGCCTGCGAGCCACAACTACTGAGCCTGCGTGCCAGAACTACTAAAGCCCGAGCACCTAGAGTCCCTGCTCCACAACAAGCCAATGCAATGAGAAGTCCGCGCACCGCAACGAAGAGGAGTAGCCCCCACTGGCTGCAACTATAGAAAGCCCGCAGGCAGCAACGAAGACCCAACACAGTCAAAAAAAAAAAAAGGACATTCTGACCCTTCTTTTTCTTTCTGAAAGCAGGAGATAAAACTCCCCTGTGAAAGGGACCCTCACTGTACCAGGAGTAAAGAAGATGTCCTCATCACTAGAGCCAGAGAATTTAGGGCTGAGAAATCTGTACAAACCTTGTTAAACTAACGCTTATCTTCCGAGTTACTTCTTCATCATTTACTACCTCAGCCCAAACCCCTTTGTCTTGTCAATTCTTCACAAATCTTGTTTCTCTGTCTAAAAGTTGTAAACACTTCCTGCTCTGGTCCCTTCACGTCCTCATTCTCTTGTGAAGGCTCCCATGTACATGTAAAAATTTAATAAAATTTGTATGCTTTTCTGCTGTTAATCTGTCCTAGACAGTCTAATTCTTAGGCCCAGCCAGAGACCCAAAGAGAGTAGAGAAGAATTTTCCTCCCCTACATACCAAATATATTTCACTGCTTAATAAAATCCTATTAATTTCCTAATGCCTATAGAATAAAATTCAAAATGTCAGATTTGTCTATTGAAAGAAATAAATAAGAAGGAAAACTACCCCAGACCTTGGTCTCTAATACCATTCCCCCCTAAAAGAAATAGGGCTCCTCAGAGAAATGGCTAGTTTCAGCGCTGGGAAAGGGTAGGTAAAGGATAAGGTTGGAATACCTTACTACGCCAGAAAGTAAGGAAGAGTTCAAAAAAACGATAGGGGCATGACAAAAGGACACTGGAGCCACCTGAAGGGACTCCCACTGTTCAAATCTGGGACAATTTGAACACCAAAATAATTAAGTACAGTGATGAGTTATAGGCCATTTTTATAAAAATGAACTTACGAGTCCATACCAACAGGAAAGGAAGGAAGGTAGGTAAGGGTGGGGGGCAGGGGGGGGAGGGAGAGATGTGAGGCAAGGGAGGGAGGGGAAATCCAAGAACCAATTGGTAAAGGTGCAGGAGTTCTACAGTAGGAAAATCATCATCTTGCAGTCATTATGGTGAAGACTAGATCAAGCAAGAATCAACAATGGTAAATATAGGAGAAATTCTTGATAAAGAACAGGATATTTGCATAGTCTTATAAGTATCTGCCTATTTATTGCAAAGGAAGAAAAAATAATCATTATGATAAGGTCAAAAAATTGGGCTACACCTTGAACTTAGACAAGGTAATCAAAATTAACATAACCTACGAAGGACAAAAAGACATGGGCCTCCAGATGTAATAACCAGAGATGGACACAACAAATTCTAGGCCACATTTCAGCCAAGAATGCACAATCTCAATCTACTCACAATGAAACGTCAGACAACACAACATGAGGAACATTGTAAGGAAAAAAAAAAAGCAGGAGGCGATCTGTATTCTTCAAAAACGTCATAAATTACAAAGAAATGCTGTGGAAATGTTCCATATTAAAAGAAGCTAAAGCAACATGTCAACTACATATAATACCTAACCCTAACTGACCCTATACTGGTGAGGGGTAAATGCTACAAAGGACATTACCAGGTCAACTGAAAAAAAATGGAATTATGAATAGTAAATGGAATCAATGTAAATTTATGAAGTTGACAACTATACTGTAGTTATGTAAAAGAATATCCCTATTCTTCATTGAAGCATTCACAGGTGAAGAACTATAACTGACCCTCAAGTGATTCAGGAAAAATAAAGAAAAAGTACACACATACAGAGAGAGAAAAGAAAAAGGATAGGAGAACGAAGTGTTTAAATGATAAAGCAAATAGGATAAAATGTTAATAAGTAAATTTAGATAAAGAGTATACAGCTGTTTCTTGTATTATTTTATTCTTGTAACTTTTTGTAAGCTTGAAATTGGTTCCAAAAAAATTAAAAATTATATATGTATTCAACTAGACCTGAAATACAGTAGCCACCAACTATATGAGGCTGTTGAACAGTTAAAATATGGCCTGTCCAAAGTCAGATGTGCTGGGACTTCCCTGATGGTCCAGGGGTTAAGAATCCGTCTTGTAATGCAGGGGACGCTGGTTAGATCCCTGGTCAGGGAATTGGGATCCCACATACCGCGGGGTAACTAAGCCCGCGCACCACGACTAATAAGCCTGCGCGCCACAACTAGAGAGAAGCACGCACACTGCAACAAAGAGCCCACGCACAGCAACGAAAGATCCCATGTGCCGCAACTAACACCCGATACAGCCAATAAATAAATAAATAAATAATTTTTAAAAAAAATAACAAAGTCAGATGTGCTGTTAGTGCAAAATACACACATTTCAAAAACTTACTATAAAAAACTCATCAATAATATTTAAGATATCTCAATAACTTTTATATTGACTATATGCTCAAATATTTTAGATAGATTGGGTCAAAGGAAATATATTTTAAATAGTAATTTCAAAAAAAAAAGTAATTTCACCTCTTTTCACTTTTTTAAAATGTGGCTACTAGAAGCTTTAAATTACATATGTGATTCCTATTTGCATTGGACTAGAGCTAGATGATCAAGAATCTCCACAATGAGGTGTCACACTATCTATAAGTTTCTCTCTCAATTTCTTTCTGCTCTAAACAGAGCTCTCTCTCTAAGTCACTTGGTTTTAAGCTACTTAAGGGTAAGGATCAGTTTTACTCACTGTTGTACCTCCAGTATCTAGCACATATCCAGTGTTATAAACATTTGTTTATTGAAAGGCAATATGCAAGCAAAGGCAGGAGGGAGGGCAGGAAGAATGAAATCATTCCCACCTGAGTCTTTGTTTATACTGTAACTCCTTCCTAGAATAAAAGTAACTCTCTTCCTCTCCTAATCACCTTTTCAAAACCCCATCTCTTGCCCATTTTCTCCAAGGAGACACTTCACTCTAACAGGTTCATTCTGTCTGACTGGTCCTCCTCTGTATTACTACAGCCTTCACTGTCTATATAATTTACTTTGGCACTTAATCATATAAGTTCCCTGAGAGAGAGGTCAGATCTCGTATTTTTCCCGTATCTTCCACAATCATTGGCATAGTGCTAACCATATGAGTTGAGTGGCGGAGGAAAGGGCAACAAGGTGCTAAAAAAAGGAAATGGATTGAGTTGGGAAAACTTGGCTCTAGTCTCAGCTTTTTTTTTTTTTTTTTTTTTTTTTTTTGCGGTACGCAGGCCTCTCACCATTGTGGCCTCTCCCGTTGCGGAGCAACACAGGCAGGCCCAGCGGCCGTGGCTCACGGGCCCAGCCGCTCCGCGGCATGTGGGATCTTCCCGGACCGGGGCACGAACCCGTGTCCCCTGCATCAGTAGGCGTACTCTCAACCACTGCGCCACCAGGGAAGCCCTCTAGTCTCAGCTTTGACATCTAACTGTGTTGCCTTAGATAAATCACTCAATCTCTCACTTCCTACTTGCTCATTTTTAAAATCAGAGACTCGTTACCCATAAAAGAAGCCTTCTATTTCCACAATTCTAGAATTAAACCCATTTTTTTCTTTAGCAATCTTATTGATATATACCAATAAAAGGAAATCTAATACACTTAAGGATCTTAGAAATAGCAAAGAAGTTTATAAACTGCCTAAAGTACTAAATGCTGATGTCTTTCCAGCCATGAAGCACTTTACATCCACATTTCTCTTCAAAGCCTATTAAGTAAAATAATCAATACATACATATTGCAGCTACCCCAATTTTTTTTTTCAGATTCTTACAAGCCTCAAAGAAACACCTTTTAGTTGCTAATGGAAAAAAGAAAAAGAACCAGAAACTAAATTTTCTATAAAGTACCCTAGGACCTTATCGGTGATGTTCAAAGATGCTGAGTTACAACTGATTAAAAGCACACTGTCTGTTTCTTCTTTCAAAAATGCTACTTAAAGGAAATTATTCAGGGACTTCCCTGGTGGCACAGTGGTTAAGAATCCGACTGCCAATGCAGGGGACAGAGGTTCAAGCCCTGGTCCAGGAAGACCCCACATGCCGCGGAGCAACTAAGCCCGTGCGCCACAACTACTGAAGCCCGAGCACCTAGAGCCCGTGCTCCGCAACAAAGAGAAGCCACCGCAATGAGAAGCCCCCGCACCACAACGAAGAGTAGCCCCCGCTCGCAGCGACGAGAGAGAAAGCCCATGCGCAGCAATGAAGACCCAACGCAGCCAAAAATAGATAAATAAATTTATTTTAAAAATATAAAAAATAAAGGACGCTATTCAGAAGAAAATTACAACAGGTAAAATGAAAAGGTCATATGAAAACAGAATGCTAAAGGTATGCGACTTAATTTCAAAGCATGAAGACCATTTCAAACAAATCTCTAAATCAGCAAACTTAGTTTTAATCTTGTATCTTATGACCTCTGCTGAGAAATAAGATTATCAGGGTGGGGTAAAATTAAATGGTTGCCATGTTATATAATTTAAAGATTCAAGTCATACTTGTTAGTAAATAGCACCTGTGGAGTTCATACTAGTAATACAAATTACAAGATTTCTTTAAGGCTTTATCCAAATACCCCTATTAAATGCTGAGCATTAACAGTGACCCATCTGTAAGAGCCAAACTCCTCCCAGGTGGCTCTAAGTCCTCTCCTGATCTGGTCTGAGCCTCACGTCTGCAGCCTCACCTCCCACCAATCCCTGCATATCATTTCACTCCCTAAACTTAAATGTTCACATTCCCCTTAATATTACTTGCCCCATTTTACAACTTCTTGTCTAGGCATTTGCGGTTCCCTCAGCCCAACCTGCAGCAAATATGCCCTCCTCCCAGAAGCTTTTCCTGATTGCCCCAAAACCCTCCCACAAAGTGGCCCCCAGGCACTATTCATTCTTCTATTACAAAGAACTGCCATTATTTTTAAATGTCCACTTCCCCAACCAGCTGTGAGTCCTAAAAGGCGGGCCCATATCTTATTTAACTGGTTCCCAGCCCCTAGCAGATGCTTTGCATTTACTGACACTCAATATAAGGACATTGAAAAAAAGGAAGTTAAGTGGTTAACGATGAGAAACAATCCAAACTTTCCTATAAAAGAGTATATAAATTTAAGACAGTGGTCTCAACCAGGGCAAGTTTGCCCCTAGGTGACATTTGGCAAAGTCTTCAGATATTTTTGGTTGTCACAAGATGGGGGAGGGGACTTGGGGGTGCTACTACATCTAGTGGGTAGAAGCCAGGGATGCTGCTCAATATCCTACAGTGCAAAGGACAGCCCCCAACAACCAAGAATTATCCAGTCACAAATACCAATAATTCCATGGTTAAAAAACTCAGTTGTCAACTGACTTATTCATGTGTGATGATTCCTTACCATACCTCAGCAATAACCAGAATAAATTCCAATTTTGTGGTTTCAGCTGAAACTTCTGTAGCCATCGATGTGTATGCACCAACCCTCAAAATGATCTTTATATAATCGTAACGCTTAACAACATTAAACCGAGAGTACCGGAAAGCAGTCCATATTTCTGAAAACTAATCTACAACTAATAGAAGCTACTCTTAAGTCAGTAAACACTTTATTTATAAACTATAAAGCAAACCACAGGCGAACTAATTTTCAGCTGTGGAATTATGCGACGGAAACACAATCTGAGGCATGAGGTAATCAGTCAGGTCTGACAAGAGAAAAAATCTCTAAGTAGTGGAAGTAAATCACGCACAGGTGTCTTTAATGTTGAACACAGGAACTGATGACCAGAGTAAAGGGCATGCCCTCGCTACTGCCAAAATCAGCGCTTATCAAGATTTCAAAAAACTCTGACAAAACATTGCAAAAAATCATCAAATGTCAATACAGGATGGAAGATACAGAAGTTAACTACTTCTACCCCTGATATATGACCAAGTTCCACATGACTTGAACATTTCCCAAAGCTATGCAGGAGCAAGGACACTCCCTTTCTACACAGTGGATGACTCAACTCTCTTTGGTACATTCCTTGACTGCATGCTACAAGTTCACTAACCCCTCTTGCCCTTGGAACTAGTTATCCTACTCTCTCAGTAACCAACTAATGGGTTTGGCACCAACTTTTCAGTCATTTACATTTTGTTGCACCCCATCGGTCTCAAAAGGAAATTAAGGGAAAAAGAGGGAAAAAAAGCTAACCAAAACAAAAAATTGAGTAACAGTGACTCCTATAGAAAAGATTTTGTTATTCTAGGAACTGATTCCTAAACAAAACACCTACAGCTTTCCAGTGCTCTAATCTTTGTATCTTCAGGCTTTTCCAGATTTGACATAGAGAGAGCACTGGCAGAAAGTAAAGGAGTGTACCGTTGGATTAAGCTGACAACGGATCTATACTTGCATGGCTCAAACAAAAAGGTAGCGGGCTGGGAGGGGAAAACGCATTTTTAAATGGGGGGTGTGTGGGGTAGGGGAGTTGCCAACAGTGAGTAATAGCTTCCTTCGCAGCTGACTTTAGCCAGTTAAGTGTCGGTACAGCGACTGGGCCAACGTTAGGCCGGGTTTCACCACATTACCCTGCAGTGCTGCCCAGATGAGATTACGAATCCGCGTGAGGCAGGTGCGTGTCGGGTAAAGTTGCGGGGCACGCCGGGCGGGGCGCTGGGGTAAGAGCCGAGCTAGCCTCCCGAGGTCTCCCACCCGGCGTGCTCCAGCCCGGCGGGCGGCTGGCCGGCCGGACCCGCGGGCACTAACTCTCCATTTTCACTGCCATTCCAGAATCTGGAAGGAACGCGCCGGCGCCACACCCTCCCGCCCGGCCGCCCGCTCGCACTGACAGCCCGCGCGGGTGCGGGGCCCGGGCCTGTGAGCCGGGGGCCGCGGGGGACCCGGCCCGCTGCCCTGCCGCCGCCCCGCCCGCCCCCTGCCCCCCCGAGGCCCGCCCCCAGAGCAGACGACCGAGGCCTAATCGCCGCCTGGGCTGCGGGGCCTAAAGGAAGGGGCCGGCGCTGAAGAGGGGGCGGCCACGCCGCCGCCGCCTCTGCTACTCAGCGAGGCGGCGGCTTCCGCGGCCCCGGGCTCCGGCTCTCCCGCTCACGTGCTCCTGAAAGACGGTTTCACTCTCTTACCCTCTGCAAAATCCTCCTTAACATGGTTTAAACACCACCCGGCGCCGCCCCGGTGACTCTCCAAACCTTCTGCGGGGCCACTCAGTACTCGGGGGTACGCGGGAGGGAGGGACTGAGCCCGGAAAGGACTGGGAGGAGGTCGGGGCGAGGCTGTAGCGGCGGCCGCTCAGGCTGCCCCGACTTCCCCACAGGCGGCGAGAGGGAGCGCGCGCGAGCGAGCAAAGAGGCAGCCAGCGAGCGCCCGCCCTCCCGCCTGCCGGGCCGCCCCCGTAACTGACAGCTGGGCGGACCCGCCCGCCACCGCCCCGCCCTCCCGGCCTGTCCATCCGCGGGAGGCGGAGCTGGAAGGGGCCTGGCCCGCCCCTGCGGCCAATCGGAAGCGGCGGCGGCGTGGGCGGTTGCGTGACGGACAGGCGGCAGGACGCTGGCGCCGCCGCTCCTTCCGGCGGGCCGAGGGACAACGCGGGCGCCGAGCGCACGCCTGCGCTCTGTCAGAGGACGCGCCCGCGCGCAGACAGCGTACTCTCTAGGGGAACCTGGAGGGGGTCCCTGACCGCGACGCAAGAAGGGGTCTCTGGGCGAGTACCTGCGACGGCACCTCAGATTACTCTGTAAAATATGTCGCTGTGACCCCGGCCTTGGCCATTCCTGAACTGGATCCTCATTTCTGCTGGAAGCGCTTGGAAGCAAAGGAGAGAATCGCAGACACGATTAACCGGTCTGATGGGCTTTTTTTCTCCCCTGGTCCAACCCCTGGCGCCTTTCCGTACTCCCTTCCTGCTTCTAATATCAGCCAAAGGGAAAGTAAAGAATCGGAAGAAAGGGTAGGAAGAAACTGGAATTTGAGTTGGTAAGAGAAGTTTGCGGTTGTCATCTTTGGACTATAGCAACAATAATGGACTGATGTCGCTAACATGTTGCACCATCTAAAGCCCACGCTTGGCCCATTCCCCTAGGGAATTTTAAATCCTCTTCTGACAATAGATGTATGAAGTGAATCTACCTTAATGCGTCTGTTTCATAGATTAAGAAAAAAATAATGAGGTCACAGATAAACAGTGTGCCAAAACAAGGACGTGGACTTGGAAGTGGACTTGGACCTGACTTCCAGGCACGATGTTATTATTTAAACTCAAAAATCACAGCTGCGGAATCCTACCATTCTGCCAGTATTCACGAGCTAAGAGGTTCAACTTTACCCTGAGCGGGGGAAAGAGAAGCCTTTAATAATGTTTAAGTTGGAGGAGGAGAATAATGCAACTAACCTTGCTGGGGGTGGGAGGGGAGGGTGGGGATCTGAAGTCTACCAAGCAATGAATGGAGCGCTTATCAGAAAATACCCACAGATCTTCTGAAAAAAATGCAGCAAATCTTATTTTCAAATTACTTAATGTAAAAGCGTTTTGTAAAATGTAAATAAAGCATTATATGATGTAATATATTGTTTCCATCCAAAACATGTCTGTTTTTTAATGTGTGTCGTGTCTGTAGTGCAGCAAAACAGTCGTGCCTACAACTCATACATTATTAATCACTATTGATGATAGTGCACTTAAGTACTTCCAGGCAAACATAGCAAAGCACACATTTTTCCACCTTTTCAGACACAGGTACTTTATTTTCAGACAGTATGGGAAATATTTTCACTGAAGCAGAGTAATAAAACTGTAACATAATAAATATATTGAATAGATTTGGTCTCTGCCCCTAAGTGATAGGGTGATAAGAGCATCTTTTGGTGTAATGTTTGATCTGCTGAGTGGTTGGGTGTCCCTAGATAGCTTTAGGGTGGGGGCTGAGTCATGATTAGAAGGTTGGAATTTTCTGGCCCACCTACTGGAGCCAAGAGGAACTTCAAGACTTAATCCCCATTGGCCAGTGATATAATCAATCATGTCTATGTAATG
Organism: Delphinapterus leucas; assembly: GCF_059928025.1. NCBI lineage: Eukaryota > Metazoa > Chordata > Mammalia > Artiodactyla > Monodontidae > Delphinapterus > Delphinapterus leucas. Next base: position 75,258,138 of record NC_143139.1, read on the forward strand.
GAACCTCCATAAAAACCCTAAATCACGAGGTGTGGAGAGCTTCCAGATTGAGGAACATCAAGATGCTGGGAGGAGGAAGTGTCTGGAGAGAATAGGCAAGCTTTGCACCCCTACCCCCATACCTTGCCCTATGCATCTCCTCCATTTGGCTGTTCCTGAGTTGTAGCCTTTGTAATAAACCGGTAATAGTAAGTAAAGTATTTCTGTGAGCCAGTATAGCAAATTATCAAAGCTGGGGAGAGTGTTGTGGGAGCACCCAATTTATAGCCAGTTGGCCCAAAGTACAGATGACAACCTGGAAGTTTCAACTGGTATCTGAAGTAGGGGGCATTCTTGGTGGGACTGAGCCTTTAGTCTGTGGGGTCTGTGCTAACTCTGGGTTGTTAGTGCCAGAACTGAATTAAATTGTAGGACTCACTGTTGGTGTGCAGGGAATTGGAGAATTGCTTGGTATGGAAAAAAACTCCACACATTTGGTGTCATAAGTCTTGTAAGTAGAGAAAGGAAGCAGTTTTTTCCCTTTAAAGTGACATTTGTTTTTATTTTTCAAAAATTAGTTTAAAGCTGCCTATTAATGTCACATGCTAAGGCCTTCTCCACTGGAATTCTCCAGTGGAATCTTTTGACTAATATAATAGACTCTCATCTACTGCTTAGCTAGATGGGTTATTCAAAAATCTGTGCACTCCCCTGCAGCTTACGATAACTCCATCATTGGAATAATATACTAGGGGACTGAAAACTCCAAGAAAATAAGCAGTGGATGAGACATAATCATGTAAGAATATCCTTCACTAATGTAGCAGCTTCCCACACAAAACATTCCTATTTACGCATCTGGCTGCTAGTTCCTATACATTTACTCTTTTACATCAACATTCCATCAATTCTTTGACTCCATCATGACCTCCAGTCCATTGGCCCTTCTTAACGTTCTTACTATCGGCCATTTCCCTAGCGTCCTCATTTCCGTCAAAACCCAGATTAAAGCTATGATCCAACTTTATAGCACCGCCACCCTTTGCAAATATGCTTAACTTCAGCTCTCTCTTCCTCTGTTGTTTTTGTCTAGCAGAACCCGAACTTGACTACCCAGCTCCTCTGTGCTGTACAGGAGCTGCTGAATATCACTAGAGATACATGTATACAGCTGAAGCTGCTGGGCTCATTTTACATTAACAGCCACAGATAGATCTCAGACACTCAATACAGTCCAGCAACAATCCTGTTATACTTTCCTCCTGTCTTCTTTTAGATCCCCAAAGTGGCTTTCACACCTATAGTACTTTCACTGTCTTACCTTGCATTTTCTTCCTAACCCACTCCAATCAAGTCTCCTTCTCATCTACTCCAATGAGACTGCTCATATTAAGATTACTAATGATGTACATGTTGCCTAATCCAGTAATGACTTTATTATTTTTTTTTACTTTATTTGAGTCTTGTTCACACTGAGAACAAGAGACCACTCTCTCCTTGAATTATTTTATTCTCTTGACTTCCTTGACAGTATACTTTCTGGTTTTTCTCCTCAATGACCATTCCTTCTAAAACTTGTTTGAAGACTTCTCTACCGCATATCTTAATGTTAGAGAGCCCCCGACTCTGTTCTAGGCCCCTCCTTTCGTCTATGGCACATGGCCCAGAAGTGATCTCAACCAGTCTCCTGGCTGTAAATTTCACTTGTCTGCCCAAGTCTGTATCTCCAGTGCTGAACCTCCCCAGGTTTCCAGACTTGTATGACAAACCATCTACTTCATATTTCTTCTTGGATGTCTAATGAGCATCTCAAACTTAATATGACCCAAACAAAACTGTTTCATTTTTATTTTCAGAATTGCTTCTTCACCAGTTATCCTGTCTCAGTATGTCCTACCCCCAGCTACTAAGTTGTATCAAACCAGAAATCTTGACGTTATCTTTGGTTTCCCTCTTTATCTCATCACATCCCCTCCCTCCATCCAATCCATCAGAAAATCCTGACATGTCTACCTCCAAAACATACCCCAAATTTGCTACTTCTTTCCATTATCACCTCAGCCCACAGCACCTTCATCTCCTGTCCAGACTATTGGAATAGTTTCCTGGTTGGTCTCTCTGCTTTTACTTTGGCTTCCCTATAACCCATTCACTACACAGCAGCCAGAAACAACTTTTAAAAGTGCAAATTAAAGAATGTCACTGCCTTTCTTGATTGTAGCTCCCCATCACAATCACAATAAAATCCAAATACCTTATCCTGGCTCACACAACCTGTCGATCTGGCCCTGCCTGCTTCTCTGCCTTCCACTTATAAACACTTAGCTTACTATGCCCCAGCCTCCTTGAACTTCTTTTTTTTTTTTAATTTATATTTGGATGCGTTGGGTCTTCACTGCTGTGCGTGGGCTTTCTCTGATTGTGGTCTTCGTTGCGGTGTGCAGGTTCTCATTGCGGTGGCTTCTCTTGTTGTGGAGCGTGGGCTCTACGCACGCGGGCTTCGGTAGTTGTGGCACATGGGCTCAGTAGTTGTGGCTCACGGGCTCTAGAGTGCAGGCTCAGTAGTTGTGGCGCACGGGCTTAGTTGCTCTGCAGCGTGTGGGATCTTCCAGGACCAGGGCTTGAACCTGCATCCCCTGCATTGGCAGGCATATTCTCAACCACTGTGCCACCAGGGAAGTCCCTCCTTGAACTTTTATTCCTCAGCTGCAAAAAGCTTACTCCTGCCTTTGCACCAAACAGTTCCTATTTAGGAAATGCCTTTCCCTGAGATCTTGTGATTAATTTCTTGGCATTCATAACTGCACTTTAAAAGTCATCTCCTCAGAGATAGCTTCAGGGATCACCTCATCTAAAGTTCTAAAGCGGTCTCCAATCCATCACATTACCCATTCTAATTCTCTGCATAGCAGAGAAAACTATCATTTCTGACTTTCCTTGTTTCTCTATTCACGTCCCTCCCAACAAGAATATAAGGGTCGGGCTTCCCTGGTGGCGCAGTGGTTGAGAGTCCGCCTGCCGATGCAGGGGACGCGGGTTCGTGCCCCGGTCCGGGAAGATCCCACATGCTGCAGAGCAGCTGGGCCCGTAAGCCATGGCCGCTGAGCCTGCGCATCCGGAGCCTGTGCTCTGCAACGGGAGAGGCCACAACAGTGAGAGGCCCACGTACCGTAAAAAAAAAAAAAAAAGAATATAAGGGTCTTGTCTCTTGTTCACTGGTGTGTCCCCAATAATTAAAACAATGCTCAACCCATGGTTAGCAATAAATATTTATTGATGAATGAATGAAGAAAGGAAGGAAGGTACTATGGCTTAAATGTTTGTGCCCACCTAAAATTCATATGTTGAAATCCTAACCCCCAAAGCTGACAGTATTAGTAGGTAGTGCCTTTGGGAGGTGATTAGGTCATGAGGGTGGAGCCCTCAAGAATGGGATTAGTGTTCTTATAAAAGAAACCATAAAGAACTCTCTAGTCCCTCTATGTGAGGATACAAGGGGTCTGTGACCCAGACGAGGCCCTTCACCCAACCATGCTAGCACCCTGGTCTTAGACTTCCAGCCTCCAGGACTGTGAGCAATAAATTTCTGCCACCCAGTCTGTGGAATTTTGTTATAGCAGCCTGAACTAAGACAGAAGGGTGTGTAATCATTCCTATAGCAGTTGCCTTACAGAGTTACTCAAACTAAGATCTTCCTACTTGTGAAGATATAGTCCATATCTAACAATCTTGAGAGTGATCCAACATCTTTTGATCCTACTCAGCAGTCTTTTTTCTTTTGATATAATATATATGTGTGTATGTTTCTTTTTTTTTTTTTTTTGCAGTACGCGGGCCTCTCACTGTTGTGGCCTCTCCCGTTGCGGAGCACAGGCTCCGGACGCACAGGCTCAGTGGCCATGGCTCACGGGCCCAGCCACACTGCGGCACGTGGGATCTTCCCGGACAGGGGCACGAACCCGTGTCCCCTGCATCGGCAGGCGGACTCTCAACCACTGCACCACCAGGGAAGCCCTGTTTCTTGACTCTTCAAATTTTTCCCAATATTTATGAGAAACAACTTATTCTCCACCTTTTGTAAATTAGAAATTTTTCTCCTTCTTAATTTCATGTGTGACCACCAAATAATTCATTTCCAGTTAGAAGCAAATCTATGAAAGATCACAACACAGCAAGCAAAGTGCAGCTGATGGCTCTATATACGTAAAGCAAAGATAGTTTAGGGGTTCTAAGGAACACACACAGGACCACTAACCAGCGATTTAGCAGCAATTAGTTTTTATTTTTCTCAACTGAATTGTTCATTTTAACAAATTATGTTAACATCATTGGACCAACTAATTGAAGTCTAGTATCAATTTGTGCTTCTTTCAGCCCTTGAGGGAAGGATGAGGAGGGAGGCAAAGACGAGAACTTCAAAGGAGTGGGCAGATACATGAATTCTACAGAAGTCCCTACTGATTTTCTCCAAGTTGACTTGAGTAACTCCAAGAAAAGTATCAAGTCTCCATTGAGTTTCTTTGGAAGCAGGTTTAAGGAAGATCCAAAATAATAATTATGTTCTAAGAGCTATTAAAAATCATATACATGTATATATATGTATATGTATATGAATACACACACACACACACACACACACACACACACACACACACATATACACATACATATATGGCCCTGGCTAAGCCTATTGCATTCAAACCACATGTTGAGTTGGTAGAATACAAAATAGTCCATGGAATCATGTAGAGGTGGTACAACAAAAATTCCCATCTAATGTAAGTTGGTAGAGCCACTATGAAAAACAGTATGGAGGCTCCTCAGAAAACTAAAAATAGAATTACCATATGATCCAACAATCCCACTCCTGGGCATATATCCAGACACAACTCCAATCCAGAAAGATACATGCACCCCTATGCTCATAGCAACACTACTCACAATAGCCAAGACATGGAAACAACCTAAATGTCTGTCGACAGATGAATGGATAAAGATGTGGTACATATATACGATGGAATACTACTCAGCCATAAAAAAGAATGAAATAGTGCCATTTGCAGCAACATGGATGCAACTAGAGATTATCAAACTAAATGAGGTAAATCAGAAAGAGAAAGACAAATACCAGGACTCCCTGGCAGTCCAGTGGTTCCACTGCAGGGGCACAGGTTGGATCCCTGGTCGCAGAACTAAGATCACACATGCCGTGTGGCATGGCAAAAAAAAAAAGAAAGACAAATACCATATGATATCACTTATATGTGGAATCTAAAATATGACACAAATGAACCTATCTACAAAACAGAAACAGACTCATGGAAATAGAGAACAGACTTGTGATTGTCAAGGGGGAGGGGGTTGGGGGAGGGATGGAGTGGGAGATTGGGGTTAGCAGATGTAAGCTGTTATATATGGAATGGATAAACAACAAGGTCCTACTGTTTTACTGTATAGCACAGAGAACTATATTCAGTATCCTATGATAAACCATAATGGAAAATAATATAAAAAAAAGAATGTATATATAACAGAGTCACTTTGCTGTACAGCTGAAATTAACACAACATTGTAAATCAACTATACTTCAATTAAAAAAAAGTTTTTAAAAGAAAGAAAGAAAGGAAGGAAGAAAGAAAAGGGGAAAAAATTCCCATCTATGATAAGAGGGTGAAATCTTGAGTGCCAATGTGACTCCTCCAGTCATACACATAAAGTTCATGGTTGGGACTTTCTGACCTGAAAGACTCCTCATTCTGCTTGGGTTTTCCAAAACCACACATTTGGGGAACTAGGAAAACAGTGGGGAGCTAGGTTAACTCCTCATCTTTTTGATCTAGTGAAGATTCTTTATTTTGCCTATTTGAAAAAAAAAATTCAGTAGTAAATCAAAATGAAATTGATGTTAAATCAAATCCAAATCATCATTCCTATCAGTCTTCTAACTGAGATCAACCTGTGGACCCCCTACCCGAACAGCTAACTAAATGGAAAAAACCACATGGACTACTACAAAAGGTGGTGGTGTAGGCAAATCGTAGAAATGGAACTAACACCTGAAGTTCTGTTCTCACATGTTTCTAAAGAGTGTTTGTGAAGTCAGGTGAAGTGATTTAATGAATTGGGTAGAGAGATGTCATCTGAGCATTGGTCAGGGCTAGCATTTCCTTGGATTTGCTCAGTCCAGTGTTTTTCTAAGTATGTCCCTCCAAGCCCTAAGTGGTCCCTCAGAGGCCACCTCAGTAGATGGGGAGAAGCAAGCAATTGAGGCCCTTACATTATTCACCCTTGTATCAGCTGATGTAGCTTCACTTTTACCTGTTTTACATAATGGGTTCTGAGTGAGATTTGTTTCCAAAAAAAAGTAAAGTATCACTCTGGGGCCCAAAAGCAAAAGTATAATTGAAAATATTTTAGAGGAGGGGACAACTGAAATAGGTATGGTCAAAAGTTAAGAAAACCAGTAAGAAATGGTGAGGCACACCTAGGTTAGCAGCAGCAGGAGTTACCATATATCTAGTTGGACCAGTACCCGAAGGGGCAAGAAGAGAGAACAGTTAACCAGAATCCAGAGAGAGCTATGAGAGAGAGCTGCAAGACAGAAGCTGTGACCTTCAGTAGGGAGTATTTAGAAAACACTTAGATGTGAAAGGGAGGATACCAAGGGACTATATGTCCTGTCTTCATTCCCTTCCCAACTTCTGGATTTCCTGCTTGTGCTTTCCACTGGCCCAACTCAATGAGGAGCGAAAAGGCAAGGGAGCTTGTGGATGTAGTAAGTCCCCTACATACGAACCTTCAAGTTGCGAACTTTCAAAGATGCAAATGTGTGTTCACCTGTCCAATCACATAAGTTAGTTCATGTGTCTGGAGTATATTGTCACATGCATGCATCCTCTATAAGTGGTTGTGCTTTTGTGTATTTTATTGTACAGCACTGTATAGAGTACAGTAGTACAGTATCTTTATTTCAAGCCCAGGATGTCCAGAAGCGAGCGTAAAAGCAGCGGTGATGTAGCTGGTACTGCTAAGAAGCACCAGCTGTTGTGCTGTACTACTGTACGTTTCAAGGTACTGCACTGTAAGATGAAAAATGTTTTCTTTATTTTTTGTGCTTGTTTGTTTTTTATGTATTATTTGTGTGAAAAGTATTATAAACCTATTACAGTACATTACTATATAGCTGATTTTGTTAGCTGGGTACCTAAACTAACTTTGCTGGTCTTACGAACAAGCTGGACTTACAAACGCGCTCTTGGAATGAAACTCGTTTGTATATAGGGGACTTACTGTAGTGAGTGGATCAGTTTCAGCCTCAAGAGGCAGAGCAGTTAAGACCTTGTGTTAAATAGGAGTCAAGCTATCCTCCCTTTGGAGAAATGTTGGAAAATAAACTAGATTCTGTATGTTCATATATACTAGATCTAAGCTATGAAGAGCAAAGAGCCTGCCCAGTGCTAGACATGTCATATCTGCTGTCTATAGCTCTATGTTAAATATCATAGGTGAGTTTGCTGAGGATCAGAAGTTTGGAATTTATCCATGCCTACAAAGCTGTGATTCTTTCCATATACTCCATTGAAGGGAAATACAAAAATAATGGTCAGCATTTTAAAACTCTTTTCCACTACAAAGTTCTGGAAATGGATAGTGGAGAATAGTTCCACAACAATGTGAATCTACTTAATGCCACTGAAGGATACACTTAAAAGTGATTAATATGATAAATTTTATGTTATGTATATTTTACCACAATTTTTTTAAAAAAGGAGATAGAGATTGAACACAGAGGAGGAAGTGGAAGACATGACGGTAGAAGCAAGAAGTTGGAATGATGCAGGGAAGAGGTCCTGAGCTAAGGAATGCAGGCAGCCTCCAGGAGCTAGAAACATTCTCCCCTTGAGTCTCCAGAAGGAACCAGCCATTGAAGATACCTTGACTTAAGCTCAGTGAAACTGATTGCAGCCTTCTGACCTCCAGAACTGTAAGGTAACAAATTTGTGTTTTTTGTTTGTTTGTCTGTTTGTTTAGGATGTAACATGTGGCATGCGGATCTTAGTTCCCCAACCAGGGATCGAACACATGCCCCCTGCAGTGGAAGCTCGGAGTCCTAACCACTGGACTGCCAGGGAAGTCCCAAATTTGTGTTGCTTTTTTTAAAAGAAATTTTTTTTCAATGAGCAATATAGCATTGAATTCAGAGTTTATTGATTGTGACACAGTGTGTAGTCAATATCTGTAAATGAGTTTTGAAAGATAGGAAGGAAGGAAGGGAGGAAGCGAAGGAAGGACGGAGGGAGAAAGGAAAATGTAAATTTCAGACCAGTCGCTGGTAGTAAACTTACTGGGTAAACCTTCCAAAACATGTAAATGTAGCCTCTTTTTCCCCTGACGGTGGTGATTTTTAAAACATATCTGCAAATTCTTTGACACTCCTCCCACCAACAGGCAGAGTTTAATTTGCCTTCCTTTGAAGGTAGGCTGGACTTAGCGATTTGCTTCAAATGAATAGTCACTGTGTGACTTCTGAGGCTAGCATAAAGCTATTTAACAAATACAAGTGGAATGCTTTATTATGTGATTGTTAGCTCAGTATGCCTTCCAAGAAGTTGCCTACTTTGGAAAATCATGTCATGAATTTAAACTTTAAGCTCCCAGTCATGTACTAGAACTACTCAACTTTGAAAGGACATTGCCAGAATGTATACGGAAGAGTGACTGGTATTATTAGTTGCTGATCTTAGTAATTTGGCTAAACAAGGTGGATTGCACCAAGGTTTACAGCTACAGGACCATTATTATCCACCTCCCATACACTTTCATTGGGTTACCAGACACTCTTAGGGTTTCTACTACATGTTATTTATTTGCTGTTGATTCTAAAATCTGCAGTCTGGCTCTCTCGTCTACATATGAAACCCAAATGTTTAACAGGCTACTGAACAAATTCACTTAGATATCTCCCAGAATCCTCAAGCTCAATTCAAAATGTCTGAACTCTAAACTGACTCATCATGGGCCTCTTCTGCCCTTCACTCACTTCCCTATGACCTCCTGGGGTCCTATACCACTGCTGGCACCACCATATGCCCAAGCTAGAAATCTGCCATCTTTGTCCATTCTCTTTTTATTTCTGCCCATATTTAATTAATCACCCAGACCTGTAAATTCTGTCTCACATTGCCCCAATTTTCAAGTCACTCCTTTCTGACCTAGAAGTAACTCATCTCTGATCTTGGTCTTGCATCCATCTAATTCATTTTCTACCCTGCAGCCAGAGTGATCTTACTAAAGCACAAAACCGATCTTCATTACACCCCTGCTTAAAATTCCTCACTCATCCCCATCATTTTGAGGACAAAAACCCAAACTCCTTACTGTGATTTGCAAGACCTTCCATGCTTTTGCTCCGGCTACCCCTCCCCGCTTATCACTTGACATTATTTTCTTTGCACTGTATGCTTCAGGCATGCTGAACTACTGCAGTTTTCAGGCTCATCACAGTCTCTCCCTGACTTCTAGACCATGACATATACTATTCCACTGCCTGGAATGTTCCCTATGTTCACCCTCCTTTTGTCTGTCCAGTTCCTACTCATCCCAAACTCTCACCCCACCCCAAACTAAGCTACATGGCCTATATGTACCTCCATTTTGTACTCAACCCTATTAAGGGTGAGAAGGGAACATCACAGACTCAAAACACTCTAGGCTACATGAAAAGCCTGTCCCTGAGGTCCATCATTCAACTACCTCCTCTTGTTCTGAATACAGACCCTTCCAATTTTCCATTATAATTGGCTTCCCAGGTAGTTTTGTCTTTAAAGAGTAAATGCACTTATTCTGTTGAGGCAAGCAGAACAGTCTACACGACTGTTTTATTGTCCATTGTAAATTAATAAAATGACATTTCAGTCTCTGTACGCTTGAATAAAATGAGTTTGCCAAGAGAAGATTTTACTTTTAATGTGCTGACAGAAATTCAAGTTTTGAGCCTGCAAAGCAAAGATTCAGAGCTTGTACCACAGTGATTTTACCAGTGTAAATAAACTTCCTGAGGTCTCTTGACAGCTAGCCAGCTGGCCTCCCTAGGCAGCATAATTAGAATGATGAGTGGTATACAATTTAGACCCACTGCACTTCCATCTCCCCTTATGACTTGACAGAAACTCAGTGACAGAAGATTCCAGAGGCCATCGAAATTCAAACAGTATGTTGCTTAAGCCCATAGACCGCTTAGAATAGTCTGAAAATCTAAAGCAGAGTATTATGGTCAGGGCTCAAATACATGGTCCATTGTAAAATACTAATCTGAAAATGTCTTGCCACCACAGGTAGCATGAGTGAGGAATGGGAGATGATAAAGTACTTTACTTAATATAATTATTATTAATAGTTAAATTATTATTGTGTAAAAAATATTCTAGGTGGAAGAGACTCTCTTTCTTTCTCTCTCCTCTCTCTCCCTCTCTCCTCTATATTTATCTCTATTAAAAAAATGTTTTCTTTGCTAAGGGAGGAAAAAAGTCTACCTAATAACTCAGGGCAATCATCTCATTCATGTTATCACTTGTAAATGATATTACAATAGTGTACTTGATGTCAGCATTGCAAGATTACATAAAAAATAACACATGGTACACTTTTTTGTTTTTTTTTTTTTTTGCCGTATGCGGGCCTCTCACTGTTGTGGCCTCTCCTGTTGCAGAGCACAGGCTCTGGACGTGCAGGCTCAGCGGCCATGGCTCACGGGCCCAGCCGCTCCGCGGCATGTGGGATCTTTCCAGACCGGGGCACGAACCCATGTCCCCTGTATTGGCAGGCGGACTCTCAACCACTGCACCACCAGGGAAGCCCATGGTACACTTTTTAAAAGTGATTTAGGAACCATGCTTGTTACAGGTTAGTTGGCTAAAAATAGGATCCAAAAATATATTTTACTTGACAGATTTTGGTTAATATATAAAATGGATACTTAGTTGACAAGCAAACAAATTAATCTGGGAAGAAAATTAAAGAACAATCTTTGGAAAATACAGTCTCCTTCTTCTCCCTTTTACCTTGTAGGGAAAGAAAATCTTTTCCTCTACTCTCTTAGCTCAAGTACCTGGGGAGATACAAATTAAACTAACAAAAGACAGATTAACAGGAGAAAAGGCATACAAGTTTTATTAATATTTACATGTGCATGATAACTTCACAAAAAAAAGAAGTGAAAAATCCAAAGAAGTGGTTAGACTCAGGGGCTTATATATCATTTTAACAAATGGTGATATACTGTAGAGAAGTAACTAGACAAAGGAAAGGGAGTTTGGGCTTCTAGGGCAGATAAATTGTGGGAAAGTGACAAGAAAATATATGGGTAGAAGGAATGGAGGGTAAGTGTTATTTTAGTAAGTTTTGTTTATGCAGACTCATCTCAGTGCCAGTTCTCCATCTCCAATGTTATAAGTTAATGAAACAGTAGGCAATACCTTAGCAGCCTACATAAGCAAACCAAAACCTAAGCCTGAAATGCCTCAAGGTTAAGAAATCAAAACCTAAGGACAACCTGTCACAAACAGCCCACTAGGCTTTCTCAATTAATGTAACTGCTTAAGCTATAGCTAATCAAATAATATCCTTGATTTGCTTCTGCCTCTTCTCTTTAGAAAGTCTTTCCCCTGGCTCCTGTTTGTGGAGTGTTTCTAACTACTTCCAACTGGGTATTGCCCAATTCAAATCAATTTTTGCTCAAATAAACCTTATCATTTTTAATATACCTCAGTTTATCTTTGAACAAGCGATAAGGATAGCTCTCTTCTTCCTCGTACAGCAGAGGGGATAAATGTATGCCCTGCTTTTGGGCAGAAAGAAAGAGGGTAGGCAACTCTGTTTAAAAAAATAAAGAAGACAATTCAGGTGATACAACAAATTTTAATACTTCATGACATTCACAGTCTCCTTTTGGAGAACTGCAAAATGAGGTAGAAAGCACGACATTTTTTATGAATAAAGAATAAAGAACAGGGCTTCCCTGGTGGCGCAGTGATTGAGAGTCCGCCTGCCGATGCAGGGGACACGGGTTCGTGCCCCGGTCCGGGAAGATCCCACATGCTGCGGAGCAGCTAGACCTGTGAGCCATGGCCACTGAGCCTGTGCGTCCGGAGCCTGTGCTCCACAACGGGAGAGGCCACAACAGTGAGAGGCCCGCGTACCACAAAAAAAAAAAAAAAAAAAAAAGAATAAAGAACAAGGAAGAGACAAATGAAAAATATTTGAGGGGCTAGGGCCATATAGTCAAACTTGTTTGGGTGAGAAGACCTGGAGTTGGCTTGGCATTTGAGGTTTGGCTGAATAAATATTCAACTGGCCCTCTGTATTCATGGGTTCCACATCTGCAGACTCAACCAACCATAGATTGAAAATATTTGAAAAAAGAAACTCCAGAAGGTTCCAAAAGGCAAAACTTAAATTTGCCACACTACCAAATTCATTCTATGAGACCAACATCACCCCAATAACAAAACCAGACAAAGATATCACAAAAAGAGAAAATTGCAGACCAATATCACTGATATGAACATAGATGCAAAAATCCTCAAGAAAATATTAACAAACCGAATTCAACAACACATTGAAAGGATCATACACCATGATCAAGTGGGATTTAGCCCAGGGATGCAAGGATGGTTCAATAACCACAAATCGATCAATGTGATACACCATATTAACAAACTGAATGACTAAATTACAAGAGAATCTTATAATGGAGAAAGCACCAACTTAAATGTACATAAGAAATTTTACCCTTCATTACCAGTCTTTTCCTGGCAACCTCCTATAACTGGCCTCCTCCCACCAACAGAGACACAGACACAGACACAGATTCACACAGCTTTCTTTTATCTTTAGCTGAAGATGATCTTTCAGCTGGTAGCTTAGGCCACCTAGGGTGTTATTCATTTTTCCCTGGGTATCTCCCATGTGTACATGAGGTATACATGTTAATACAATTCTATTTGTCTTTCTCTTGCTAATCTGCCTTTTATTACAGAGTGTCCCAGCCCATAACTCAGAAGGGTAGAGGCAAAATTGTTTTTCCTCCCCTACAGTTCACTCAAGAAACTACTACATATGTTGCAATTGAATTGGAAGACCTTAGGATGAAATTTAAAGCTAATAATAAATAATTTAGTCTTATGATGAAAAATAAGTGACAAAAATCATCTTTAAATCATTTTATATACTGAAGAAAAATTCCGAGATAGCATATGTTAAAAAGAAAAGCTATAAGCCCAAAATGGTGTCACTTGTGATAAAGCTAAATACTAAACCTAGATTTAATACCAACCTGCAGTTTTAATCTTCCCCAGGAATGTAATCTTTCTTTTTTTTTTTTTTTTAGGTAACTCTGGTTTAAACGTTATACAGTTGAAACTTGAACATGTGTTTGAACTGTGAGGGTCCATTTATATGCAGATCTTTTTTCTATAACTATACAGTCAACCCTCCCTATTCTCAGGCTTCACATCTGCAGATTCCACCAACCAAAATTTCCATCCACTGTTGGTTGAATCTGAGGATGCAAAACCCACAGTTAACCGAGGGCCAGCTGTATTCATTGTACTATGCCATTTTGTATAAGGAACTCGAGCATGTGTGTATCCATGGGGGCTCCTAGAACCAATCTCCCATGGATACAGAGGGACGACTATATAAATTTCATGTGTACAACATTATAATTCAAATTCCATATACACTACAGCATTCTTACCACCCCAAATCTAGTTTTATCTGCCCATACAATTGACCTTCTTTACCCATTCCTCCCCCAACCCCACTTCCCCTCTAGTAACTACCAATCTATTCTCTGTATCTGTTTGTTTTCATTTTGTTTTGTTTTGTTTGTTTGTTTTTATATTTTACATATGAGTGAAATCAAATGGTATTTGTCTTTCTCCATCTGACTTACTTCACCTTATTGCCTTCAAGGTCCATCCATGCTGTTGCAAATGGCAAGATTTCATCTTTTTTTAATGGCTGAATAATATTACGTTGTATATATATATATATATATATATATATATATATATATATCACTTCTTCTTTATCCATTCATCCACTGATGGGCACTTAGGTTGCTTCCATATTTTGGCTATTATAAATAGTACTGAAATATATCTTTTCTAATTAGTGTTTTCATATTCTTTTGATACATACCCAGAAATGGAATTGCTGGATCATGTGGCAGTTCTACCAACTAAAGAATGTCGCTTGCCATTCAGTTCTACAAGCATTGAATCATTAGCCACTGCAGCAGCTGACCTTTAACACACCCTGAAAGGAGTTCAGGATGGAGATCAGGAATGAAGAACTCTGTGCTCTGGGAAAACTGGCAGAACAGGCCTTCAAATAGATATTTTCAGGAGAAACATTTTATAAACCTGGATTCTTTCATCTTCCCATACTTAGAAAAGCACTACAACCATAAACTAAGATATTTGTTCCTCCTGACTACTGACAACCTCCTACCAAGATATATGCTTGGTTGCATGTACCCCCTTTGCCAAAATCACATATATACTGACCTCCCCCCTTACCTCTTTGGAACAGTTTCTCAGAGCTATCTGAGAGTCTGTCTCTGGAGTTACAGTCCTCAGTAAGACACTGAATAAACTTGACCCACAGCTTTTACATTGTGCATTTTTTAAGTCAACAGTACTCAATTTTTTGAGAGAAGTCCATAGAGGCTGCACCAACTTATATTCCCACCAACAATGCAGGAGTATTCCCTTTTCTCCACATTCTCGCCAACACTTGCTATTTCTTGTCTTTTTGATAATAGCCATTCTAACAGACATGAGGTGATAGCTAATTGTGGTTTTGATTTGCATTTCCCCAATAATTAGTGATGCTGAACATCTTTTCATGTGCTTGCTGACCATCTATGTGTCTTCTTTGGAAAAATGTTGTTCAGATCCTCTGTCTATTTTTAAATTGGGTTGTTTGTTTTTCCTTCTTGTTGTGTTGTTGTTGAACCCATGTTCATGTGCCCCATGCACAGTGAAGCCAAACAAACCAAAACCTCAGGGTTTGGAGCAAAGAAAGGTTTATCGAAGGACCAAGCAAGGAGAGTGGGCAGCTTATGTTCAAAAGACCCAAACTCCCCAATGGCTTTCAGGGAAGAGTTTTTAAAGGCAACATTTGGGGTGAGGGCTACAGGGGGCATGACTTTCTTCTAATCAGTGGTGATATAATAGGGTGGTGTTCCAGGGATCTCAATCATCAACCTTCTGGTTCCAACCAGTCTGGGGTCTCAGCATGTAGTTACCATTTTCCACTTGGGTGGGGTCTTAGTTCCTGCAGAACAACTCAAAGATATGTGTCAAGGAGGAACTAGGACTGTTTTATCACCAAAATATTGTTTCTTGACTGATTTTCCTTTATTTCTGCACTGATTTTTGCTTGTTTCTGCATTCCCTCACTTCCCTAACTAGTAACTGGTTGAATCTGCTCTTTAGAACTCAGGAAAGGCCTAGGAGACCAAAGCCTTTTGCTACAAGCAAGAAATGGGGGTCCCAGAAAGGTTTTTGTACCAAGGAGAGCCTCACAGGATCCTGCTCATTTTCAATCTCCCCTTTTCTTTGACAGTCCTCTATCCTGAGAGGAACAAGAAAGGGAATAAAGTTTTGGATAGAGAGGTTAATCATAAACTCAGCAGGGGAAACCTGGTTTCAGGCATACTCAGTTTCAGTGTTGTATGAGTTCTTTTTATATATTTTGGATATTAACCCTTATCAGATACATGATTTGCAAATATTTTCTCCCATTCAGTAGGTTGTCTTTTCATTTTGTTGATGCTTTCCTTTGCTGTGCAGAAGTTTTTTAGTTTGATGTAATCCCATTTGTTTACTTTTGGTTTTGGTTCCCTTGCCTGAGGAGAGGTACCCCCCCCAAAATATTGCTAAGACTGATGTCAAAAAGTGTACTGCCTGTTTTCTTCTGGGAATTTTATGGTTTCAGGTCTTACATTCAAGTCTTTAATCCATTTTGAGTTAATTTTTGTATATGGTAGAAGATAGGGGCCTAGTTTCAATCTTTTGCATGTGGCTGTGCAGTTTTCCCAACATGATTTACTGAAGAGACTTTCCTTTCTCCATGGTATGTTCTTGGCTCCTTTGTCATAAATTAGTTGCCCATATATGTGTGGGTTTATTTCCGGGCTCTCGATCTCAGAAATGTAATCTTAGTCAACCAGTTTGGAATTTCCTCGTCATCACCAGTGAGGTAACCTGTCACGTGGGCCCTCTAGCCCCCAGAGGAAGAAGAGACAATCTGCATGATAAAACTGTTACCATTCTCCTCCCTCTAAAAAGATCTCCTGGCCCAAAATAACTCTTTTCTTCTGCTAATGACTTCCTTGCCCCACCTTCCTTTTTATAAAAGCATCCCATTTTGTACCACTCCTCAGAGTGCCCTTCTAGCTGCTAGAATGGGCTGCTTCCTGATTAACTGAATCGTTGAACAGAGCCAATTAGAATCTTCAGATTTACTTGGTTGAATTTCACTTTTTGTTTGTTTGTTTTTAACACATACAACCAATTTAGTGGAGTAATTTACAGTTGAAAACTTAAAGGTATTTTTAGGTAGATCAATATTTCTGTCCCTCAATTTTGATAATCTTGGTGAATTTAAAATACTGTGAGGTAGTATAGAATAAAGGAGTCCGTTGTACCATCTGCTCTGACTTTGAAAGTTGAAGACATTAGGAAAGACCAACTCATTTTTTAAGCCTGCATAGTGTTTGCTGACCCTGATTGGAAAGTTGGCTTGAATAATTGTGCCAACAGTTTAAAAGGAACTATATCTGTTTTTGTTTTATTTCCTTTTATTGTATTTAATTTTTTTGGCTTGTTTGTTTCTTTTATTTGGAAAATTAATAACTGCTAAAGTTTGGAAGAAGTGGATTTACTCGTAAACCTCTAAAGAAATGTCTGCAAGGTATTTTCTTTGTATTGTCAATTGCTTACTCAAGCAACAGTCAGTTTAGAAGTTTCTCTTTCATGCAAATGAAGTACTAGTTGTTGAGACACAGGTTTGACTAGAAAAGCAAATTTACTTGTGGTTGTAAAATGTTCCATAAAATAGAAGTAAAATACAGGACTATGTTGGTGGATAAGAATTAATCCCTTTTTATTTGAAAGAAGCTCTCCACTAAGTAAAACTTTTCAACATTGAATAATGTTGTTCTATTAAATATTGCACATTGTGTGTTGTTTTTATTTATTTATTTTAAAATTATTTTTATTTATATATTTATTTGGCTGCATCGGGTCTTCTTTGCTGTGCATGGGCTTTCTCTAGTTGTGGTGAGCAGGGGCTACTCCTTGTTGTGGTGCACGGGCTTCTCATTGAGGTGGCTTCTCTTGTTGCAGAGCACTAGCTCTAGGTGCGCGGGCTTCAGTAGTTGCTGCACATGGGCTCAGTAGTTGTGGCTTGCGGGCTCTAGAGTGCAGGTTCAATAGGTGTGGTGCTCGGGCTTAGTTGCTCCGCGGCATGTGGGATCTTCCCAGACCAGGGCTCAAACCCGTGTCCCCTGCATTGGCAGGTGGATTCTTAACCACTGCACTACCAGGAAAGAGCTGTGTGTTGTTTTTAAAGTCATTTACATAATGATATGAAGTTGCAGTGGTTACTTACTTGCTCTATATTACCTCGTATATTGTAAATTTTTCATTGTAAGAATAAAATAAACAGAAAGCTGGTAGCTAAAACGTATCAAGCACTTACCAGCAGTTATCTGAACTTCTTACTTATATTATTTCATTTATTCCTCACAATAATCTGATAAGATAAAAGGTACTGAGGCTTAAACAAAAAAAAGAACATATTGCCCAGGCCAAGGAGTGGTTGAGCCAGGATTTGAAGCCAGGTAGTCTGATTCCAAAGCCTATTCTCTTAATGATTTCAAATACTTGAATACCTAGTAATCCAGTAAAATAGGCAATATCATTCTAGGAGTTTATTTTATTTATCTATTGTGAAATTAATTAAATAAGGAGCCCATTAGACTGAGGTGGTTCTAATATCTTAGTAGCCTATCTAAGCAAACCAACACCTAAGCCTGAACTGCCTTAAGGTTAAGAAATCAAAATCTAAGGACGACCTATCACAAACATCCAACTAGGCTTTTCAAAATAAGGCAAACACTTAAGCTATGGCTAATCAAATAGTTTCTTTGCTTGGCTTCTGCTTCTTCCCTATAAAAGTCTTTCCCCTGGCTCCTATTGGTAGAGTGCTCCTAACCACTTCTAGTTTGGTATTGCCTGATTAAAATAGATTTTTGCTCAAATAAATTCTAAAAATGTTAATAAGTCTCAGTTTACCTTTTAACACTATATATTTTTAAAACATTCTCATAAACTTTTATCTCCTATAACTGTATGGTCTTCATAATTTTCATTTCTAATACCTAGTATTCAATCAACATTAGAATGTTAAAAATCAACCCACAATTTTTTTTAAAAAAAATTTCTATTATGTTATATATTTATATCTTTTTTTGTTTGCTCATTAAAGATGTTTAGCATATCAGAATTACATAAATCACATTCTATATGTTAATATGTCATTTTCAAAAAGTTAAAAACTATGATTCTCATTGTTGTTTACCTCATTAATGAGAGAATTAGCAGAATAATAAACCTGGTCCAAATGGGGCATAAGAAGACAAAGGTATTTATAGTCACTGAAAGGGAAAATAATGCTGGAATAAGATTACTAAATTACATAAAAATTGGTTAATGCCCCATAGGGCAATGAAACTAATATTTGGGTTACAACCCAATGTCTTCTACTGGACACAAATCATTTGCATCCCTATGAAACAAAGTTATTTGCATTGCTGAAACACATTTATTTGCATCAATCACTGTCTGGTTTTCTACAATTTAACATCTACTACTACAGAATCATTTTTACCATTTATCACTATCATATTATGTATTTTACATATTTACCTTGTTTATTGTCTCCTCCCACCATTAGAATATAAAGGCAGAACTTTTCCCCTCTTTTGTGCATTGCGGTATCCCCAATACCTAAAATAGTGCCTGTTCCAGGGTAGGCACTCATCATGTGTTGAATGAATAAATGAGTAAAAACAAAAAATGATATGGTTGACTTTAACTTTAAAAACATAGGCCATCCAAGGGGGGAAAGTGGCAGGGAAGGGGTGGTGGCGTGATGAATTGGGAGATTGGGATTGACATATATACACTGATATGTATAAAATGGATAACTAATAGGAACCTGCTGTATAAAAAAATAAATAAAATTCTAAAATTCAAAAAAAATAAAAACATAAGCCATATTAAGAGGAAAAAATGTAAAGTAACCAAGCCCAAAGTAAATTAAGAAGTAAACTAAATCCTAAAGGAGAGCCAAACTCTCATATTGATGCCTGAATAGAGGAAATTTCCAGCCCAACTTTATGCAGAGAGATTAATAGAAATGACATATGATGAGATGGAAAAACAAGCAGCACCTGTAGAAAATCTGTTATCCTCTCATTCTCAAGGTGAAAGTATAGAGGAAACAACTGTGTGCTCTCTGAAGAGAGCTGGGGTGATGGGGTATGGGGTAAGGGGGAAGAACCAGATCCAGATTGTAAAACTCAATGAAATAAATTCCACCTCAAGAAGCCACTTGTTACTGAAAGAACTGAAATATACTACTTTGGCATAAGGATTATTTTGAGCTGAAGGCAATTAAGAAACAGCAGGCATGGGGGAAAAAAAAAAGCTCTCTGCCGTCCCCCGATTTGGCCAAAAGCAAAACATACATTGCCATTTGTAAAAATGTCTCCCTCTCCTGTACCAGGAAGAGAAACCTATCATTCCCCATCTTAATCACTGGAGATAGCTCCACAAGCCCAGAGACATACCGAGAGCCATCTAAATGACAGACCTTACAAGTACCCTTATCTTCCATCTTCCCAGAAACTCAAACCCCTTTTCCTTTGTCTTGCACTTCACAAGTGTAGTATTGCTCTTTGTTGAAATGGTATATAAGCCTTTGGGTTTGATGGCTTCTTTAGGGTTTTTACTTCATTTCTGTAAGGCCTCTGATAGGCACATTTAATAAATCTTCTGTTAATCTGTCTTTTGCCAGTTCAATTTGCATGGCCCCAGTCACGGAACCTCAGAAGGGAGAGGGAAAAGATTTTTCCTCCCACACATTTTCCAGCCACTTGACCTCCCTTGACGGCATCTACTCTGCAAATATGGTCATATTTTTGACATGATATCTTTAAGGCTATCACCTAAATAGTCTTTACTCACTTTAACAGTAATATATTAACTCAACTCAGTTCAAACCATTTGATAATTAGGTGAAAAGAAGGACTTTATTGAGATAAATCCAAGTTGACATCTTTTTAATGTGCGAACATTTTGCTGTCTCAGTCAGAGACTTATTTCACATCACATTAGAGAAAATTTGGCTCCTAAATTGTTCCTTGCATCCTCAAAAATACCATACATATAGGGTATGTTATTTGGTCTTTAGCATAGAAGCTTGTTATTGTAGATTCAAATCTCTAGTCTAGAGGCATCTGCTAAAGTAAGGTAGTAATGCAAATAACTTTTTTAATGTTAATATTTTTATATGATCTTATTTTTAATTGTTATAAGACATTTCTGAACTATATAGCAGGAACTGGAGAACTTGCTCTATAAAGGACCAGAGAGTATATATTTTAGGTTTTGCAGGTCATATGGTCTCTGTTGACTTCCTAGGGAGGCTGAGCATTTTTCCATGTTTTATTTGACATTTAAGTTTCTTCTTCTGTGAAACTCCTATTTTTATCTTTTGTCCATTTGCATATTCTAGATATTAGTATTTTGTCTGTCATTTGTGTTATAAATATCTTCTTCCAGATTGTGGCTTGTCCCTTCGCTGTCTTTGTTTTATTTGTTAATAAATGGACTTCTTAATCTTAATGAATTTAAATGTATCAATATTTCCCTTTATGTATTGTTTGAGAAATCCTTTAATATGCTGATGTCACAAAAATATTATACAGCTTTATAAATATTTTGTCTTTCACAGTTAATTCCTTTTTTTTTTAACATCTTTATTGGGGTATAATTGCTTTACAATGGTGTGTTAGTTTCTGCTTTATAACAAAGTGAATCAGTTATACATATACATATGTTCCCATATCTCTTCCCTCTTGCGTCTCCCTCCCTCCCACCCTCCCTATCCCACACAGTTAATTCTTTAGTCTATCTGAAATTGATTTTATAAATGGTGTAAACTAAACATCCTTTTATTTTTCCACATGGATAACGAGTTGTACCTGCTTTCTCCCACTGATAACCATTTCCAGCTCTGTCAGATATCAGGTTTGTTTTTTTTTTTTTTTGGCGGTACGCGGGCCTCTCACTGCTGTGGCCTCTGCCGTTGCAGAGCACAGGCTCCAGATGCGCAGGCTCAGCGGCCATGGCTCACGGGCCCAGCCGCTCCGCGGCATGTGGAATCTTCCCGGACCAGGGCATGAACCCATGTCCCCTGCATTGGCAGATGGACTCTCAACCACTGCGCCACCAGGGAAGCCCCAGATATCAGGGTTTTCAATAAACATATATGTAATTTGGGTGGGTGGTTTTCTGTTCTATTTTATTGATCTCTCTATCTCTTGCCAGTTTCATATTATCTTATCTTATTGTAGCTTTGTGATATGTCTTGATATCAGCTTGTTCTTTTTAAGTCTAACTTTGCTAGTCTTGGCCCTTTGCTCTTCATATGAATTTTAGAAACATTTTGACAAATTCCACATAAAAAATTCTGTAGAGATTTTAATTGAAATTGATTAGAAACAATTTCATCAATTTTGGAAGAATTAAATATTCAATTATAGAGTCCTCTAATTCATAAATACGTTTCGTCTCTCCATTTATTTAGATCTTCTTTAATACCATTCAGTAAAGTCTTACACTTTATTACAAAAGGGTCTTACATATTTTTATTAAAATTATTCCTAGGTATATTTTTGTTGCATTTTCTAACTGTAGATGCTGTATCAAAATATAATTAACCTTTTATATTTTGAACTTAAATCTTATGATCCTGTTACACTCTATTTCCAAAAGTAAGTCAAGATATACATTTGTGTGTTTCCTTTGTAGGCTATTATATCCTTTGTGAATAATGACAGTTTTTAAAATGTATTTCCAGTCATTATTTCTTTATCTTGTGGATTGCTTTGGATAAGACTTTCATTGCAATGTCATATAGAAACAGTGATAAGAAGCATCCTGGTATTGTTCTTGGTTTTAAAAGTATGACTTTAATACTTCATTAAAATATGTTTGCTCTAGGCCTTTTTTTTTAAATTATCAGGTTAAGGTTGCTTTTTAAACCACAAATTGCTGCTGAACCTTATTGAATTTTTAATCTATTGAGATGATCATATTGCCATTAATCTCTCGATGTAGTGAATCACACTAAGTGATTTTCTAATGTTAAACCAATTCTGCATCCTTATAATCAACTCAACTTGGCAAGGCTGTATGGTCTTTTTCTATGTCTTATGGTATTCAGTTTGCCAATATTTTTTTAGGATGTTGACATCTATGTTCAAAACTGAGAGAATCTATAACTTGCATTTCTTACACTGAAACTGTTTGGTTTTAATATCACCATTATACCTGTTGACTTGAAATAAGTAGACTGCTGGATATTTCTCCAGCAAAGATGGGTTTATTCCTGATCAGCAGAGAATTGCAATTTGGGGTCTGCAACCATGGCAAGACAGGTACAAGTCCTGGCACAGCAAGGGGAGGAGAATGCTTTTAAAGAGAGGAAAAGGAAGTTGGGAGTGCTGTAGTAAACAGAGAGTCCATGGCTTTTCATTGGCTGAGTCCTTGACAGGAAAGCAGTGTCTTTCTTCCTCGCCTTGGGCTTTACTATCGTGGCAGGGTGTAGGAGCTCCCCCTTCTGGTCTCCTGACTCTACTTATTTGAGGTTTCTGTTTATTAATTTTACATACCCAACTTCTGAAAATGAGTCCAAGAGTGTTTCTTCTCCCCTACCCCTATCTTATATTCCTTGAAAGTGTGTTAAAACTCACCTATAAAATTATCTGGGCCTGGTGGGTTTTCTTTGCATGCATGAGAAGATTTTTAAATACTGATTAAATTTTTTACAATTTTAACAACTTTTCCTAAATTTGTTCATTTGTGTGTTCTGTCCTTTTAATTTCTGTTTATCATTATTTTGCCCTTTTTGCCACTATCTTTGGTTTTATTCTTTTGTTTTCTCTTGTAATCTCTTAGATTTGAAGCTTAGCTTATTTACTTTCAGGTATACTTTTCTTTCTAATATAAGCATTGAGAACATGCATTTTCCTCTCCAAGAAGTATGTTTTAAAATTTTCAGACATACGCTGTTTTAAAAAATCTTTTAGAATGCATTTCTAATTCAACTGCATTGTGTTTAAAGAATATGGTCTGTGTATGCCAGTTCTTTTAAAAACGTATTCAAACTTGCTTTTTGGCCATATACCTGAACAGTTTTCACATAAATGCTTTAGGGGCAACTGACAGGATGTATGTAATCTAGTTGTCAGGTCTAGGGGTCTATATGTATCCACTACATGAAGTCTGTTGCATTTTTCAAATCGTATATATTCCTACTATTTTATGATTGGCCAATTAATTATTGATATGATGTATCAAAATCTCCCACTCTGCTGGGGGATTTGTTGATTTTTCTTATAATTCTGGCAACTTTTACTTTTTGTATTTTAAAGCTGTGCTATGCGGCCTATACAACTTTAGAATTTTTCAGTTGTGATGAAGTAAGTGAATCTTCTATCAATGTTTTTACCTTATTACAGTAATATTTTTTTGTTTTAAAGTCTATTTGAAAGTCTAACGTGAATATAGTCATACCACCTTTATTTTGGTTAGTATTTGTTTAGCATACGAGTTTTACATCCTTTGAATTTTAGTCTGTCTCTTTTTTTAATGGTTTAGGCAGTGGTGTGCTGGCAAATGCTTAACAACCAGCTCTCTGGGAAGGCAAAGGTAGAGTCTGATTTGCAGAATTTACTGATTTCTGTTGTCTCAATACTGCCACCTGAGACTGCCAGATAAAATACAGGCTGCCCAGTTAAATCTGAATTGCAGATAAACAATGAATTATTTTTAATATAAGTATGTCCCAAACAGTACATGGAACGCACTTACTTTTAAAACATATTTGCCGTCTTGTTGCCAAAATGGTGACCTCTGGGGGAGGTCACGCCAAGGGATATTCCCTGGGGCCTCTGCCACCAGTGTCCTTGCCCCCATAGTGAGCCACAGCCGACCCCGTGCCTCCCCAAGAGACCCTCCAAGTCCGGCAGAGATTGTTGACACCTCCTAAAGCACAGAACTATACTTGCAAACCAGACAACACTAGGACATGATGACCAAGGCTGATACCATTCACAGATGAGATTCCAGAACAATGTTTCTAGTTAGGAGTCTCCTGGTGTCCGATTGCTAAATACTGGCTTCAAACAAAGCAGTACCCTGCTTGTTTCAGGTGTCTCTTGTAGACAACATATGGCTCTGTATTATAATTGCCTACTTACTTATCTCTATTTCCCTCTGGCTTATCAGCTACACAAAGATAAAGACTTTGTTCACTATTGTATCCACAGTTCCTGGTTGAGTGCCTAATACTTGATGTTTAATTAATTAATGCATATTGCATGCCTGAATGAAGTATACAACACAGTGGTTAAGAATGAGGTGTTTCTGAGTCATTTAAATCTCAGATATGCCACCCATGTAAATGTAGAAAGGCTAGCTAAGTTACTTAACCTTTCTAAGACTTAGTTTTTTCCTGGTATAATGTGTCGAACAGTAGCACCTCCTTCAATAGTATTTTGTGAGCATTTAGCATTTGCCTGGTACATTTTAAATACCCAGTAACAAGTGGTTAATATTGTTATTTGTGTTGAACAATATTGATAACCCACTTGACACCATGATATCATAATTCCTTGCCCGCAGTCTTCCCATTCACAATGTGAATGGGAAGACCACGTTTGAATTTGTCATCACTGAAAGCTACTTCACTGACGATGAATTAAACTCCCAAATCCCACTCTCTGATAACAACCTTACTCACGGAACTTGCACAGCCAATATTAGGATTGTTCCTTTTAAAAAACTGCCAATTTAGGAGGAAAATACTATCTAGTTGTCATATGTATTTCTCTTCCGATTTAGGAGGTAGAATGTTTTCAGTTTTTTGGAAATAGGTGTTTCTTTTGTCACTTTCCTCTTCATGTCTTCTGCCCATTTTCTACTGGTATGTTAATCTCTGTCTTTTGATTTTGTAAGAGCACTTTATATATTAGGAATATCAATCCTTTGTGCAGCAGGTATTTTGAAAATAATTTTCCCAAGTTTTCATTCATTGCTTCTCATGGTGCTTTTATTTTATTTTACTTTTTATTTTTTATTGGAGTATAGTTGACTTACAATGTTGTGTTACTTTCTTCCGTATAACAAAGTGAATCAGTTATGCATATACATGTATCCACTCTTTTTTATCATGGTACTTTTAAATATACAGAATTTTTCTTATTTCTAGGGAGTAAAAAATATCAGTCTCTCCTATTTAAACATTGTAGAAATATATGATTTAGAATGTGAAAGTCCCACATATTTTTACACTCTGCCCACCCTGTGAAAACCACTGATGACAATTTAGTATATCTTCATAACACATGTATTGATACTCAGTATGTAACGTCAATTGTCTACTCTTTTCCATTCTTAATGCTGCCACCTGGTCTGGGCCACCATTGTCTCTTGCCTTCCTCTCCAAATCACTGTTCTTATCACAGACAAAATGGTCATATTCAAACATAAACTAGATTTTTTTCTAAACATACACTAGCATATAGATCATTAACCAATGAATACATACTATTCAGTCCCTTGCTCTATTCTCACTTAACTGTATACATTGAGCTTCTCTATGTTCAAATATTGCATGGAACATACTTTTTTTTTTTTAAGTATTCCTTGTGTACCTGAAATTCGAATGTAATTGAACATCCTGTATTTTTATTTGCTAAATTGCACAGTCTTACTTCTATTGTTGATCCAAGGTTCTAGTCTTCTCTCAGCCAGGGGAAGGGGTTAAGGAGACTTGAGGACCATGCAACCAATTCTATTAAGGGCAGAACCTGGATGTGTCACGTATTACTTCTGCTTATAGCCCATGGCCATAACTTAGTCACATGGCCACATAGAACTTCTAGGGAGGCTTGGAAATGTAGCCTTTTTCTGGGCAGGTATTTGGCCAGCTAAAACCCTATTACCATGGAAGAAGGGAAGAATGAACGTTAGGGAACAAGTAGTTCCCTAGATAGGCACTATTGTTAGAGATAACAATCTTTGGATATAGTCTCAGTAGGACTATCATTAGAGGTACCCAATTCCTCTCCCCATTCCAACCAAGGAATGGGCATGTGGCCCAAACTGAGCCACTCAGACACTCTCTGAAACTGATATCTTAAGCAAAGTGACATAGAAACTTCAAATAGTTGAAGTTCATTCATCTTGATTGTGGTAACCTGAAGAAACTAAACATATGGCTTCATGCTACTTAGATCCCTAGAGTTTTCTGGTTCTTGAGCTTGCCCTGAGTCTGCCTTCACAGATTCAAATTCTCCTTGGATTCTATAAGATATCCTTTTTTTTTCCCCCTTAAGTTGTTTAGAATTGGTTTGTGCAACTAGCAATTATAGAACTTTAACTGATCAAAGCTCAAGTCTGGATGTATTCCTAGGTGAGGAGATAAAAAATCAGTTCCCCACCCCTGAGGATCTCTGTCTAAGCAAATTTTCACTTCTGCATTACAGTTTTGAGACTTAAGGTAACAAGACAACAATAGCATCAAAAATAGTGGCTTAAAATGGAAACAGAGAGAGAAGTGAAAATGAAATTTGACTAAGCTAATAGTTGCACTTACTTTGTGCCTACTTGCAGAGATTACTGATTACTAGTTGCAACAACTCTGTGCTTTGTCAATGTTTTACACGTATTATCACATTAAACCCTTGTAGCAACAATAATAGGCATTATTATTATTCTCATCTTGCAGATGGGGAAAATGGGGCTTATAAAGTTAAGTGATTTTCCGAAGGTCTATAACTGATAATGGTTGTAGTCAACATTCAAAACTGAGTTTAATTTCAGCACTTGAGCTGTTAACCATTATACCATACCACCCCCAGACCTTAAAAAATAAAAAAGATATTTGCTATCTGAACAGCCTTTTAATTTAACTTCTATTTTTTAACACTTATTATTTATTTATCTGAGGCTGTATCTTATGAGAAAATTTCACACTTACAAAAATAAAAAGAATGGTATAATAAAGCTTCAGGGTACCCATCACCTAAATTCAAAAATTATTCCCATTCCACCATTCTTTTTTCATCAGTCCTCTCTCCAAATTCACACTTTATTTTCTTTTACCCTGGGGTATATTTTATTTAATTTATTTTTCTTTTTTAGAAATTTGTTTTATTTTTTATTTTTAAATTTTTATTGGAGTGTAGTTGATTTACAATGTTGTGTTAGTGTCAGGTATATAGCAAAGTGAATCAGTTATACATACACATATATCCACTCTTTTTTTAGATTCTTTTCCCATATAGGCCATTACAGAGTATTGAGTAGAGTTCCCTGTGCTATACAGTAGGTCCTTATTAGTTATCTATTTTATATATAGTAGTGTGTATATGTCAATCCCAATCTCCTAATTTATCCCACGCCCCCCTTCCCCCCTGGTAACCATAGATTTCTTTTCTACATCTGTGACTCTACTTCTGTTTTGTAGATAAGTTCATTTGTACCCTTTTTTTTAGATTCCACATACAAGTGATATCATATGATATTTGTCTTCCTCTGTCTGACTTCACTGAGTATGACAATCTCTAGGTCCATCCATGTTGCTGCAATGGCATTATTTCATTCTTTTTTATGGCTGGGTAATATTGCATTGTATATACGTATCACATCTTCTTTATCCATTCCTCTGTCAGTGGGCATTTAGGTTGGTTCCATGTCCTGGCTATTGTAAATAGTGCTGCAATGAACATTGGGGTACATGTATCTTTTCTAATTATGGTTTTCTCTGGGTATATGCCTAGGAGGAGGATATGATAGCTCTATTTTTAGTTTTTTAAGGAACCTCCATACTGTTCTCCATAGTGGCTGTACCAATTTACATTCCCACCAACAGTGTAGGAGGGTTCCCTTTTCTCCACACCCTCTCCAGCATTAGTTGTTTGCAGATTTTGTGGTGATGGCCATTCTGACTGGTGTGAGGTGATACCTCGTTGTAGCATTTCTCTAATGATTAGTGATGTTGAGCATTTTTTCATGTGCCTGTTGGCCATCTGTATAATCTTCTTTGGAGAAATGTCTATTTGGCTCTTCTGCCCATTTTTGCATTGGGTTGTTTGTTTTTTTTGATAATTTACATTTATTTTTTATTATTTTATCCTGGAGTATTTTAAAACAAACCTTCACCTATAAATACCTCAGTATATTTCTCTAGTGCATAAGAACCTAAAAGAAAAAAATAACATCATAACATTATCATGCCCCCCAAATTAATAACAATTCCTTAATATATTTAATATCCAATCCAAGTTCAATATTTCCTGATTGTCTCAGAAATATCTTTAACAGTTCACATAAAAATTAAACATCTGACATATGTCAGATATTCTCAAGTTTCTTTTAACTTATGACAGTTTCCCTTCTCTTTCTTCCTCTATGCCATGTGTTTGTCGAAGAAAAAGGGGGCTTTTGTCCTGTGGAATATCTAACCTTCTGGATTTGGCTAAGGTACCCTCCCAGTGTCATTAACAGGTTCTTCCATCTCCTGTCTGTCCTGGAAGCTGTTAGTTAGTTCAACAGATCTGATTAAATTAGGCTCAAAAAAACTTTTTAAAAAAATTTTGGCAAGAACGCTCCATAGGTGGTGTAATAGCTGACTTTTAAAATCAGCTGTAACTGATTTATTAAATGTGCTAAATCAGTGATTATAATCAGTAAACTGCTTTGTCTTCTCCCACCACTGCCTTCAAACAGGCAGATCTTCCCTGTCTCCCCGGTGACATTTCAGGCAGATCCTTGACCTTTGGGGCTACTCTCAGATGTGAGAAGAGTCTCACTTTCAGCTACGGAAAATTCCAGTCAAGTGTAAATTAAACTTTAATTTCTCATCCATTTCAAATCTCCCTCCTCCCCCCCTCTCCTATTACAGCTGCCAAGCATGGCCTTTCCTTTCACTCCATTGGGTAGACAGTCTCCACTGGGACCCTCCAGTCCCAGGGAAACATTGTGCATTCTTGCCCAGCCAAATGGTGGGAGTGTAACTTGCAACCCCTCGTCCTCACCCAGCCACTAGGGGCAGCTCCAGCCAGACTTCAGTGTGCAGATTTCTCTATATCCCTCAAACTCCAAAGAACCCTTGTCACATTCTTCCAAAAACTTGCTCATCTTGCACTCCTGTAATAGCACAGGGTAAATGTACACATTCCTCCAGCCAGGCAAGCATCTGGCCAGGGATTGAAAGCCCCACACCCCTTTCTGGCTGGCACTCCAGAGTGCTGAGGGGCTCTCTCTCGCTGCCTCCCTTCACTTGGTTCCAGTGGGAAGAACAATGGTCCATTCAGACCAGGGAAGAAATGCCACCCTGCTCACTCCTCTTGGGAAGTCCCCCTAAAGATGCATCTGCCCATCTTTCTCTGCTAAAGGCTGTGGGAGTGATGGTTGCTGGACCAGAATGTCCATTTCATAGTGAGACCTGGGCACATGTGTTGAGGGCCCTTCTTTAAAATAAGGGGCTGCTTCTTACCTATTGTTTATACCTCTGAGGTTGTATCTTACTCTTATCAACAGGAAAATCCCAATTTACACCCATACAGGTCTACTAAGATTTACCCTTGATTTAACTTTGTAAAGTAATTCTGCTAAATATATGGAATTTCCTATTATTTTTAAAATTTTTATTGGAGTATAGTTGCTTTACAATGTTGTGTCAGTTTCTGCTGTACAGCAAAGTGAATCAGCTATACGAATACATATACCCCCCTGCCCCTTTTTGGATTTCCTTCCCTCCTAGTTTATTTTTAAATGAATGATTTGGAGAAACTCAGCACTCTCCAGGACATTTTTTCATGTAGCACTGTGATGTTGGGGAACACCATGCACAAGGCAAACACATTCTTGTCTTCTGTCCTTACTCAAGAAGACCTGGGTAGTCTACTAAATACCAACAACAACAAAGCAAGAAAAGGGAAACATTTCCAAAAACAGCAGAGGACAATGAAGCGGGTCCACAGTGATATATCAGCTAAATTAAATTCACCCAGTCTATGTCATACGTAGAACTGTGTGCTTGTTTGATTCCCATGTTATATTAGATACAACCTATAACCATTTTAATTGATGTGTTAAGATCCGTGTGTATTTTTTAAATAAATGGGTTTAATTACAATTGCTGGGTGGAGAGCTGCTTACTCCAGCCTTAACTAGAACTTGAATTAGGAAATGAAAAGAAGGTTTACTGACTCACTGAAGAGTCAGCTGAGTACATTTTTATTTTGCTCTCTGCCAAAGTTGGAGTAAACAATAAACTAACCAAGAACAGCATGGTGGTGAATCAGTATCTACAGATGAATATGTGAATGTGTGGGGTATAGGGGGAGGCCAACACTATTACCTCAAATTGGGCTGAAATAAGGAGTTTAAAAATGTATGAGAGGGCTTCCCTGGTGGCGCAGTGGTTGAGAGTCCGCCTGCCGATACAGGGGACACGGGTTCGTGCCCCGGTCTGGGAAGATCCCACGTGCCGCGGAGCGGCTGGGCCCGTGAGCCATGGCCGCTGAGCCTGCGCGTCCGGAGCCTGTGCTCCGCAACGGGAGAGGCCACAGCAGTGAGAGGCCCGCGTACGGCAAAAAAAAAAAAAAAGTATGAGATGCTTCTGGAGATGTACTGTAATGGGCTAATCGAATCATGTTAAACTCACTCTGGATGTAGCTGGTTAAATATGCCTGAATCCAAGTATTATATATTCAAAATGTGTGCTCCTAGCAGGGCTCCAGGCTCACATTAGGATCTTAATAAATGCTTGTAGAAGGAGGAAGGAAGGGAGATGGGAGGGAGGAAGTGAAAGAGGGAAAGAGGGAGGAAGGAAGGGGGAGGGAGAGAAGGAGGGTAGACCAGCCCAGGAAATTGGTTTTTATTACCTCATTTTAACAACTGAGTAAGCATAAATTGCTAATGGCCTTTTCGTGGTGTGGTTAAAACGTTGAATTTAGGCCTAATTGTGCAACTGAAAGAAAAGTAAGAGTTTAATAAAAATCATGTTATGGTAATAATTGAAAGGCTAACAGCGCATGCGTTTGAAAAAGGAATGTTAAACGTTTGGTTTTTATGTTTTTGTTTTTAACTGTGGCCATCATGAATTAACTTTGTAACATATTTAACATTCCAGAATATAAAGTCATTTACTTGTTCTTTTAGAAACCCCATTTTCCAAGTCATTTGAATTAAATTACAAATATATTTAAACACAAAGACACTACCAATTAATAGGAAGCGACTGTTCCATTAAGGAATGCAACGTAGAATGAACGTTTAAAGCCAACCTGATGAAATAGAATATCAGGATGAGACAGCACATTAGTCATTCTTCCCAATTCTGTGTCATGTGCAGATTTCATAATTATTCTGTTTTCATGTGAATCTTGCATACAAATGCTGCAGAGAGGGTCAAAGCCCAGATCCTGTGACACTCACCTAAAGGTGCACCCTCAAACTTCTCTCCTTCTTCTCCCTCCCTCTGTGCATTTGCCACCTGGTATTGTCGTCCACCCTCATCCATCCTCTTGGAGAAATCTACAAGGACACCAGGGAGACTTTGTGAAATTGTCTCATGGCCAAAGTAAACCTTCCTTTGGTACCCTCTACAAGCCTCTAGTATTGAGCTTACCACAGTGATCATTATAATTTCTTGTCTCTAGAATACAGACTCCATATAAATAGAGTTCATATTCATTTCTGAATCTCTACTAAACAGTATTTCTTGTGTGCCAACACTGGTCAAGGTCTGTGTTACATGTTGCATTTAGAATTGAACAAAATAGATGCAGTCCTTGGATTATGGAGGTGTGTCATCTACTGAGGAAGACAGTCATTACATAAATCAACAAGCAAAATAGGAGATTGTTAAATTGTGTCATGAAGGAAGAAACCAGGGAGGCAGGGGCCAGAACAAAAGGAGAGACAGAATGGAACTGAGCGTTTAGCAAGGCTTCTCTGAGGAGCCAACATTTAGCTGGAGGCCCACTATAACCAGGAGTTATTCAGCTTATGCAGGCTTGACTGAAAAAAGCATGTCCAGCAGACACAGCAGTGTGTGGGAAGCCTGGGGCACTGCGGCTGGAACGGACGGAGCAAGGGGAGAGGGATGGGAGAGAGTCAGGGGTCCAGACACTGTGGGGCCTTGGGATTTTGTGTTTTATCCTAAGTTGTAAACCACTGAAGGCTTTAAGGAGGGGGCTAATGTGATTTGTATACCGTGGTGCCTTGTGTTTACGTGCTGGGTATTGAAGATTTACAAATAAATGGATGAATTAAACATAATGAATAGCGTTCTTCTATGCAATTTTGGAGTTTTACCAACCTCAGGCAATTAGATTAATTTGATATAGCTGGTTCTTAGGAAACACATAATGGGAATTTGTTGATTCTCAGGCACTCACCATTTATTTTCCCTTTCTACCAACCCCCTCTTAATTTTAGGTAATATATCTCCCCATTGTGTGCATTCTTGATGCCTGGCTCTCCCTTGGCCAAAAGGCTGGCATGAGAAAAAAGCTGTTCCAACCTGACTCCCTCTTCTGGGACTTAGAATCTTTGGTAGAGTAACTAATAGAGAAGAAAAACGCTTGAAGGAACTCAGTTCAGCCACTGCAACTGAGGCTCCAGTGCCCATGGCTTCCCTGGTTCCTGCCCTGGTTTTAAGCCTGAGTGTCTAGTTTCTCATCTTTCCTCCCAGTAAAAGTCCCACCAGTGCATTCACTTTTTCCTTAAAATAGTCAGCATTCATTTCTGTCACTTGCAATAGAAGAATCATAGTGGAATGAAAATCTGTTTTAGCTCTAAATGGGGATCACATTTTGGTCTCAAGTTTAAACAACATTTCTTTGGATATATTACTTGTGTATTTCCAATCTGATGGAAACCTTAACATTTTCTTTTACTTCTCAAAACTGATTTTAGTAGTTGGAATGTACTTTCTGGGCTAAAAGATTTGAAATCCTTGAAACTAGTTAAGTAATCTTTTCCTCTCTCTCAAATTTCCTCAAAGACAGAACTGTAGTTTCCTTTGTCTTTGCACTATTTATTCCACATGCTTTTGTTAGAGACCATTCTCCTTGTTTTCCAAGCATGTTCCACCAAACACTAGTCCCATGAGGTGCTTCCAGATAAAAAGTGTCAATTATTACATATGTCTGAATAGCAGTGAAGACGCTACCCCTCTTTTAGGGTTTCAAAGAACATTGTAGCATCTTAAAGCATCTGAAAAGTCCTGCAGTAAAGAAATCTGTGTATTTTCCTAATGTTTCCCAAATGTATTTGGTCATGCAACTCTTCTTTCTGCAAAACGCATTAAAGAACAAGCATTTTGTGGCACCCACTTTGGGAAAGGCTGTTTTTGAAAATCAAAGCAAAATGAAGTTTTTCCATGTTCTCTGTGCCATCTGTTAACATTGCATCATGTTCCCTTGGCAGTGGGTTTATCCCTTTTTTTGTTTCTCCTGCTTCAAATACAGGTTGAACATTCTTTTAGGTATTGCCTTTTTTAGAATTTTTAAAGGCCTCAGTCCCTCCTGGCACATGCTACTCGTTGGATTTATTCTAGGTATATCCCTGACTTGCCTCTTACAGTAAAGGCCCATCAAGGTGCTCTGAGAGCAGCCACAGTGTTTTATTTACTTTTCTGTGTGAGAGTCTCTGGAGTGTCCTTAAAATTCGGGGTAATATGGTAGAGGGAAAGCTCAACATTCAGCCCTTGCCAGTCTTTTATGCACATACATGTGAGAACACACATATATACATGAATACATATCATAGAAAAAATGGTCTATTCTTCGGTCACCTCCAAGACATATGATTCTCCTTGGGGGTAGTCCCAAACTGTCCAAGTTGAGATGGGAAGTGTGGATAGAAAGTGAGCCATGGGGACAGATCATCTCTTTCCCAACTTCCCTGACTGGTCCAACAAATGTGTAAAGAGAGAAGGTCAGGGGTTCCAAAAAAAGACCAGGTTGGAAGGAGGAGGAACAGGGGCCAAGGAATAACAATGATGGCTTTGACCTTGGTCCAAATAAGGACAGTTAAGCAACTGACACAATTGTGTCTTTTAAGTCTTCATTCACTTACTAATTCATTCAACTAACAGTATTATTTTTTACTGTTCTATAACATTATATAAGTTTTACACGTACAACGTTGTATTTCAACTTCTGTCTACACTACAGCGTGCTCATCAGCAAAGGTTTAGTTTCCATCCATCACCCTACAGTTGACCCCCTTTACCCATTTTACCCTCCCCCACCCCCTTTCCCCTCTGGTAACCACTACTCTGTTCTCTGTATCCATGTATTCATTTTTGTTTGGCTTGGCTTATTTATTATTAATTCATTAATTAAAAATTTAAAAATATTCCAAATATGAGTGAAATAATATGGTATTTGTCTTTCTCCATTTGACTTATTTCACTTAGCAAAATACCCTCAAGGTCTATCCATGTTGTCACAAACGGCAAGATTTCAGCTAACATTATGGAGCACCTACTCTATTACGGAATTCTGCTTGGTTCCTGCCTTCAAAGAACTTACTGTCGTATTGGGTCACTGGGCAACTAAATAAAAATTTCCAGTATAACCTAGAGAGTGTTATGTTAGGCGTAGGAACAAAGTGCTTTTATGCATTAATTTAGGTATTAGATATACTCTATAACTTAAGCTTGTGTTACTCTAGATATATATCATTTCGTAAATGTGCCTTCAGTTTTCTTTACTAGCTCATGTTCATCCATGTTCACTGCTTTATAGCATTTTTATAGCATTCCATTGCAAAATATAGTACAAAATTTAAATTACAATAAATATTTGTTACTAAATCAAACATCCATTCTATTGGTGAACGTTTAGGTAACTGTAGTTTTTTCACAATGCTGCAGTAACATTCTTATGTATACCTGATGGGTGTGAAATGGTACCAGTTGTGGTTTTAACTTGCATTTCCCTGATTGCCATTGAGGTTGGGTATCTTCCATTTGTTCATTGGCCATTTGGGATTCTATAAATTCTTTTACACTTCCTTTCCATGAAATGTAGCACAGGGCGATCATTGAGCACACTCTCAATGGGTACTGCTCATCCGCCTTGCCATAGAAAAGTTGCTTGGTTTCCTAACACTAATGTCGGTTCCTACCTTCAAAGCTGGCATCACTGAGACCCACATTTGCAAGTGGGTAGGTTCTAGAAATAGTTGTCTTTCTGTATACCCAGTATCTGTGATGCCTGTGGTGGGTTCACTGAGTTATAACACTTTCCTAAATCTCACAGCGGGGGTCTGTTTTGTGTGATTAGACTTCTGCCTCAATTTCTCTGATGAATAGAGCCCAGCTCTACTCTGCTAGAGCACTGGCAAGTCTCACCATTCCCCTTCCTGGGGTACTGGAGGCACTCCACTGACCCTCAAGTTGCTGACTGTGGTTATACTCTAAAAAGATGAACCATTTGTAAGCATGATATTAGTTCCCTGT
The DNA here is from genome assembly GCF_059928025.1 of Delphinapterus leucas. Taxonomy (NCBI): domain Eukaryota; kingdom Metazoa; phylum Chordata; class Mammalia; order Artiodactyla; family Monodontidae; genus Delphinapterus; species Delphinapterus leucas. The sequence continues at coordinate 75,294,030 of NC_143139.1, forward strand.
TAACGTGAAGCTTCACCTGGGTATGGAGACCTTTGCTGACATGCTCCATCTGTAAACTGGACCCCCTGAGATATCAGCATTTATCCCTCCTCTTTGAACATCAACTTGGACCATCTCCCAGTGTCTTCGGGTCAGAGCCACAGCCATATTATGATTCTTGAGCTTGGGTCCAGCCTCCACCTCCTTCTCAACAGCCAGTCAGCAAGGTCCTGCATGCCCTAAGGCTGACCTGCTAGAGTATGACAATCTGTCCTTTTTCCTCAGTTATGTCTCAATTAAATATAACTATTATTGATTTGAACTTTTTTTAAAATTTTTGTTTATTTTTTACTTTTGGCTGTGTTGGGTCTTCACTGCTGCACAGGGCCTTTCTCTAGTTGCGGCGAGCGGGGGCTACTCTTCGTTGTGGTGCGCGGGCTTCTCATTGTGGTGGCTTTTCTTGTTGCGGAGCATGGGCTCTAGGCGCACAGGCTTCAGTAGCTGTGGCACGCAGGCTTAGCTGCTCTGCGGCATGTGGGATCTTCCCAGACCAGGCATCGAACCCGTGTCCCCTGCATTGGCAGGTGGATTCTTAACCACTGCACCACCAGGGAAGCCCTATTATTGATTTGACCTTATAAGCAAATAGAACTTACTTTGCTCTGTGAAAACTCCTTCTTAGAGGCCAGAAAATGGTGATGGGGGAGTCATACATCTTCCTTCAGAGAGGAAGTGGTACTTATTCAACCTCTTCTTGTGACTTATTTTTATTTCTTCCCTGTCTGGGACTCAAAGATTTTAATCCAAGTTAGACATTAATTTAAAATCATTTGGGGGATGTTAGGCAAGTATCTCTTTTGAAATTTAAACAAGGAAAAAATCAAGTCTGACATCTCAATGATTTTCATATTTCAGGTCAACATATTTCTTCTAATTTGGATATGTGGAACTACTGTGGTATTTAGTTTACAAAATAGGCAATTCACTAAGACAGTAATGTGGACAGAAAGTCCTGTGGAACATAACAGCATGAGGAAGCAAGTGATTTTCTGCCAAGCTCACTCCAGGCACCTAAACATGACCCATTTCTGCACTGGAGGAGAAGTAATAACAATTCTCTAACCCTGTACCTTCTTCTGTTCTTATGCACAAAACTGTATCCCCAACTCTTGCCCTGCACCTCCTCTTCCCACACCTCTGCACTTCTGGGGTATTGACTATACTGTTTGATCCCATTTATTTAGAAATATATCAGGCAGATTCCAACATTCTGAGAAAGGAAAACACTGTACCTTTAGGAAATTTTATTCTCTGTTGTCACTTGGAACAAATCATTTACAAGCTCAAAGTGTTTCTCATAATATATCTTAGGGAAAAAAAGATTAAGTTGCAGGTTAAGAAGCATTTCAGAGAGAATTTTATCTCTGCAAATCACTAGTCATATTTTATTGCTTGACAGAACAAATGAATAGGAAGTATTTGTTCCCATAAAAGCACAGACTTTATTGCAAAAATTCTGAAATTTGACATGGTTGCTAGTGGAAGGATTCTGCCTTTGACCTCTAAGCAATGACCTTTTTCATACTTTAGGGTTGAGCCTCTCAACTGTAAAGTGGAAGGATTAGTCACACTTTTGAATTCTAGAAGTCTGTTCAGTGTGCTCAAAAACATTAAAAGATGAATGATGATTTTTAAAAAGCAAGTTTTGAAAATTGAAACGCCTTTCTAGAGTTATTTTACTATTTCCTGGTTCACCCTTATTGCTATGTAGCCTTTGAGTAGTTATAGATCTGACAAGGGTTCCAATTCACGGTTCCCAGGGAGAGGTGATGTTTCTCAAGCATGGAGAGTGGGATACACATTGCCCAGCTCACTTTGCATAGTCTCCTGTCACACATACATAAAAATGTGTATCATCAGCTGGAGGGAAGAAATCAATTTTATATATTGATCAAAATCTGGTAACAAACAATGAAAATACATGGAACACCACTGTTCTGTGCACCCAGATACAGAACTACAGCTTTAGGTTTGGCTTAAAAACAAAACAAAACAAAACAGCTTTCACCGTTTACAACAGCCAAGACATGGAAGCAACCTAAATGTCCATTGGCAGACGAGTGGATAAAGAAGATGTGGTGTATATATATATATATATGGAATACTATTCAGCCATAAAAAAGAATGAGGTAATACCATTTGCAGCAACATGGATAGACCTAGAAATTATCAAACTAAGTGAGGTAAATCAGACAGAGAAAGACAAATATCATATGATATCACATATAGAATCTAAAATATGATGCAAATTAACTTATTTATAAAACAGAAATAGACTAACAGACATAGAAAACAAGCTTCTGGTTACCAAAGGGGAAAGTGGGGGAGGTGGCATAAACTAGGAGTTTGCGGTTGGCAGATGCAAAGCTATTGTGAATAAAATAGCCAGACAACAAGGTCCTACTGTATAGCACAGGGAAATATATTCAATATCTTATAAACTATAATGGAAAAGAATATGAAAAATTATATATATACATAATGGAATCACTTTGCTGTACACCAGAAACTAACACAACATTGTAAATTAACTATACTTCAGTTTAAAAGAAAACAGCTTTCTCTGTCTGAGTGCTGACCCATATTTGTGGCTTACGGTCTCAGCTGATTAGGGTAGGGTAGTGTTGTAAAAGTGCTTCGTGAATAAGAGATGAATTTTAGTCATATGTGAACAACAGCAGTAACTAAAATAGAATCATATGATTCCTTTTTAAATTCTCTAATCCTTCATGTCACCTCAAAGAGAAAAATTCAGGTTAGTACTAAGTTTTTTGTTTTTTTTTTTTAATACTTTTTTTGCCACACCACATGGCATGTGGGATCCTAGTTCCCTGACCAGGGATCAAACCCACACCCCCTGCATTGGAAGCGCAGATTCTCAATAACTGGACTGCTAGGGAAGTCCTTAGTACTAAGTTTTTATCACCTCTCTTCTGAAGAGTGACACAGAGAGAGGGAACAAGGAGATCTTAGATTTAGAGCTTTCAGGGGACAATCTTGTTTTGTTAGGATTTAACAGCATTGTTTTATTTTTCTTGTGATTGCACTTACAATTACCTTCTATTTCTGAAAAATGACACTGGTTGTGTAGCACAGTGGTGAAGCACATGGCAGCTTGCTTCCCCCAGAGCCAGGGGAGAGAGAGGGGAGAGTGACGGTTGTGGGGAAAACCCATGATCAAAGCCAGGGCCTTTTTATTACCTAATCTCAGAAGTGACATCCCATTGCTCTGGCATATTCTATTTGTTAGAAGCAACTTGCTAAGTCCAGCCAACACTCAGGAGAGGGGATTACATAGGGCATGAATACCAGGAGGCAGGGGTCATGGGATATCTTAGAGCTTCCTACCACAGGGATATATTGCAATTGCTTCTTTCCTTCTTTTCCCCAATGGATAAATAGAATGTTCCATGGGGGCAGAGGGAGTATCTTGTTCATTGTGGTATTCCCAGTACTGGGCACAGTGCCCCAAATTTAAAACTGTTCAATAAATGTTTCTTTCAAGGAAACAAGAAGGAAGGAGAAGAAGGAAGGAAAGGAAAGAAGGGGGGGGGAGGGAGGGGGAAGGAGGGAAGAGGGAGGCAGGTGAGGAGGAAGGAAGAAAGAAAAGATCTCAGTGAGAAGCTCAGGGTACTCTGCTAATCCCTGGAGAGCAGGGGTGGATCTTCAGGAAAGGAAAACTCAACTATAAAGACTCTGGGAATGGAGTCAGGATTTCCATCTCTTCCCTAGTCCTGAGCATAAATGAGCCTCCAGGGAAATGGAGGCCACTCTGTGAACAGACTGCACCCACCATCCTGCTCCGAGCAAAGCTTCTGTGGATGCTGAACAGTTGAGCTCTAAAATAGCATAAGAGTCACCCACGGAAAGACAACCTCGATTGGGGTCCCTAATAGGGTGTATACAGGTTTTGCTGAAGGAGCTGTAATTGTTGGCAGATAGATCAGGGAGAACTCTGAGGTGTTGCTCTCCTCTTGCAGAGAGCAGTGAGAAGTTCTACTGAATGTGTATATGCTGCTTTGTCATTTAACATTATAAAGTAAAGATATTACTTAGTTACGAATTCTTCATGAGCAAAATTTTAATGGATCCATAATATTTAATCAAACAGTTTTAATGTGAGCTGTTCAGCCATAGCTCTGCCCTTGCATTTATGGGTTGTTCCCATTTCCCACTGTTATATATAATGCTGTAATGAATGTTTTTATAAACCTGTCTTTTCACAATTGTGAATAGCTCTTTAGGTTAAATTCCTAGCAGTGAAATTGTAGGGTAGAGTGTATATATGCACACTGTGTGTGTGTTTGTGCTCACACATGTGTGTGTTTGTGTATACTGTCAAACTACCCCCAGAAATGATGTACGAATCCTCATTCCTGATGTAGAATAGTGCCTATTATTACACACTAGCTGAGACAAGGTTTCATTATCTTTACAAAGTTGTCAGTCTGATAGCTGAAAAATAATAGCTTGTTATTGTTTTAATTACATGATGAAGCAAATTATATATTTTGTGAAAAAAAAAATTACATGATGTAGCCATTAATGCTGCCCACCAAATATTTCTGACTTGTCACCTCCGGAGCATATAGTAGGATTGAATTTCATGGCATTTGATATTCGGCGGGGCCATGTGACCTGTTCTAGTCATTGAATCGTGAATAGAAATAACATGTATTTCTCTGAGCTGAGTATTTCATTGGCAGCGCAAGATCCTACAAAGCTCTCCTTTGCTTTGGCTATTGGTTACCAGCAATATTCCTGAAGGTGGCCTGGGTCCCATGGCCCAGGGACATGCCATGTTAATTCCATGGAACAAAGCCTCCAGCTAAGCCATGCCGAGATATGAGCAAAAAATAAACTTTTCTGTTTTTTTAAGCCACTGAGATTTGGTGTTGACTGTTACTGCAGGATTACCTAGACCATCCTGACTGATGCATGAAACATCTTGGATCTTAATGAGATTGAACACATTTTCCTATGCCTATTGACATTTTGTACGTCCTTTTTTGTGAATTTTCTATTCATGTCCTTGCATGTTAACTTTTTAAGCTTATGGTACTCAACTACACATTTGTCAAGGCTGAATCTGATCCCTCCTGAGGTATCAGGGAGAAGAATGAAGTCTGTGAAATACAACATAAAGTATAGGTCTACCACAGCACACTTTTTAATGTTTTTTAAGTAATGTACTTTCATTTCAATGATAATGTCAAAAAATATATAAACATATTCTGGATCATTTAAATGGCCACTTTATAACTGAGGGATGCTCTTTATTTTTATGACCCAAATGGTTTCTTATGGTGTCAAGTAGCACTGCTCGACACACAGACCAATAAGAATAAACATGGACTTAAAACATAATGTTTTTGCACCAAGTGAAGGACAAATGATGTCTCCACATATTGTCCACTGTAAGATCAGAGGTTTCACAGCAGAATAAGTAGAGAAACTTGTAGGAGCACTGAGTCATCACACAGCCCACATCAACACAAGCAGGCTCAACTCAGAAGAATCTGGCACAGCACTCAGTACCATTTTTATGTGGTCATTTGTCTCCGTTATGGTCCTTTGCTTGCAAACAACATAACTGATTCTGGCTAACTCAAGCACTAAATAACTGATTGAAATGATACAAGAAAATGCAGAATTGAAGAAGAAAACCAGTCTCAGAAAGAGCCAGACTAGGGCAGCTCCAGGGATCTCAGTACCATGAATTCCTGGAATAGTACATTTTGGAGACTGCCAACCAAATGACTCAGCCCCAGTCATCTTCCATCTGTGTGTCTGTATGTCCTAGATTCAAATTCCTGGGTCTCTTTGAGTCATGTCCTCATCATTTTGCTGGCAGGGGTGGGGGTAGGTTGGGGGGGTGAGAGGAGGATGTATGGGACTTCAAAATGCTCAAGTCATCCAGATGCCTGATGAAAACAAAAGGTTGTATATTCTCAAAGTGTGTGTGAGATGTCAAGGGCCACTCCTAGAAGGTTTGGGGGATTTAATCCTTCCTAGGCAGGGGAGTGCATGGGGGTCTCTATCTTATGAAGGCTTTTCCTTGTTCAGAAAAAAGGAAACTAAAGTGAATATCCAGAAGGCATTCAGGAAAAACATAAATTACAAAAGAACAACCTGCAGTCTAAGGAGAATGTAAAAGATGGAAGTACTCTTCCATGAAATGGATGAAGGAAAGGAGGAATGAACAGGGCTATTTCTGGGCCTCATGAGATTCGGGCTTAGACTCACAGTCAAAGAAACAGCTGTTTCCAAAAAAATTAAATCAAAAGAAATTTAGATCTTTGCTCAGTCTTTTGATAAAATATTGAAGTTGGGGTATATTTTTAATATGCAGCAAAACTCTTTGAAGTATACTTTAGGGTTTAGACACCTTTCTCATGATCAAGTTTTCTTATGTGCTCTGCAGTGGCTTCCACCAAAATCATGCTCTCCGCTGTCTCCTCTATTTCAGAAAATTCTACTTGACACCTTCTTTAACTTGTCCTCAGTTCACTTTTATGGATATCAGCTGAACCTCCTTGAAATTTTTAGTTTTCTTTTTTCTTTACCCTATTACCTGGATTCTACATAACAAAGAAGAACCTAGGAAATGATCTAGAAACCAACAGGAGGGCCTTGATAATGGGTGGAATCCATAATTCAATCATTTCCCTATAACACTGATTGTATGTCACCAATATTTTTCATTTTCATTTAATACAAAATATTTTCCGAATTGCCCTTATGACTTCCTTTTTTGGCCCACACGTTATTTAGCAGAGTGTTGTTTAATTTCCAAATATTTAAGGATTTTCCAGATATCTTTCTGTCATTAACATCTAGTTTATTTATGATGTGCCTCAAAAGCATATTTTTGTATTCTCTTTTGGGATGGAGTGTTCTACAAATGTCACTTAGGTCAAGTTGGTTGATCTTTAGTTAATTATAGTCTACCTTCAAATAATATTATGTCTTCAACAGTATACTTCCAGTTCTTACCTCCCATTTTTGTGCTACTCTTGTGCTGTTTCATTTTACGTGTGCTATACACACATACTACAGTGAAACTATTTTTGCTTTAGCAAATCATCAGTCTTTCTAGAGAAAATAAAACTTTAAAAATTTTTTGTTTTTACCTTCACTTTTGCAATTTCTAGCACTGTTGATTTCTCTAGGCAGATCCAAGTTTCTGTCTGATATAATATTGTTTCTGTCTGAAGAAATTTCTTTAACATTTCTAGGAGTGCAGGATTGCTTTATAATTCATTCTCTCAGTTTTTGTTTGCTGGAAAAAGTTTTTATTTATATTTCATTTTCAGAAGATACTTCTGACAGTTTCTTATTTTTCTTTCAGTACATTAAAGATATCCCTCTATTGTGTTCTGACTGGCATAGCTTCTGACAAGAAGACCGCTGTAACTTTCATCTTTGTTCCTCTGTAATAGGTCTTTTTTCCTCTGGCTGCCTTAGAAATTTCTCTTTATCCTTGGTTTTCAGTAGTTTGACTATGATGTGTCTAGGTGCTCGGTTTGTTTTGTTTGTGGAACAGCTGTGTCTTAGAGCAATGCTTTTTAAAACTTAGAGAGCTTTTTGTAATGAGGTGGATGGACCTAGAGTCTGTCATACAGAGTGAAGTAAGTCAGAAAGAGAAAGACAAATACCGTATGCTAACACATATATATGGAATCTAAGAAAAAAAAATGTCATGAAGAACCTAAGGGTAAGATAGGAATAAAGACACAGACCTACTAGAGAATGGACTTGAGGTTATGGGGAGGGGGAAGGGTAAGCTGTGACAAAGTGAGAGAGTGGTATGGACATATATACACTACCAAACGTAAAATAGATAGCTAGTGGGAAGCAGCCGCATAGCACAGGGAGATCGGCTCAGCTCAGTGCTTTGTGGCCACCTAGAGGGGTGGGAGGGAAGGAGACGCAAGAGGGAAGAGATATGGGAACATATGTATATGTATAGCTGATTCACTTTGTTATAAAGCAGAAACTAACACACCATTGTAAAGCAATTATACTCCAATAAAGATGTAAAAAAACAAAACAAAAAAAAAACTGAGTGTGCAAATGACTCTCCCAGGGAGCCTATTAAAATACAGATTTGATTCAATAGGTCTGTGGTTTGGCTTGAGTTCCTGCATTTCTAGTAAGCTACCAGATGAAGGCAAGGTAGCTAAGGTCTTAGAACAGCCTGTCAGGGGTAGGAGAGGCGAGCAATTTACCTGGCGGCAATTTCTGGCTTTTTGTCTCACACTGGTCAGGTTCATCTAGTGGGGTGTTAACACTCCCCTATATTTCTGAGTTGTATTACTTCCCCTTCAAGCAGCCACTGAGGAAGCCTAGCCTTTCTGGATCTGGGTGCTAAGGCTGCTCCTAAAGCTATGGGGACAACAGAGCCTGGCAGGTTGAAGCAACCATTGGTCTTAGAAAATGAGAAATGGGCACTGACAGCCACAGGAATGAAACACATCAGAAGTAGGGTAAATAGCAAGGTCTGGAGTGGGAGGGTAGGTGAATCTGCATAGTTGTGTAAACTGAGTCCAGGCCCAAGGGAATGCCTTTTAAGGGCATGATCTGGAACCGGCATACAGCACCTATTCACATCCCATTAGCAAGAAACTAGCCACATAGCCACAGCCAGCTGCAAGAGAGAGTGAGAAGTGTTGACTTCAGCTGAGAAGGCTGTCATAAATTTGTATTTCTCATACATTCATAAATTATATTTAAGATGGTCTACGTACAAATAATCAAGGCTCTTAATCTGTAAAACCAGAATTTTAGGTTCAGTTCTGCTCCTGAAAAACTACAAATATTGAACAAATATGCTCATTAAAGGCCTCCAGAAAACCAGAACATCGAAATCAGGAATACAAGTCACTTCTTAGCAGAGCTGAGGACTTGCGCATAGATAGATAGATAGATAGATAGATAGACGTGAATTTAGGCAATTAAATGGCATGTGACAGCCTATTCCATAATATGAAATTTATTATTCATTAATAGCAATCAATTACCAAATTGACCCAAACTAGGTAATTTGGAATATAGATGTCACCAAGAAAGACAAGAACTCAAAAAAGAATATCTCACACACAATGTGTTTTCAAGTATGGTGGAAGAAAACCTAAACAAAAACACCTTATAGACATAGTTAAGACCTTGAAAAATCTCACAGGCAGCTTTTTGCTCTGGTCACACACAATTTCAACCCACTGCAAACCTCTCACTTGACCATTCAAAAAGCAATTTCAAAGTACCTTAAGAAATTGTGAGCCATGGCATGGCATAATTCAGATACTCTATCTAACCCCAATTGCTTTTCATACTTCTTCATTAACCATTTATTGATCACTTGTCATGTGATATCTATCATCATGTCTTTCCAGAAACCATTTCTTTTCGGGAATCAGTCTATCATTTTGCCTTATGACTACCATGAGCAACTCTCAACCTGGAAGTAAGCCCTTGAAGAGACCAATTTGATCTGCCAAATGTTTTAATTCTCATTCCTCCCACCCTACCCTTGGTCCCTCATGATCTCTTCTTTTATGGGACCCACGTGGTATGGCTCAACATACAACATGTAGGAGGCAGTAGGCATAGAGATTAGGAGTCGAAATTTAGGGACTAGATTTCTTGAGGTCATATTCCAGCTCAGTCAAGGTTGTAGCTGTGTAACCTTGGCCAAATTACTTAAGCTCTCTGTGCCCCAGTTTCTTCATATGTTAGAAAGGGGATAATAATAGTATTTAACACAGGGTTTTTGTAAGGATTAAATGGCTTACTTTATGTAGAGCACTTAGAATAAAGTACTTAGTACATAGACCATAGTAAGTTCTCAAAAATCACAATTACTAATATTTCTCTGGGACATGTTTGCCTTTTATAGGCATTTATTGGATACCTACTATTTATCAAATATTTACTGGGCTCATTGCTTATTGCTGCTATAATAAATTACCACAAATTTAGTGGCTTAAATTAATAAAACTTTATTTTCTTTCATTTCTGGAGTCCAGGAGTCTGAAATCAGTTTCATTGGGCTAAAGTCAAGATGCTGGCAGGGCTGGTTCCTTCTGCAGGCTCTAGGGGAAAGTCTATTTCCCTGCCTTTTGTAGCTTCTCTAGCTGTATTCCATGCATTCATTGGCTTATAGCCCCTTCCTCTATCTTCAAAGTTAGTAGCATATCATCTTCAAATCTCTCTCTGCTTCCATCATTGCATTGCCTTCTATCTGACCCTTCTGTAGTCAAATCTCCCTCTGTTTCCCTCATATTGGGATAGTTATGGTTACATTTAGGACCCACCTAGATAATCCAAGATAATCTCCCCATCTCAAGAGGAGGTGATCACATCTGCAGAATGCTTCTGCCATATAAGGTAACATTCATAAGTTAAGGAATTAAGACCTGGATATCTTTGGGGGTCATTATTAAGCCTACCAGATTCACTCTGGGCCAAATAGTTGGCTCAGCCTCGTACATAATTTACTCATTTAGTCTGCATGAAAATTCTGTGAAGTTGTTTTTAATCCCTATTGTTGAGATGAGAACACTAAGGCATGGAAAGTTTTGTCAGGTATCCAGTAACTGGCAAAGTCAGAAATCGAACACAAGACCCTTGGATTCCAAAGCCCATACTGTCAATCAATCAATCTGTTCTCTCTGCCAATGTTTGGTGGAAGAATAAGGTGGAATAGGAAGAGGTGTCTAAGGCAAGGTACATCCCAAACTAAGAGAGCCCTGGGTGGTCTTACAGCAGCCTTAGGGCCAGGGAATATGGGCTTGAGGATTGTACCATCGCAGAAGACCTCTTGATGGACTTGGCAATGTTTTTATTTCTGATGGTTTTATGTCTACTTCCCCTCTCAAACATTTTCTCTTCTTTTGCCACTTCTCTCCTTGGGACTGGAGCTTCATTCTCTCTCTGGTAGGGAGTTCTATTCTTCACTGCTGGAGAGACACAATTTGGAACAGACCTGCAAATGACCACCAGCAGTCAGCTGCTACTTTTCCTATTCCCTGGGTCCTTCAAGGTCAGAACAGCATTGTTACACTGTCCTAGAAGAGTCCCCTCAGAAAAGAATGGCTAAGGCAGGACATTACCCTGAGGAAGTGCTCCCAGGATGGGGGACAAATGATGATGAAAGGAAGACTTGCTGTTTCACCCCGAAGGTTGAAGTAGCAGGTGCATCCTGAAATGGCATGCTCTTCCTGTTTCTTAACTCCTGCAGCCTCACTTCCTACAGATAAGAATAGCTCAGAATTATTAACTACGTCCTATAATTTAAAATAAATAAGAACAATCTGTTTATGGTTACCCACAATGTGTTAAGCTAAATGAAAAGCTATTCAACAAACCTGAAGATGTTCAATAAACAAACAAACTCAAACCACTAAGTTCAGAGACAAGGTAGCTAAAGTGCTTGAAGAATAGTTTTATCAACTCCCCTCCCCATTGTTTGCAACAGTCATCAAGCTTATACACCTGTTTCTTCATCCAAATCTCTGCTTAAAGTCACCTCTTCCTGGAAGCTCGGGATAACTATTTAAAACCGGCTGCCCCCATCACTCTCTAAGCCATGCTCCTGTTTTATTATCCTCAGAATACTTCTCACTCTCAGAAAAAAAGCATCTCTTTTCAAAATCTAGACTTTAATCTTCTTTACCTCCGTGTTAGAATACAAGCTCCATGAGAGCAGGGATCTCTAGGTGTTAGAAACTATAACAGTAGTTGACGCTCAGTAGACAGTCAATAAACATTGCTGAATGAATATAGTACATGAGCCTCTCCAAGTAAGTGGAGGGGAGGAGAGATAAGAGGAGTTGAGAAAGAGACCATCTCTTTATTTAACCTAATCTTCCTTCCCCCACTGGAGTTCCACTGCTCTAGAAAAAGGGAGGCAACCAGCACATTAAAGGAGAAAAAAAAAGAAGCTAATTTATGGCTTTTATGCTGCCTGATAATTTCAGGGATTTTTCAGGAATAATTTTGACACTGTGATTTTTTTGTCTTAGACATTAGAAGCTTAACACTCTATGTGAGGTGTGGCGTCTCATACCCATAAAAAGGTTGGCCTACAGAGGGTGCTAGTTCACTGCAAAAAACTAATATAAGCGACTAAACTTTCATTGGGTCCTGGAAAGTGTTTACAATGCAAGCAGGGAAGCAGCTTAGTAACAACTAATGAAATGCTTAAATTTGCCACATTTGGCTTCATAACCAAAGTTTAAGAAAAAAAAAAAAGAAAGCAATCTGTGAAAATGCCAGAAGCATTCAAAGACCTCCCCCGGGGAAAAGAAGCGGCATCGTTTTTAAAGAAGAGAAGCCAGGGAAGCATCCAGAAGTAGAGGATATTGTGCATGTTGTGAAAGAGAAGCCAGAGGCTGGAAGAAGTTGCAAACCTTGGAGGAGAGGCTGGCAGACCTCTGCCAAACCCCACCCTGCACTTCATGCTGAGAAATGAGGGTTTTCAGGCCTGGGGAGAGATGCCTGTAGACGGTCAAGATGGGAGTATTCTTCCTAAGCTGTTTAACTGAGCACAACATCCTTAAAACTGACCCTGGATTTCAGGGTTCAACAAGGCCTGGGGGGACAAAGAGCCACTTGAGAGTTTTGAAATAGGTACTTGGTCACAGTAGGCTTAGTGGGAACCGCAAGGGAGCCTGGTAAGAGGGAGAAGCCTCTTCAAGGTTTGGACCCACTAAAAAATCTTCGGGAGAGGAAATGGAACCAGCAAGTTAGTTCTCTGTGAAAACTTTTGAATGCTCTTAGAATGAAGAAACAGTTGAGGCAGCTTTGGTAGTCCAGAGCTAACCTTGAGGCAGAGATTCATAATCCTAGTACTCTAGCCTTCATATTCCAGTGATCAGATACAAATTTTCAAGGAAATCTGAACTCAAAAATCCATAACAGCTGTGACACAGCTTACTATGTATGGTGCTTTCAGTTGGTGACTGTCCTTGCCTTTGTCAGTTCAAGGTAGATTAAACATTTTAATGTTCAATGGCTAAACTTTAAACCAAATCAATAAAGGGCATGAATGAGTTTGCAAAAACAATCAGCCACCTCCCTCAATTTTATTGTAAAAATCAATTAAATCAGGTTTTTCTTTGGCACAGTGTAGGGAAAACATCTATTTTCCCAATGAACTATCTCATTGATTAAATGATTCATTTGGAAGACATAGCTACAGTCTAAGATTTTAATCTTAAAAAAGAATGTTTATCTTTCAAACACATTTTCGAGATTCTGAAGTTTGCTTCTTTTTCCCTAAGGATTTGCTTCCTCTCAAATGCACTTCTAACCTTTCTTTTGTTGTTATTTTTAACCATTAGCCATGTACTCAAAGTAGAAAGTCTATTTAAATTCTTGAAACTCAATGTAAGCCCACAAGCCTAAACACCAGCAGGTGAGGATGAAGTAGCAATTATTGAGGTCACAGAGGTCTTACTGGGGGGCCACTTTGCACTTTATTTTGACCTCAAAACAACTAAAAGACGAAAGTACCATTTGCTCCATGCCATGGTCAGGGTTAACAATGTAAGGCCACAGGCCAGTCACGTCAACGAGCAAAGCAGGCCAGTTATGAGGGCTTGTTCCCTATGGGGAGGTGCAAACAATGTTTCTGGGTCCCATTTTTCAAGAGAAGCCAGTAGATTTATGTGAAGTCTCCTGATTTTAAAAATGGTGCTAAATAATTAAAAGAAATGTTTTCAATTCTGTGTGAACCACATAAAGGAAACCTGGGGCTGAACCTGGCCCAGGTACTGCCACTCAACAATGTTTGGTAGTGGGGTGAATATAAGTCTCAGGAAGGTGATGTCACCCCGCTGCACAGCTGGCAGGTGACACTCAAAACAGGCACGTGTTTCCCAGAGCCCAGGACTTCCTGACTACACCATTCTTAGATACTAACCCTCTGCTGATGGGTTACATCTATGAAGTCCTTTTAATATATGCAAACATAGCAAAATCCTTTTTTAAAAATTACAGTACATTGATTCAACTTCAGGGTTTACCTCATACTAAGGCAAGTAAGCACGGGTTTCTGGAGGGAGTGAAACTTCAGGCTGGGGCTCCTCTGAGGTATCCTTCCCTCTGACTGTAAAAATCATCAAATAAAAACCAAATCTGGATTTAGCAAGAAGGGCTTTGTTCAGAAGGATTATTGCAAGGGGAAGAAACGGACTATGGTCGTAGGGAGAAGCCTTGATCACAAGGTCCTCAAGTGTCTACAGAGTGAGTAAAAAGGGGTTTTCTTTGATAGGGAGAGCAATGAACAAGAACTGGGTGTGGGGAAGTGGGATGAAAGGAGGGCATGATGGGATAGCAGGTCACAGGAGGTTTCACCCTGAGGCCAGCCTATTTTAAGGAGGACCCTCAAGGAGTGGGTGTAGGCTGGCTCCTGCTGAGGGTGGGCCGAAGTTCAGGGACCTGGGATTAGGAGAGAAGTTTAAGCAAAGCCAGGTTGCCAAACACTTTGTCCGGACTGATTGGTGGCGGCAGGCAGTCCAACCAGTCACTTATGAGGCAAAGAGTGGGAATCTGGAGTCTGTGTCTTGCCTTGTCACAGGTAAGCCAGGGGGTCCTTTGTGAGTCTTATTTAAGTGATATTGAGAAAGGTGGTTTCTTGCAGTAAGCCATTTTCCAGAACACAAAAGGGCAAAGGTTTTTCTCAACGTTCAGGTAAAATTCAACATTGTCCAAACAAAAGCACAAGACAAAGGCTGAGAGTGAGATAGACCTGCTGCCAAGGCCCAAACTAGTTAAGTCCAAGGTCGACTTTCCCCATAGAAGGAGGGACAGAAAGAAGCTAGGAAGGTCCTGGTTTCCTCTGGAGAGGGGCGAGCTATTGTAAAGTGTGGAGGCTCCCACATGCTAGCTCCGGGCACATAGAGGCCGGCATGGTTGGCTGAAGGCAGCAACTGGGAGGAGTGGCATCAGCTCCCCAACTGCCAAGGGAGCAGGTGCAGAACTGGCAGGTCATAGGTGTAGTGATCTCTGGTCCCAAAATACCCTTGAAATGATTGGGAGTCATTTCAGGATTGGGAAGCCAAGAGAATGTGTGGGACCGAAGGACCCCTTGGGTTTTACTCACAGCCATCCCCACAGCCATCATGAGCCATTGAGAAAGTCTCGGAAAAGTTCCAGGAATCAGCTGATGGGGGCTTGTGTGAAATAACAGTTTTTCTTTTAATTACTATTATCTTGCTTTCTCACTCTATCTCAGGTTGATGTGACCTGGGAGATAATGTTTGCAACATTACGTTTGTATAAATGGTCACATTCTCTGTAGGGAGGCAAGCCACCACGGAATGCCCTTCAGTTAACACTTCGTTTCATCAGATCCTCCTTCTGTTTAACTTGATCTCATCCCTACAGTTCAACTCAGGATTTATTGCCCTTGTCTTACAGTCTAAAGAACAGAGGGCTGTCTTTGAAGTGGACATGAAAAGTGTCACCCCAAAGAGACTACCCATATATCACTGAAAGTTTAAAACAACAAACACAATAACACAAATGTCTTCCACTGTGTTGAGCATGCCAGCAGGTCTTCCCATTGTTTAAGTCATTTTTGAGTTTAAATTGCTATCATTCTAACAAATGTTAGTAAATTAGCTAACATCTGCTGTGCATCTGGCAATGAAGCCCACTCTATTAAAAACCAAATATATCCTCAACTTGAGTCATTTATTTAATGTCCAGGACAGCACTGTCTCCCAGTAATACAATGCAAGCCACATGCCACTGTAAATGTTGTAGTAGACACATTAAAAAAAGAGAGAAAAAAACAGATGAAATTAACTTAATAATACATTTCATTTAGCCCAGTATATAAAAAATATTAAAAATATTCATTTCAGCCAGTAATCAATATAAAAAATTATTAATGAGATATTTTACATTCTTTTTTTCTTTATACTAAGTCTTCAAAATCTAGTGTGTATTTTATACTTAAGTCACATCTGAATTCAGATTTCCTACTGAAGGGAATTAAGATATGCCATCCCCAAATATGCCACTTTGGCATAAGAATGATTTTGAACTGAAGGCGACTGAGAATCAACAGATGCAGGATGAATTCTCTGCCCTCCCATAATCTGCCTAAAAGCAGAGCATACACTTTCCTTTGTGAAGGTGCTCCTCTTCCTGCACCAGGGAGGGAAGAGCAACTCATCACTGGAGACTCAGAGATGAATTTGCATCAATAGGCCTTACTAGGTAACGCTTATCTTCCATTAGTTCCCCCATATATTTCCTAGTCATTTCCCCATGATTTATTATCCCTTGAAATCCAAACTTCCTTTCCTTTGTTTAAATGGTATATAAGCCCCCAAATCTAATCACTTCCTTTTTGTGAACTTCTGTACACATCAATAGTAGTAAAAATTGTGCCTTTTCTCTTATTAATCTGTCTTCTGTTAGTTTATCTTGCAGGTCCCCAGTCACTGAATCCTAAAGGATGGAGGAAGTTTTTCCTTCCTGATACTACATTTCAAGTGCTCAATACCACTTATGGCTAGTGGCTGCAGTATTAGATAGAGCAGGTCTAAGAGAAGGACATGTAGTATTGTTCTAGTGTACACATCATTTCTAATCTCCCCTTTTTTTTCTTATATAAAAATTTTTTGTTCAGTACTTTCTATGATTGAAGAAATTCAACAAAAACAGTATTACATTTTAGCAACTGGTAGAATTAATAGCTTAATTGAGGGTATAATATCTCAGTTTTATATTCTTGAAGGTTCCAGAGCAGGGAAAAAAGGTCAGTCCTTTTCAAGATTCCTTCATACTTTGGTCCTGAAAAAGCTTTTACTAATAGCTTTCCAAAACGAAAAAAAAAAAAAGTTAATCTCAATTCAAAAATTATATGTGATTTTAATTTAAAAACAAACATACAAACCAAAACCAAATCAAAGTAAAAATCAGATTTGTACCTTGCTGGATATTCTATTATGTAATCAACGGTGGTTTCTAGCAGTGCTTTTATTCTGGATCCAGGGTGGGAAAACTCTTCAGAACCCAAATAAAATAACTACACATTCTGAAGTTAATTAAACGTATAAATCATTAGGCTATAAATAGTAGGGTATCTTATTCAATGGTTTTAATTATTTTAGATCTTTGAAACAACAAATGGATTTGATTAAAGTGTAATTTGATTTATTAGAATCGAATAAAGGGCATATGTTTTGGCACTTCTATTATTTCTCCAAAAATTTAAAGATGTGCATTTCTCCCTTGGTATATTTTTTGGCTTCGTTTAAAATTTATACAAGTGCTCAATATCTAAAATCTAAGATTAGGATTAGGTGTAAAGTCACTTTATCACTGTTATTTTGTCCTTCCCGCCACAACATGTCAGACATAAAAAATGAATCGCAGACCTTTCATCCTACTTTTCTTACACGCCCCGCTTTGCTGCAGTACTTGTCTACTTTCTGAATGAAGACTCATGCTATAGCAGTTAAGTCAGTTAAATGAAAATAATATTCCTTTCTCTTTAGCCTATTTTTACCCCAAAGGGTATTTTTTCATTGTACACTTCCTGGCAAAGAAGAAGATGAATATTCACCCTTAATGGGCATGGTTGGATTTATGGTGATGCCAATTAAATATTTTATAGATGAATGACTATATGAGTCAGCAGATGAATGAAGATGGCCATAACCCAGGATATGACAAATGACTAGAAAACTGGTGTTAGAATCAATGCCCAGTTCTGGGAAGGCTGAGTGTCAGCCACGGCCTTTGTCCGGTCTTCCAGGAGTAATCCATGATAACTATTGTCTAGAAGACTGTACCAAAGTAAATCTGCAAAAAGTTATGGATGTTTTTGGCTGTTAGCACTATTCCTCAAAGTGCCTGAAGGCCTGATAAGATTTTGCGCAACTTTGCACTCCTTACACACTACCACGCCGCAAACACAAAATCCATGGCAAGCTGCCGTTCAGTTTAGCTGAGCTATTCACCTACAAAACTGGAACTGTCAAGAAAATGAGCATATCCTTTGAGTGGCTCTCTGAAACTAAAAGTCAACTCCACTGTGATGCTTTTAGCCTTTTTTCGATGCTTGCTCTATCTCAGGGGTTTTAAATTATAGTCCACAGACCCCTACTCAGACCATGGCTTTGAAACCATGGCTATGAACTTCCAGAAATAATGTGTTTCTTTTCTTTTTTTCATTTTTCTGGAAAGAGCTTCCAGAGGATTCTTGAAAGATTAAGAACTCCTGCTCAAAGCAGACACTCAAACTGGGAAGAGAGGAGAAGCACTGTTATAATCAGCCAACAGAGAAGATCCCACTGATGCCTGACTTGCAAGGGCCTTGCTCAGCTATTTTGCATCAAGAGAACAGACAACCCTGGCCTACCTAGCATGTTACACATCAGCAGTGGGGTGGCTTTTGGTGTGGAGGCCTCAGTCCACTCTACGCTTAACTGGACTTTATTAATTAGAAGTTTTAGCCGTAGAGAAAAGACCTTGTAGGAGCAGTATATCAAATGGTTGTGTCTTGGATCTTCTGTGCCACACCTATACAGAGATGGGAATTGAAATTAAGAGCATCATCTTTTGATACAGAGAGGAAAGGGGGAGCCTGACCACAAGGTAACCGCCCTGTTATACTGTGGAAATAGCAGCACATGAGAACATTCATCTCTATGAATCAATCTCCAAGTTTATCTAGGTTATTGAACCAAAAAACCATGGGAAAAAGATAGCAATTATATTCATTCCTTTCTTCCAAATGTTTATCGAGGTCACAAACAAGAGTTATTTATCTCCCTGAGAAGTTTTATGTGTCTGCCTTCACCCATGTTCTTTTGATTAAAGAGGCAGAAAATAAGAACAAATTATGTTTTCAGTCAGCAAAATTAAGTTCAATTGCACTTTAACTCCTACAATTTAATTACTATGAAGAGCAACATGCTTTATTCTACATTATCTAATAAAAGAGAGAGTGAAGGGTGAATTATAGCAGTATATTGTTTATTCTAGGAATGTAAGGATAGTTCGAAGACAGAAATTATAGCAGTGTAATTCATGTTAATGGACGAAAGGACAAAAATCACATGATTTTCTCTTATATATGCAGAAAATAAAGTTTAAATCAATTTCAAACTTTCGAAAAAGCTGTTTAGAAAACAAGGAATAGAGAAGTCCCATAACCTGATAAGGTAATCCACTAAAACTCAGCAGCAAATTTAGTATTTATTGACGAAATACTAGAAGTATTTCCTTTAAGGCTAAGAGCAAAACTAGGGTGCCTTTTCTCACCCTTACTTTCCATGTGATATTGGAAGACTTGGCCACTAACATAAATCAAGAGAAAGAAAGAAATATAAAGATAGGAAGGAAAAGAGAGTCAAGAGGCTCAACTGTCATTATTTCAGGTGATATAAATAGTCACAGAAAACTTGAAAGAGACTCAATAGAAAAACTGTTTAGAACTGTTGGTATGTTAATCTAGGAATTAACCTAACAAATATCCACAAAATCTCTTGGAGAAATCTTTAAAATTCTACTAAAGTAGTATTTTTCTAACTTTAATTACATACAAATCACCTGGTGATCTTGTTTAAAAAACAGATTTTGATTTAGTAGTTTTTGGGCGGAGCCTAAGAGTAAGCATTTCAAAACCTCCCAGGTGAGGCTCATGGAGCTGATCCATGGACCACACTTTGAGTATCACAGTACTTAAGCAGTTAAAGAATAAATGGAAATATAGGGCATGCTCAGGTGGAGAAACCTAACCATGATAAAGGTTCTAATTCTCTCCAAACTAATCTATGATTTTAATATAATTCCCACCAAGAGCCCAGTAAAATTTGGGGGCTAGGGAGTATTTGCTCAATTTACATGAAAAAAAATTTTTTTTCTCAAGAAAAAAACAAGAACAAAGTTGGGGAGGGAGTTCCCCTGCCATATATTAAGACATATTACAAAACCAAGGTAATTAAAAAACACAATTTGGTAGTGGCACAGGAACAGACAATAAGACAATAGAATATAGAGTCCAGAAACAGACCATAAGATTTTGATCCATGAAAGAAGTGGCATCAAAACTTAGCAGGGGGCTTCCCTGGTGGCGCAGTGGTTGAGAGTCCACCTGCCGATGCAGGGGACACGGGTTCGTGCCCCGGTCCAGGAAGATCCCACATGCCGCAGAGCGGCTGGGCCCATGAGCCATGGCCACTGAGCCTGCGCGTCCGGAGCCTGTGCTCTGCTACAGGAGAGGCCACAACAGTGAGAGGCCCGCGTACCGCAAGAAACAAAACAAAACAAAACAAAACAAAACTTAGTTGGGAAAAGATAAACTGTTTTGGTAAATGGTGTGGAGAAAAATGGCTCACCATATGACAGGATAAAAGCTATAAGTCTAATACACACACACACACACACACACACACACACACACACACACACACACACACACCAAAAGACCTGCAATGCACTATGTATGTTTCTGGATGGGATTGATCTTGGGCTTCTGATTCTGAGTCAGAGCAGATGGGAGACAAACCCTTTCCATCAGGATGGCTCACCACATGAGTAAACGGGATCTACCACTGACCTTCAATTACTTTCTCTTTGTCTTGTAATTCATGGAAATTCCTCTGAGAATTTCTCACAATGAACCAGTCCTTGGACATAATCCCAGTATACTGCATTGTGAGTTTTCAAGATTTTTCTGTCGTTTTAAGTATTTTATTGCAAAATTGCCAAGAGCCACATAACAGCTACTAACCAGATGCAGGTTCAACTACACTCAACTTTTTGATTATTGACTCCAAAATTTTAGCAGTTTTTTCCAACTTTGTGCTGTCCACAAATGTGATTTTTGTATCTTCTTTGTTTTCATTTAAGTTCATAATAAAAATATTTGAACAGGTCAGGGTCATGGACAAAGGTCTCAGACAAATAATTAAGAGATTTTCCACAAAACTGATATGGATCCATTAATTAATCAACAGTGTTTGGGTAAGGCCCTTCCTGATTCCCTCTCTCTGTATATCTACTCTCTCTATAGCTGAGGCTATAGAGATTTCCATCTATGGGCTTGGCCTGCCCATATGTCTTGGAACAATCCCAGGAATTTGAAGGTCTCCAGAATTAAACTCTAGAACTTAAGAGTTCGGTCATGTTTCCTCCTAGTGTAGTATTGGCTCTCATCCAAGGTGTAACAGCTAGGTTTCTGCCATGTGGCCTATTCTTAAATTACTGTATTGATGAGCTGCTTTATAACCCCTGTTATCCTATGATTAGAGCACTTCCATTTAAAAAAAATAGTTAAACTTGGGTTCTTTTTATTTTTTTGGAGAGTTTTGTTTTTATTTAATTTATTTCGGCTGCACTGGGTCTTCATTGTGGGATCTTTGCTACGGCACACAGGATCTTTAGTTGCAGCTTACATGTGAG
This sequence comes from Delphinapterus leucas, assembly GCF_059928025.1. NCBI lineage: Eukaryota > Metazoa > Chordata > Mammalia > Artiodactyla > Monodontidae > Delphinapterus > Delphinapterus leucas. The sequence goes on from NC_143139.1 coordinate 75,315,501, forward strand.
ACCTAGTTCCCTGACCAGGGATTGAACCCTGGGAGTGCGGAGTCTTACCCACTGGACCACCGGGGAAGTTCCTAAAACTTGGGTTCTTTTCATCTGCTTCCCCTAAGTCCCCATACAAGAACTTTTTTACTCCTAAAATCCAACACAAAAATTGGAAGCCTGTAACCTGTCAGTTTTTCTGTGGTGCCAACTCTTGCCTACCTAGGTTTCCAATTACCATTTGCACCCTATTCCTAGTACACTGTCCATCTTTTAGTATGCCCCACCATTTGTATTAGACACTTGTCAGCCTCCTCCCTCCTGATTGCCTGCCTGTACCATTATCTATTTGCTGTCATGGTACCCTTAAAATGCCATGACCTGCCAATCAATCAGTCTTGTCTTCCTTTAGCATTTTGAATTTCTTCAACATCTGCATCTTTCCCCAATATTTTCCCATTTTCTTGACCAAAATATTATAAGCAGTTTTATCTGAAGTTTACTAAAATCAAATATTTTCATGACTTTCTCTGATATGTAATTTACTATCTAGTAATTTTATTAAAAATGAAATAATTTTAGCTTGGCACGCTTGGTCAAAGTAGATCCTACTGTTTATACCATTAGTTTCTCTAAATGCTTGCATATGAAATATTGTTCCATTCTCTGGAATGACTTTTATTGGATATGGAGATTTGAATGTCCATCTCCCACAGAATTCTGGACAACAAAGCCACCAATTTATAGTCACCAATGTATAAACAATAAGGAAAATTTACTATCTCATATAACAAGAAATCCTGGGGTAGATTGACCCCCAGGTTCATTGAGTTAGCAGCTCAATGATATTATCAAAGACCCAGAGTCTCTCCATATCTCTGGTCTGCCGTTATCACTATGTGGCCTTGCCCTTGGCTGGCTCCCTTCATGGATGCAAGGGAGTTCCCACAGCTCTGAGTATCATGCCCAGCCAAAAAGAAGGACTGATTTTCCTGGAAGTGTTCTTTTAGGAGCAAGGAAACCTTTCCCAGAAGCTCGCTTTCACTGGCCTCTTGTTACATTTTATTGCACAGAACTGGGCACCTGCCCTTTCCAAAGCAATCACTGGCAAGCTCAGACTGATCAGAATTTAACCCTGAGACACATAGGGAAGGGATGGGCAACCCCTTCAAACTGGCTCTTTACCAAATAGGAGAACGTGGGCAAAGGCTCTTGGCTAGGCAATCACACTGTCTGCTCCAAACAGAAGGAATTACTCCCTAATTTGGAGGGCGGGGATATCTGAAGACAGTTACTGAAGAAAACCCATTACAATTGCATGGATTTTTATCTGTTCAAAATAGTTTAAAGCAGGATTGTGTCCAAAACAAAGGGGTAGATTAAGTTATCTCTAAAATTCCCTGCCAACTGTTTAATGCTATGATTCTGTTCTCATTGTTTCCACTGGGGAAACTGCTTGCAGTTTGGAATTGTGCACATCAGCAATGTCTGTGCTGCCAGCAAAAGTGCACAGTTGCTGATCTGTGAGCATTTCCCCTAATAGCACATTTGTGGAAAACTGAGTCACAGGGATTCTAGGTACTGCGAATCCATTGAACAATTTTCTGAATGCCTTACATCTTAGACACTGGCAGCTTCCCTGTAAACAGACTATAATGAAACAATTGACATATAATGTGGAGTTGGGCAAAGCAAAGCAGGTTGGGCTAACTGGTGTTTTGCTGGCAGTGTTCCTTCTTATTTATTTTAGGCTGAAAGCAGGAAATTGTGTTATATAAGGCAACAAATTAAATGTGGATGTTACTGCTGCAATGGAAGAAAACTTGCAGAAAAGTTGACCTGACTCATTTAATCATGTGCAGAGACATTACTCTGCTACACGGTAAGCTATTCAAATGAAATATAATCCATATAACTTCCACCTGAGCAACCAAAGTCCTCCTAGAGAAAACTACAGGAGGGGGGGGAAAAACTGGGTAGAGAAGAAAGTTATTTTTGTGGCCGTCAAGGCATGATTATTTGTAGGTCCATAAATTATCAGCCAAGGTTCTCATTTCTCTGGGAGTAAGAATAGAGAGGAGTAGCTGAATGCAAGGGATACTCAGGGCTAGAGTCATGGGACTCAGCAGCTGATTGGATTTGGGAAGCAAGAAAGAAGAATTGAAGATAATGGTGTGCTTTTCTCAATATTATTGAGCAATTACTGCATTATGGACACCATGCTAAGTGCTTAATATAATTATTGGGTCTCTTATTTCTCCCAGTAGGTCTATTAAGTAAGTACTATTGTTATTTCCATTTCATAACTAAAGAAACTGAGGCTTCATGGAGTGAATTTAGTAAATGGCAGAGATGAGATAAAAATCCACATCCCAATTTTTAATTCATCGCTACCCTCTGCCTTTCTGGGTGGGAAGGAGGAAAGTGAGGAATTCCCATTTAGGCATACTGAGTTTTAAGTGTTGGCAGGACTTTTTTTTTGGTTTTTTTTGCGTTACGCGGGCCTCTCACTGTTGTGGCCTGTCCCGTTGCGGAGCACAGGCTCCAGACGCGCAGGCTCAGTGGCCATGGCTCACAGGCCCAGCCGTTCCACAGCATGTGGGATCTTCCTGGACCGGGGCACGAACCCGTTCCCCTGCATCGGCAGGCGGACTCTCAACCACTGCGCCACCAGGGAAGCCCTGTTGGCAGGACTTTTGATTGAAGATGTCCAGCAGGCTATAGGAAATGTGAAACTAAGCTCAGGAAAAGATTTAGGATGGAGGATAGATTTGGCAGTCATTTGTTGAGAGGTACAAGTTAAAGCCATGAGCTTGCCCTTGGAGACTCTGAGGTCTACTAACTCACTTTTGCTGTGCGCATATCCTTATGCACCTCAAACATCAGGAATTGGAAGAAAGATTGATTGACCCATAGGCTCGTCGGACTGGTCTGACTAGCCCACTGGCTGCCTGTGTGACTTTGGGCAACTCACTTTACCACTTTGAATCTCTGTTAAATGAAGTCTCTTCCAGCTCTGAAGTTCTAGACAAATGCAGGCCTGGACTAAGGCAGTTGCAGTGAGAGAGGAAAAGAAGATGAATGCGAGAGTTACTGCAGAGACAATTGACCTGATGCCAAAACATGCGAGAGAAGGAGGGATGGAAGATGAAGAAAACTTTCCTAGCCTAGAGTTTAGTGGAATTGGCAGCATTAACCAAGATACAGAAGGAGGTGGTGCCAAAGAGTTTTGGAGAGATGATAATGGGCTTTGTTTTGGATATGAAGAATTTGAAGTGTTGTCCACATGCTGTTTCTTTGGGTATTGGTAGGTAAATTGCTGGACTAGAAATATTTATTTATATAGACATGGAGCATAGATCTGGAGTTAAGAGGGCAGAGCCCGATGATCCACTGCATAACCTTTGAGGTCTCTTCTGTCTCTCTGCCTCCCTGACCACAGTCTCCATAGCAACGTGACTCACTGTCCTTGTTGGATTACCTCTCTCTGGATCAGCTGGTTTTCACGCTGCCTGACCAAGGGCAGAGCACCCTCCGTGTTTCCTGAATGAGTGGCAATCTTGCTCTGGGTAGTTCGGATATTTTCTCATACCGTAGTTCATTGCTTCTCCCTTTTCTCTTTATACTCCTTTCTAATAAGCCCCACTTTTAACTTTTCACATCTTGATCTTCTTTCCTTTAATTTTTCTCCCCCTAGGTGCTTGCTCCTTTAGTGAGCAGCTCTTCACTGTTTCATTCATCTTTTTTCCCCCATTGCCTCGAGTTTCATTCATACCCTTCTTTAGGCCCCATGAAAAGCTTCCTGCATCCTTAATTTCCAATCAACAATAATTCTACCCTTCAATCTCTGGCATCCTTATCCTTATCTTTCATCCTTATCATCATAATTAATAGCTAATTTGTCCCAGGTCTCGAATTAACTGCTCGGTATGTGTTAGCTCATTTAATTGTTACAATAATCCTGTGTGGCAGGTACTCTCAGTTCTATTATACAGGAAAGGAGCTGAGTTTTGGAGTGATTTCATCACTTGCCTGAGTCCCACAGTGAATGGGGGAGCAAGGAATCGAACCCAGATTGATGCAAAAGCCCAAGCTCTACCCACCACGTGTCACTGCTTTCTCTAACCAACTAATGGTTTATGCTTCTTACCTTTGACCAATTTAATTCCACTTTTCTGAAGTGTTTTCAACATTTCATTAATGAATACAACAATTATTTAAGCAACTAATCCTTAGATATAGATCTATAAAAAGTCCTTTTAGTTGCCCATTATCATTCCCAAACCAACCAGACCCACACATCATATTCTCCCAAACATATGTATACACAAGGCCTTCACCTTTGTTTTTTTATCATTTCCTTTCCTGCTCATCTCAATGTAATGAGGTTAACAAGAAAGATTTTACATATTAGGGGAGGGAAGTGTTACAAAAAGAATATGAGGCGCAGACCCAATTTTGGTAAAAACAACAACAACACGTATGAGGTACAAGAGATACACAGAGTAACTAAATAAAAGTAAACAATAGTGAATGATTAAGTGTTCCAAAGAAAAATAAAAGCAGTAAACACTGCAGATATCCATGGAAGAGGAAGACTTTAAGGATGAGTGGGATTTAGTGGCTGGAGGACAGAAACCAGAGTGAAGACAGAAACCAGCGTCTTCATCACTGACCACTATTTACCAAGCACCCCATGGGTTAGATATTAAATTAAAGTTATTGGGATAAAAAAATGTTATTGGGATAAAGAGATGTACAAGCTGCTGTCTTTCTCCAAATACTTGGTTTATGGGAAAAGCCTAATTTACAGATAGTGAAATAAATAGCAATACAAAGAGGCGCAAAATATACAGAGCAAGAGTTTCAGTAATTCTGAAAATGAAATTTACCCCAACAAGAGGAATAAGCCCAGGAATAAGCCCAGGGACAGAAAGTAAGCCATTAGGCATGGAGCAAAGGGCGCACTCATTGTAACAAAGACTTCTATAAGCCAGGCACTGAATACAATTGATACCAAGAGCTCAAAGCCGACAGGAGGAACCAAGAGTGTGATTTGTGAGAGCAGGATATGAGGGGAGGGGTACCTTTCCCAGTCACAGGCATCAGAGAAGGCTTCCCAGGGTGGGGGAGGGCAGAAAAGTAGGAATAGGAGTCACCTGGGCTGGAATGGGCAGGCAGGGAGGGTAGGACCCTTCTGAGCAAAAACACAGGTTAGAAGATGCTCTCATGTAGGGAGAAAGAACAGAACCTACTGGTCCTTTAGTGTCGCTGTGAGATGACACGGAAGACACAGGCAGAGGTTGGATGGGGAGGGTCCTGATGGCTTCATGTTGGGAGCCTCGGCTTAATGTTGAGCCACTGAAGTGCAATATGTTAAGCATTCTTTAGGTTGAGAGGGCTGTAGGAATGGGATTCAGGTTGGGCCTGGGTTACAGTGAGCTTCATATGCCAAACCTAGTCTTTCCTCCACGTGAGTTCTATGCTTACTCTTCTTGTAGTTCAGAGAACAAACTGGGCACTAGACATTCCAGGCAAACAGCCCAATTCAAAGTAGAGCTGCTGAAAATTTATCAGCACTGAAGAGCAAAGGATGCTCTTAATGGATGACTCAGTATTTCAAAGGGCTGTGGATGAAAGGTGACAGTTCTCTGAAGTCCAGTTTCAAAACCCAGAGCATCTCCCCCTCTAAGTTTCCCACTTATAACTAATGTCCTCTCTTCTTCTTGTTCTAGCATTAACTTTTTTGTTCCTCTTGAGTCTTTTTCTTTTCCCCACGTATTAGGACCACTTGGTCCTAATGTGGACCAAACGGAATGCCATTATCATCCGTTGAGTGCCTGCCGTGTCCCAGGCATTGTTTTAGGCACTAAAGCATGGTCTCATTTAATCCTCATAACAACAGTAAAAGGTGAGTGCCAGTTTACAGATGGAGAATCCAAGGCACAGACAAAATCAATATCTAATTCACACAACTAGTAATGGACAGTAGTAGGAGTCACATATGCTTTTCAAGTACAGATTCATACACTCTTCTCCATTTCAAACGGTCGGTTTGAAATGATTTCTCAATGCTGTTAGGATTTTAAAACTAAAAATCTTTGACATGATTTACAAAGACTAGCACAGAGATTCCTCTCTCTCTCTCACCCTACAGACAAACCCAAACAGCTGACATTCAGGGCCCAAGGTCCTGACCACTTGAGTACACTATCTCTGGGCTTCCAACAGCTAATTTAAGTTCCTTTATATACTGCAAGTTATAAATCATACTCTGGCAGTTTCTGATATAAGTTAACAGTTTTTCTCACCAAGGAGATGATTAACAAAGAGCCTTTCAAAGTACGGTTAGGTCTGGGCTGGGTTCCTCACCTCTTGGTTTGTTCGAGTTCTTCAGTATGTCCCACCCTCCTCAGAGGCTACCCTGGTCTATGCAGAATGCTGCTTCCCTGCATAGGGGCCCTCATTCTCCATTGGCAGAAAGTCTATGGTCTTTCCTTCTGCTGAACTTGGCTTTATCACTAAGTGGCTCTGAGATTTCGTGTTGTTAACTGTCCTTTCTCTTTCCTCAGTTTCCTTCTCTGTGCACAGCCAGATCGTCATCTCCAAAGTGTTGCCCACTTCAAAAAGTTTAGAATTCTGTGCAAGGGCTTTACCCAGTTGTAGGAAAGAGAATTTGCAAGTTCATTAACTAGGACCCCGTTTGTGTTATTGTCCAGTATAATTATTTTAAACTTTCTATCTTTATGACGTTTATTGTTACTTCTTGTAAATGATAACTGTGGTGAAGGTCACAAGTTATTTAATGCCTTTAAATCTCATCCAAAGGTACTTTCCAGCTGAAAAATTCCATAATTCTAAGTCTATATCAATTTCATGTCAGGCAGGATCAGAGACTTGGTCAATATTATTTTTTCCACAGTGAAACTGTATAAGGCAGGAGATCTTACTTAAGCCAACAAATGTGTATCCTTCACAATGGAAGAATAAATAAAAGTATAATTTGTGAATCTATTAAGGGTTCTTTCCTGCTACAAATATTAACCTCTTCTATTCTTTAGCAAGAACTTAATACATATACATAATTTTAGGTTAAAATGTTTGGGAATTTTGGTGTCCTACAGTGATTTTCTACAAATTTATTTCCCATCTCCAAACTTGATCTCCCTCCAAATGTTCTTGATCTTATATTTTCATGTATTCATTATCATTGAGATCTTAATCTTTTCTTGCTGTCCTCAACCTCACCAATATTTCCATATTTCCTAAATCCCTTTGTTTTACAAAGAAATATCCATCAGATACCAATAAAGAATTTGCTCTCTGTCTACTTGGATATAAGGAGCTACCCAAATTAAGACCTTACATCTTTTCATCTACTTATTTGTAATAAAAACTAAATTGTAATTAAATTGTGGTAACTGCAACATGCTAGTTCTAAGTAGCCATTGTTAAGTTGTTTCTAAATATCAACAGTAAAAACTACAGTCCAAGTAAATTTTGGAATGCCCAACTGATCTAAAGGGGAATGAATTTTAAAAAAAAATAGAGGGCACAATGCTGCACATTTCCGTCTCCAGCTTGAGCAGGGAACCGCTCACAAGGTACCTTTTCCAACTTTGCTATTAACACCAGGTTAATGTAAAACTACCTGATGTGGGTGAAACACTCAGCCTCTGCAAATGATCTCATTCTGTAACGACAGGTGTCGTGAAAATTGTGTTTTTCTTCTACAGCTCACTGAAATGGAGATGGAATGGAATGGAGTAAAGGGATCTGCTTTCTAATGAGGCAAAATGTGATTCATTTGAACTGGGGCATGGACAGAAAATCCAATAAGTACCCCATTTTTTACATCCTTACAAAGTCTTTGAGCACCTGAGCAGAGCAAAAGTACACCCATACTCAAAATTTCCCAAGTAGGATACAAAATTCATGAGGAAATTATTTTCAATATTCATGGAACGGCCATATTGCTTATACTGTACAGTGTAAAGGGGGGGAAATGACTAACCTCAGAAGCACATTTCCATTTTTTTCATCAGCTTAGTTTTTTTGATACAAACATAGGAAACCACTGTGACCATCATAGAGAACATTTTGCAATCTCCACTACTGCATAGGATTCATGTGACAGCTAGAGCAGAACCATCAAAGCAAACACACAGACCAGCAACAAATGAAAACGACCACAGTAAACCTTTATAACATATTAATCCTTGAAAAATATATACTCTGTAGCTATACTATATTCCTGTTTCTACCATTTAAGTCTTTTTATGACTTGCTGTTTATAAAAATAACCTAGTAAAGAAGTGGCAGAAGAAAGTGAAATTTTACACAGTGTATTACGTGAAACACAAACTTATGAAACCAGCCAAATTTTCTGAATTCTTAATTTACATAGAATTCTTTTTATTTTTGTCTTTTTATTCCTCCTGTATTTTATAATGATAGCATTTTTAGGCTAGTGGTTCTCAGACTTAACTTTCTCAGGAGAGTAAAACAATTGAAAGCAATTGAGAGCTAACACAGAGTTGCCAAACTGTTCATTTTGCCAACAACAACAATCACAAAAAGCTACCTTTCCATCCTTTCAAAAAGGAAAGGAAATTTCAACACCAAAAACATAGGAAATTCATAATTTCAGAACAAAAGAGAGCTCTTCCCAAGAAACACTATTTGTTAGCCAGAGATTACTTTAAAAGGATATATTTCTAGTTATATGAAAATACAGAAACATTTACAACATTAAAATTTATTTTATAATACAATGTATGTTATGTTTCCTTGGTATAAGTTTTCTTTTAATTTGGTAGCACTATATGTATTTGGTACATTTGTATTTGATTTCACCCACGAAGAAGGGCTATAACATGCAACTTGTTTTAGTGTTTCATTTTTATTACTACCACTATCAAAAATTCCATTTCAGGGCTTCCCTGGTGGCACAGTGGTTAAGAATCCACCTGCCAATGCAAGGGACACGGGTTCGAGCCCTGGCCTGGGAAGATCCCACATGCCGCAGAGCAACTAAGCCCGTGCACCACAACTACTGAGCCTGTGCTCTAGAGCCCGCGAGCCACAACTACTGAAGCCTGCGCGCCTAGATCCCCTGCTCCACAACAAGAGAAACCACGACAGTGAGAAGCCCGCACACCGCAATGAAGAGTAGCCCACGCTCACCGCAACTAAAGAAAGCCCGCGCACAGCAATGAAGACCCAACACAGCCATAAATAAATAAATTTATTTAAAAAAAATTCCATTTCATACTGATATGAGCAAAAATGAAATCATGCAACCTATTATATACATAATGGATAAACAACAAGGTCCTACTGTATAGCACAGGGAACCATATTCAATATCCTATGATAAACCATAATGAAAAAATATGAAAAAGAATGTACATATATGTATAAATGAATCACTTTGCAGAAGTGATACAACATTGTAAATCAACTGTATTTCAGTAAAATGAATTTTAAAAATGAAATCATCAGTCTTCAAAGTGTTTCAATTAATTTGAAATAGTCCAGGCAAACCAAGATTCTAAGGAACAACAGCTCCCACATTGCTAAGCCCTTTCTTCCACCTTGCCCACAATGGGCAGATAGGAAGACTAGGTGAGTGGCTGAGGCCACAGGAAGTAAGCCAAGGATGCTCCCCAGTCACTGCTCCTCAGACTTAGGACAGAACCATTATGGCCCTCCCTACCTTACAGAGGGAAGCTGGACATTTCTACAATAGGGGTTTTAAGGGCAAGTAAAAACTTTGTCCCTGATCAGTGTTGGGGACCACTGCTGTGGGGCACTTAGTCTTTGAATCTCTGAATGTCATGTGAAAGCAGCCTGAACGTAGGTATAGTTGTAGGTTGAGTTGACATCCACCATAAAGCACCTTTCCATTTGTAAATTAAGCAAAGTAGAAAAAGCTTTAGGGACAGAAACACTGGGTTCAAGTCTGTATTCAAATCATTTATTTGATTTCTTGATACTTTCTGATGCTTAGTCTGGGGTTGTGGTTTTGGCAAGAACAGGTAAACGGCTATTCTCATCACATCCTATCAAGGGTACATACTATCAACATAACTTTATTTCGGCTCATATTGACCTTGATCACCTGGCTGAGACTTGTTTGTTAATTCTCCGTTGTAAAGTTATTCTCCACTCCCCCTCCCCCCCTTTGCATACTGTGATCTTTGGAAGGAAGTCACTATGTGTAGACCACACTTAAGTATACCATCTCCTGGAGGGTGTAGTACTTACATAAATTATTTGGATATTTGGATGGCAGATTTATTTATTCTCTTCATTTATTTATTCAACCATTTATTTATATCAGTAAGTTGTCACTTTTTGATTTTAGCTGTTCTAATATGTGTAGAGCGATGGTCTTAATTTGCATTTCCCTTAATGGCCGATGATATCGAATATATTTTCAACTGCTTATTTGTCATCCATATATCCTGTCTAGTGAAAAGTCTCTGCATGTTTTTTGCCAATTTTCAAGTTGGAATGTTTTAAATGTTGAGTTTGAGAGCTCCTTATATATTCTAGATACTAGTCCATTGTTAGATATGTGTTTTACAAATATTTTTCCCAATCTTAGCTTGTTTTTCCATCCTCAGTAGGGGATTTTGCAGAGCAAAACTTTTAAATTCTGATGAAGTTTGATTTTTCTATTTTTTGTTTTATGGATTGTGCTTTTGCTATCATATCAAAGAACTCTTTATCAAGTCCTGTCTTCCAAGGACTCTCTTCTATGTCATCTTATAAAAATTTTATAGGTTTACATTTTACACTTAAATCTATGATCCATTTTGGGTTAATTTTTGTATAAGGTGTGAGGTTTAGGTGAAGGTTTATTTCTAACTATGAATGCAATGAGCCAAGAATATTTTCAATGAAGTGATATCAATGGATATGGACTCTAAGATGGATGAGGAAGAAAACAGACATGAGAGGATGACTACAAATAATTCTTTCTAAGTGGTAGATTCAACTCATAAGGTAAAATAAGTAGCTACAAAGCAAGTCAGCTGATTACCAGGAAGGAGGCAGTAGCTGGAGATTTCAGAAAGGAAGCAGTTACTTGTGATGTGAATAAAGGTTCAGGGGCTGCCAAGAGGGTGTGTAGCTGGAGTGGAGGTGGGTGACGGGATTAAGGAGCTGGGTGTAGAGAAGGTTACCTGTGAGAGCTGAGTCGCAGGATGACGGCAGGCGTGGGTGGAGAGGAAGTGTGTAGGTCAGGGGCTCAAGTAAATTCCTTGAATGAGTCAAGGAAATGACAGGTCCAAGGCGGGAGAAAGGGGCAAGAGAGAGTATTTTCAGGAGAGGGGGAAGAGAAATGCTTTGCAGTCACCATGGGGAGCCAGGAGGATGCTTTTTCTACTTCTCAGTCTTAAGGTACAGGGGGCATGAGAAAGGTAAAAAGCAATAAGTGAAGCAAAAAACAACAAATGAAATGAAAAGCTGGAAGAGGGGAAGAAACGTTCTCAGGAGACTTCTGGGTTTCTGTTAAGGCAAATGCGGGAAGGGAATATTTGGAGAAAATGTTGCATTAGCTGCTCACAGAGCAAGGGGCAGGAGGGCAGCTGCAGAGTCCCAGAAGTGCTGGGAGTGGGGAGAACTTGGAGTCCAAATGGAGAGCAGAGCCCAAGGGACAGACTCAGACATCATGAAATTCTAAGGGATACACAGGTGTTGGACTGGGCCTGGAAGTCAAGAGAAGCAGTTCTGGGGCATCCTCAGAGAAGAAGAGGGTAAGGACATGTCCAGGTCACTAAACGAGATAACTGTGAAAACATTTTGTTTACAAAACTGCATTTTAAAGATCTGGGAATTATTAGATAATATAGTCAGGTGACAAAAGACATCGTACAAATCAAGTTAATATGTTTGATCCTCATTGTCTAGAAGTTACTCATTTATGATATCTACACACCCACAATAGTATGTTATGATATCCACTGGCTTAGAGACAACGATTCTATTGTTTGTCATAAAAGATAAATATATGAACACACATGAACATACACAAACACAATTTTGCTAAAAACGGTAAGATTAGCAGCTATAAAATGAAATTACAGATGGTGTTTTAAGGTTTTGGTTGGCTCAATCCATCTTCTCACTGGTTCCTGCCTTTTTCTCCTTTGCCAATTCCATTTTTCATCATGTTTTGACAGGTGAGGTTATTCATGCAAAGAGATCCAACAAAAATATAGGAATGCCACCTTTGCCTCCTTATCTAGGATAGAGCAACCTTCCCTTTCCTCCTTGCAACAAAGCAGGCAAAACATACTCTCCCACTGCCCCTCGAGGGGGCAGATGGAGGAATGACGATGGCACCATTGTTTTGCTTGCAGGGAGGGAATTTGAAGGCAGTCAGGAGGTCACCTGCCCTCTCTGCTCAGGATCAGCCCTCCACCCAAACCCCCGTGCAGTTGAACCTTAGAATACTTCAGACTTAGCCAGTACAAACATGTCACAGCAAGAGGGATAGTGATTGTATTTGCACCTGCTATTGGTTTAAGCACAGGCTTTGTTTGATTCTTAAAAAAAAAAAAAGCTTTATTATTACATTATAGCCAAAAGAATTTAGCCTTTAACCTGCAATTTGCCTACTCTCAGTAATATAAACCTTTTTTCTGGACAAGAAGGGAAGCCTGATGGAATTTTCTTCTTTCCCCTGGGGGTGAGGAAATTAACTCACAACTCCTTTGGACTCTGTTTTATGCCAACTAAAACATTAGAAAGGGGTCTTTGGTAACATGGGAGAAAGGAAGAGAATCTCCCGAGCATAATAATGCAGAAAAATGCATGGTTAGGAGTGATTAAAGATGTTCATCTTGGAGATGCTCCACCCTGAGACTGAACCAGGTAAACCATTTTCTCTTATGACCCTTCAGTGGGCAAAATGGAAGAAACTTGAACCCTCCGTCCACTGCCCATGTCTACTGAGGGCTTGAGAGCTAGGTCTCCAGAGGGACCACTGAGAAGGAGAGGGCCAACTGAGAACAAAGGGAGGTAGAATAGAGACAAAGGCCCCTGTCGCCCACCAAAAAGGAGGGTTCTTATGGAATGATGGACTAATTTCCATCAATGGAAAAAAGACCAAGAATGGCTTTGCATCATCTTCTGAACCCTATGTACATGTCTGCCTGGTCATCAGATAGCAGGGATTTTTTTCCCTAAGCTATGATCTCTGTGTTAGCTTTCTATGCTGTGTATCAAATTAACACAAACTTAGTGACTTAAAACAACACACATTTATTATCTTATAGTTCTTGTGGGTCAGGAGTCTGGACATAGCTGAGCTGGGTCCTCTGCTCAGAGTCTCATGAGGCTGCATCAAATTATTGGTCAAGGCTGAGTTCTCATCAGAGGCTTGACTGGGGACAGATCTGCTTCCAAATTCCCTCAGACTGTTGAATTTATTTCCTTGCCACTGTAGGATGCATGGCAACTTGCTTCTTCAAAGTCAGCAACAGAGAGGGAAAGAGACTTCAGTGTGAGTCTACTGGGAAGATGAACTTACATAACCTAACACAATCATGGGAGTGACGCTCCATCCTTTGCCATAGTCCATTGGTTAGAAGAAAGTCACAGGTCTTACCTACACTCAAGGGGAAGGGATTATATGAGGGTGTGAACATCAGAAGCAGAGATCATGGGGGCCACCATAAAGCTTCTCTGCTTCAGTCCATATCTCTGTAGCCCTAGAAATTTAAGGGTATGGCTAAGGAGTTATAGAAGCAAACATTTGTAGGAGAACAATAAAATGAGGGAGGGTATTTTATATTTATGCACATACTCACACACCCTAACCTAAAAATAAAGTTAGGAATTTTTCTTAATGGTTGATGGCATGAAATTTTGCAGTTATATAGCCATGGATTTGAATCCCTGATCTATGGTGTAGTAGTTAACTTTAGTAACCCTCAATTCTCATCTTTAAAATGAGAATAATGGGGTTATTATTACCCACCTTTGTGAGAATTAAATTCAGTAAAGAAAACACTTAGCATAATGGAAGTGCTCAATAAGTGGTCACTGTCATATCCAGGCAAGAGCCTTGGGTACCTCATCCAAGGATTTTTACAATGTGCTCTAAATACAGAGAACTTAACCCCCAAAGCGGGGGTGGGGGTGGGGGGGCGCCCTTCTGAGGTCTGAGAGAGTTTGGTACCTGTTTGCCTCCATGCTTCCCACAGAGCTGTGGGTATCCTCTAACCTCCTGGCTGGCTTGGCCAGGGGTCTTTAGTGCACCTTCTCCCGCATCTTCATCAATGGAACCAGTAAGCCTTTGCAATGCTGGATTCAAGGTCCCTGCAGAACTCCAAACTTCTCACCTGGGATGCCTCAGGGAGGGCTCCCCTCACTCCAGGTGCCTCCACTCACCCTGTTCATAATTGACCACAAACTTCCTATCTGCTTGTCCTGCTTAGTCCTTGGAACCTGGTTCCTGAGATGGATCCACTCAGTTATTCACTCACTGAACACATTCAATACTCAACACCTACCGTGTGCCAGGCACCGGGCTAGTTTTGGAGAGAGAACAGCGATGAATACAGAACCCTCCCCTCCAGCAGCTCATTGGCCAATGCGGAAGCAGACATAAGCCAACAAAGTAAAACTGACCCTTGACTTTGGACAGGAGCACACCTGACACCTGCACGAATCCCTGAGTCTGTGAACACAAATGTTAAGAAAGTGCTTTCTCCCACTTCTCGGTTCCATCAAGACTCATAGTTCCTGCACAGAGTCTCACACCGTTTTTGAGTTTCCAGCTTTTGCTACAGTTTAGTGTGTCACATAATAAGCAATTTTTGTGCTAGCATGAGTCCTTACTAAAACAGTTCCACAAACAATGTTTTCCTTTTTTTTTTTACAGAGTGTGTGTGGCGGACTAATCCCTTCATCAGTGTTGGGCATGGCCCAGCTGAATATTCCACTTTACATTTATCCCAAACTTCTGACGATTTTCTGGCTAAGAACCATCACTTCCTCAGAGCTCATTACTTTTCCTTTATTCTTATCACTGGCACCAGCTGATATTCTTTTTAAAACTTTGTTTTCACAAAGGAATGACATGTTTACTATGTCAGATGAGTTGTCTGTGCTCTGTTATCACTGGTACTCTCCCTGGAGACACATGGCCTCCTGCACACCAGGCTCCTCACAGCCCAAGAGGTGCACATCTATGCCTTGTCAGTCATTTGAATCTTAATACTACTACTACTAATAATAATAAAAGGTAAAATATATTGAGAGATTACAGTGTGCTAAGAATTTATATGTATTACATTATTTAACCTTTACAACCACCTCTTGAGATCGGGACTAATACCAGCATTTAAGAGATCAGGAAACTGAGGTTTAGAGATTTTGTCTGTTCAAGATCATACTGCTGGTAAGCGTAGTGCAAGATTCAATCCCCAGTAGCCTAATGCAATCTTGTCACCCAAGTTTGAACAGGGGTGTGTGAGCCTGAGAACAAGGTTAACCTACTTAATACTTTGTCCAAGCTTAGCCCTGGCTCCAAACCCAAGGGGAAAAGGCAAGATTAGCAGCCACAAAGTCCAATGGTTAGCCAGTCACCTGTACTTTAGGGGTATCTTTCCTTTCACAGCCCAGCTCTGGATACAGGCAAATAAAAGATAGCAGTGGGTCTCTGTGCAGGGAGCTAATGTGAAAAAATCAAGAACAAAAGAGAAACAAAAGATGACCTAGTACGAAGGACTAGGGAACAGAGATAACTCTCAGATAACTCTTTGGACTGAGGAATAAATGTCTTTCTTTTAACAGACTCACAGACATAGAGAGCAGACTTGTGGTTGCCAAGGAGGGGCCAGGGAGGGAAAGGGAAGGATTGGGAGTTTGGGGTTAGCAGATGTAAACTATTATATATAGAATGGATAAACAACAAGTTTCTACTGTATAGCATAGGGAACTATATTCAATATCCTGTGATAAACCATAATGGAAAAGAATATGAAAAAGAATGTACATATACGTATAACTGAATCACTTTGCTGTACAGCAGCAATTAACACAATATTGTAAATCCACTATACTTCAATAAAATAAAATTTTATAAATGCCTTTCTTTTGAGAAAAGCTTGTAATTCTGACAGTGAGTCTGGGGTCCCTAACAGTGACAGGGACTGATGGCTGTGAAGGGCACTAATCAAAGACACAGCAGACTTGTGTTTACTCTGGGAAGGACTGCTGACCCTGCATAGGCCTTTGAAGCCACCCTTGCTCACGCAGATTATAATGCACTATGAAGTAACATCTTCAAAGCAAAAGGGGGAAATTGAAACATACACGTCTAAGCCAGTTATTTCACTAAGGCACTTCAAAGAAACACTTCCTTTGATCATTTTGACTTCTCATTAATAATAAATGTGAAGATATTACTCACAGAAATTACTCAGAAACCTCGGGCTGATGGAGGCTTCAATTTGATCCGTCATCAGCACAGTGGGAAGGATAAAGTAGGGAATCACACATGGCTCCTAAAGCTTCCACTTGGAAGTGACTTATATCCCCTCCCACTCACATTTCATTGGCCAGAGAAGGTCACATGGCTTACCTAACTTCCAGGGGGACAGGGAAGCACAATCTGGCCATATGGTGATAAGGGCAGATGGGGTATTGACAACACCTGGTGAACAGCACTGATGACTAACACAAAGGCCGAGGGAAAAGTAGGAATTTTTAGGACGTCAAGTGAAGGAGTATGTTCAAGAGAATAAAGCACTTAGGAGCTCTGCTGTATTTCCACAGTAATTTCTCAGATGGAGTAATCCCATAAAGACCTTCAACATGAACATCACAATTGTTTGAAGAAACAGGTGTCCTGATCTGACAACATCATTAAGGAAAAATAATACCAAAAAATTGTGGAATTTATATAACTGAGACGAGCAATTTTCTCATGTGTAAGTGGAGGAAGAAACTATTCCTCTGCCATCTAGATCATTGGTGAGAATGCTAAGAAAACTCATTGTAGGACTCAGCAAAGGTAAACTACCAAAACTCAGATGGCACCATTAATCTTTTCTCCCTTGAACTTGCCTATCGTCTTGCTATTTCTGCAAGCAATTTCAAAGCATTTTACCATATAATCATATTTAGAGCTTCAAATAAACTGACAATGACAATTTATGCTTATTCACTTTGTACTTCATTCAACAAACATTTATTATGAGGGTCTATGACATGCAGTATACTTCCCTAGACACTAGGGATACAAAGACACAGTCCTTACCCTTAGAACTCTCATTAATATAATGGAGAAAGACCAAGGATTAGAAAATTGTAGACTAGCGTGAGTCCAGTTAAGATATATGCACCGCATATAATGGGAGAGCTGTTGGGCTAATATTTATTAAGACCATCACCTGCTTTGGAATGGAGCGGTGAACCTGTATGATTCACCCAATACACAGGGCATGTCTTAGAGTTCTGCAAGGTACGTATTGCACAACTCCAGGGTTCACCGTCCCCTTGCAGGCTTCTTACATTTGTATGGATGCCAGTTAAGTGTCTTGAACAGAGGTGCCTCTATCTATTTCCTCCAAAGTCATCATTGGGATTAACAGCAGGACTGCCAGCACCTAATCAGCATTTAGTACTCTGCAGTATTTTCATTATATTCTAATATATTTCATTGTAATTTTTATTAATATTGACATAATGGTAATCTCTCACTAAGTGAACCATTTTTTTCAATAATCATCAATTACATAGCTAGTCTAAGACTGTTCTAGCCATACTGGAAGTCCTAGATAAATATAAGCCACTATCCTTGACCTCAGAAAACTTTTAAACTAACTGGAGAAGAAAGACAAAAGCACGTAAGTCAATTAGAGATTAATCATCTCTAACCTGTGTGACACAATCTAAAAACAATCTGAGCTGTGAAAACCAAGAGATCAACCTTAGATCGGATTTCATCCTGAGCTTGAAGGATGTAGAATATTTAGATAGACTAGAGGAAGGAGACTCATGAGAATGTATGACTCTATCAGTCTTTGTCTATTCTTCCCAGGGAAAAACACCTTAAAACTCATACCTTGGTAATGGACATTAGCAGCTGCCCCTGTGTTATAGCAAAGAGGGAGGCACAGCTAAGAAAGTGTAGTGAACTCTGCTCCTTATCCCCCCAACCTACTCCTTCCAACACCTCAGTTATCTTGTGCCATTCCCCAGGATTCCTCTTGGACAGAACAAGTCCTTCTACTATCACCTTGTAGTGGTTAAGAAGATAAGCTACTACACTGATTTTCAAAGTGCAGTACCCAATCAGCAATGTGAGTATTATCATCTGGGAACTTGTTAAAAATGCAAATCTTTGGGGCCCACCCCGGAACCAGTGAAACTCTGCAGGCAGAGCCCAGCAATCTATGGTTTAACAAGTCCTACAGGTGATTCTAAGGTACACTAATGTTTGAGAACCACTGGGCTCATCAGACTTCCTGAGTTCAAATCCTAGCTCTTTTGGCCTCCATGGTTTAATCAGGTGGTTACTTTTGCTAAATCCCAAAAGAGTATAACAGTAGTTTCCAACCTCGTGGGGTCATTGTGAAGAATGAATGAGTTAATGCATGTAAAGCCCTTAGTGTAATCCTTGAGTGGGCACTCAATAAAGTATTACTATTAGCACCTAGTGAGGCTTCCCTTTACTTTTAAATACTTTTCATGCCATAACATAGTTGGAAAAATCTTAGAGCTGTGTTTCTTCGCTCCTTCTTATTACCTTCACCCCCATCACCTTTGATAGTACCACCTTCATCACTCTTTGGCCCACTAATATATATATGTATTAATTATATATTATATTTATACATTTTATATATATTAATAGCACAAAATGTTCCATTTTAAGTGTACAGTTCAGTGACATTAAGTACAGTCACACTTTTGTGTCTCATCACCACCATTCATCTCCAGAATTTTTTTCAACCTTCCTAATTAAAACCCCAAACTCATTAAACAACAACTCCCTTTCTCCCCCCTCCCCCCAGACCCTGGCAACCACCATTCCACTTTCTGTCTCTATGCATTTCACTACTCTAAGTACTTCACATGAATGACATACAGTATTTGCCCTTTTGTGACTAGCTTATTTCACTTAACACAGTGTCCTCAAGATTCATCCTTGTTATAGCATGGGTAAGAATTTCCTTCCTTTTTAAGGCTGAATAATATTCCATTGTATGTATGTACCGTATTTTGTTATCCATTCACCAGTAAATGGACACTTTAGGTTGTTTCCACATTTTGGCTATTGTGAATAGTGCTGCTATGAACACGAGTGTTCAAATATCTCTTGAGTTCCTGTTTACAGTTCTTGTGAGTATATTCCCAGAAGTGAAATTGCTGGTAGTCTACTAATCTTGACCATTCCTCAGCTTTATGAGAGAAGCCTTCCTCTCCTGTCTCCTCTGTCAAGCTGCTGTGTCTGTGGCTACCAGAGAGCAGACACCATCCTCCTTGTCTGTATCTAGGACAATGTTGTAGGACTGTCTTGCAGTCTTTAAAAATTTGAAACTGGGTAAGAGCAAGTCTTCCACTAAAACATATCTCCTCCTCTCCTAGACTCAATTTCATCACAGTGAAGGGCTTTTCTGCCCTATCTACAAAAACTTTACTTTCTTCCACCCCACTGGTGATACGGACCAGAGAGTAAAGAGGGATTATAGGGTGAATCATCTGCTATGACAACTTATTTTTCCTCTAGTTGTTTCCAACCAAACACACAGTATCATTTACTTTGACTGTGGTCATCACTTTGGCTTCAGGCTTAATCTATTTTGACTAGGAATATTGTCCTTGGAAACACTACAATTTCCTGAAGAGACTGCAAATCAGCAGTCTTGCCTAAAATCATACATGGCCATTATCTTTCCTCTGCTTAAAAGATGTACAAAGACAGTATGTCATTGTGAGATGGGTGATTTTCTTTATTTAGGGTCTGCCTTCTGGCTGAGCTATAACGTAAGGCAATTAGATACCCAACTTTTATAACAGACATGTTGAACTTCCTTGATATGTCCTGCAGAGGTTAGGCAAACACAAAGATAATAGACTTTAACTAGCAGTTAGGAGGTTTAGACTTCAGACCTCTTAGACAGTATGAACTATGATCATGAGACAACAGACAATGTGCTCATTTACTGCTCAAAACCACCTCGAGATGAAATTTTAATGTAGAATCATTCCTACCTGTGAGGTCCACAGGAAATGGGTACTAAACGTCTTTTTATGCAAGGCTTTTAGTCTGAGTTTTGTCCAGAATAAGCTAAACCAAAGTGACTCCTCTAGGAGGCAGCACTGTGCAGTGGAGATGCAGTCTGGATTCAGCTCAGCTAGGTTTCCAGTAGACTCTACCTTTACTACCTATGTGACCTTGAGAAAATTACTAAAATTCTTCATATCTCGGTTTCTTCACCTGAAAAATAGACATACTAATAGCACCTGCAGAGTATTTCCTATCATTCAAGGGTAACTGGTACCTGGAAAACATCAGTGACAATAAATGCCCCAAAATGTCATTGAAAAAAATAGGTGTTATTAGAGCGTTTCCTTGAAAAATGAACTAAAAATTATACAAATTATAAAATTGTCTTACATTTAACCAAATTTAAAGTTTCAACTCTATACTTATTTTAGAAAAATGACAAATAAATTACTTAGGAGATTTTTGTTAAAATTTTCAAACAAAGCTGCACAATAGCACTATACATCCTTCATTTCATATTTGACCTTCAAAGAAACAGGAACAGGATATACATTTTGCAAAACTATTCTGGGGCTTAATTGGCTTCCTACAACTTTTCCTGTTCCTTTGGTGTTGAATCCTCCCTCTTGAAGCACAAATCATGCCAAATCCACATTTGCCAATGGCTTTGCAGGGAATTCTAGTACTTCTCCTGTATCACTTTCATCAATTTCATGAAATTCTAAATGTTTGGCAAATTGTGATTGTTCCATTTGCAATTCATCTGCTTTGTAGTTTCATTGTACGGTCTCATGTTATAAATATCTGACAATGAAGCGGTGACCAACAAAGGTGACTGACCCACTGGTCAGGATAGATGCTAGTGTAAAACAGGAAGAGATATTTGAATGAAGACTGATTTTAATAAACGGCCAGCTCACTATGACAATTTTTGCTTTCCTGACACCTCTTAACTACAGAAATTTAGAGAATGAATACTAAGACAGCAAAGACCCTTGATTTCTCATTATACTGCTAAACCCATTCATGTACTCAGCACAGTGCCTAGTGAATAGCATGTGCTTTAGTTGTTAATAAATATTCTCATTATTTACTTAAGAGGACCTACATGTTCATAAAGGTTGAAGTCATTTAAACATACATTAATAATATAGGCTAAGATGTTTTCCTTAAATCAATTTCCCCTTTCCATCTATAAGCACAATGACTAGATAATTAAAAAAAAAAGTCTCCCGGCTTCCCTGGTGGCGCAGCTGTTGAGAGTCCGCCTGCCGATGCAGGGGACGCGGGTTCATGCCCCGGTCCGGGAAGATGCCACATGCCACGGAGCGGCTAGGCCCGTGAGCCATGGCCGCTGAGCCTGCGCGTCCGGAGCCTGTGCTCCACAACGGGAGAGGCCACAACAGTGAGAGGCCCACGTACTGAAAAAAAAAAAAAAAAATCTCCCATTCTTCAACCTACCTCTATTCTTTACTCTCTTTTCCCCTTATTTTGTTTTATCTTCTCTCAATAACACTAATTCCCATTTAAGGTGTCATATATTTACATATTTGTTTTGTCTGTCTCCCACCACTAGAATCTAAACTCCAGAGGCCAACAACTTGGTCTGTCCATTGATGTGTCACCAGCACCAAGAACAGGGCCTGGCACATGGTAGATGTTCAATAAGTATTTGTTGTATCAATGATGAATGAAAGACTCCTTCTACCTTCCTCAATCCAGGGCCCCAGTGCCCATGGGCCATCACCATGATCCCAAGGTAAGGTATCCTAGTGCACTATGGCCTGAAAGAGCCCCTGATATGAATAAGAATGGATACTGAGCAAATCCTAAGAGACAGTGCAGGTTCCTAAAAGCACGCAGAAGAATGAAAGGCTGTGGATAGTCACTGCAAACTCAGGCCATCTCTGTTCCTAGACTAAGATCCATTCTAATTCACTCCAGAAGGAATAGAAGACAGTTCTGCAGAGCAAAGAAAGGAAGTTGAATTCTCCCTCCTACAAAGGAAAAGATTTGTGTTTGAGTCATGATGGAGTGGAAAGAACTACCCTGTGAAAGTCAGGAAACCTGTGTACTGATCTCACCTCTGATACTAACTGGGTCTGTAACTCAGGAAAGTCACATCAAACTTTCAGGGCTCTTCAACTTCATCTGTACAATGGGTGGGTGTGGCTAGATCAGCGTTTCCTAAACTATGTGCCTTGGGACATTTGACCTCTTCTGCACTAATAGGATGGCCACTAGCCACATGTGGTTGTCGAGCACTTGAAAAGTAGCTGGGGCCACATTTTAAAGTGTAAAAACTAGGTCAGTGTACAGAAAAAATAAATAAGGTATCTCAATGATTTTTATATGATTAATATTGAAATAATAGTTTTATATATTGGCTTAAATAAAATATGTTATTAAAATTAGGATAGAATGGGAGGCTGTGGTTGTTGTGGGGGCAGGGTGCACCTGGGAACTCGCAGTACTTTCTGCTCAATTCTGCTGTGAATCTAAAACAGCTCTAAACAATTATAGATAAATCAAAACTTTATATAAAAAAGTAGGCCAACCCATTTCTTTTTACTTTTAAAAATGTGGCTCCCAGGACATTGAAAATTGGGTATGTAACTACAGATACGGTTTGCAGGGTATTTCTGTTTGACAGTGCAAGTCTACAATCAGAGAGAAGAAAAAAATCTCTCTGATCACATCACTGTATATCACAACCCCACCTCCACCCTCCCCATGCCCATCCCATGACATGATGCTCATTATCAAAGTGAGCATATTGAGGTGGCCGTCTTCCCGTCTTCCCGGTGCTTCGGAAAGAACCACCTGACCTGTGCTAGGAGCTCTCCAATTTAGAAAAAGACATGCCAGCCCTTTGCAGTATAGCAGCTAAACAGAAGCCATGTGGCTGACAAGGTCTTGGTGCTCCGGCCTGGTGTCAGGCCTGAGCCTCGGAGGCGGGAGAGCCAAGTTCAGGACACTGGACCACCAGAGACTTCCTGGTCCCACATAATATCAATTGGTGAGAGCTCTCCCAGAGATCTCCATCTCAATGCTAAGACCCAGCTCCACCCAACAGCCAACAAGCTCCAGTGCTGGACGTCCCATGCCAAACAACTAGCAAGACAGGAACACAACCACACCCATTAGCAGAGAAGCTGCCTAAAATCATAGTAAGTTCACAGACACCCCAAAACACGCTACCAGATGCAGCCCTGCCCACTAGAAAGACAAGATCCAGCCCCACCCACCAGAACATAGGGACGAGTCCCTTCCACCAGGAAACATACACAAGCCACTGAACCAACCTTACCCACTGGGGGCAGACACCAAAAGCATCGGGAACTACGAACCTGCAGCCTGTGAAAAGGAGACCCCAAACACAGTAAATTAAGCAAAATGATAAGACAGAAACATGCAGTAGATGAAGGAGCAATGTAAAAACCCACCAGACCAAACAAATGAAGAGGAAATAGGCAGTCTACCTGAAAAAGAATTCAGAGTAATGATAGTAAAGATGATCCAGAGTCTCGGAAACAGAATGGAGAAAATACAAGAAACGTTTAACAAGGACCTAGAAGAACAATAGAGCAAACAAACAATGATGAACAACACAATAAATGAAATAAAAAATTCTCTAAAAGGAATCAATAGCAGAATAACTGAGGCAGAAGAATGGATAAGTGACCTGAAAGATAAAATAGTGGAAATAACTACCGCAGAGCAGAATAAATAAAAAAGAATGAAAAGAATTGAGGACACTCGCAGAGACCTCTGGAACAACATTAAATGCACAAACATTCCAATTATAGGGGTCCCAGAAGAAGAGAAAAAGAAAGGGTCGGAGAAAATATTTGAAGAGATTATAGTTGAACACTTCCCTAACATAGGAAAGGAAATAGTCAATCAAGTCCAGGAAGCTCAGAGAGTCCCATACAGGATAAATCCAAGGAGAAACATGCCAAGACACATATTAATCAAACTATGAAAAATTAAAAAGCAAAAAACAACATACAATGGAATCCACATAAAGTTAATAGCTGATCTTTCAGCAGACACTCTGCAAGCCAGAAGGGAGTGGCAGGACATATTTAAAGTGATGAAAGGGAAAAACCTACAACCAAGATTATTCTACCCGGCAAGGAACTCATTCAGATTCAATAGAGAAATTAAAACCTTTACAGACAAGCAAAAGCTAAGAGAATTCAGCACCACCAAACCAGCTTTACTACAAATGCTAAAGGAATTTCTCTGGGCAGGAAACACAAGAGAAGGAAAAGACCTACAATAAAAAACCCAAAACAATGAAGAAAATGATAATAGGAACATATATATCGATAATTACCTTAAATGTAAATGGATTTAAATGCTCCAACCAAAAGACATAGACTGGCTGAATGGATACAAAAACAAAACCCATACATATGCTGTCTACAAGACCCACTTCAGACCTAGGGACACATACAGACTGAAAGTGCAGGGATGGAAAAAGATATTCCATGTAAACGGAAATAAAAGAAAGCTGGAGTAGCAATTCTCATATCAGACAAAATAGACTTTAAAATAAAGAGACAAAGAAGGATACTACAAAATGATCAAGGGATCAAACCAAGAAGAAGATATAACAATTGTAAATATTTATGCACCCAACATAGAAGCACCTCAATACATAAGGCAAATGCTAACAGCCATACAAGGGGAAATCGACAGTAACACAATCATAGTAGGGGACTTTAACACCCCACTTTCACCAATGGACAGATCAACCAAAATGAAAATAAATAAGGAAACACAGCTTTAAATGACACATGAAACAAGATGGACTTAATTGATATTTATAGGACATTCCATCCAAAAACAACAGAATACACTTTCTTCTTAAGTGCTCATGGAACATTCTCCAGGATAGATCATATCTTGTGCCACAAATCAAGCCTTGGTAAATTTAATAAAATTGAAATGGTACCAAGTATCTTTTCTGCCCACAATGCTGTGAGACTAGATATCAATTACAGGAAAAAAACTGTAAAAAATACAAACACATGGAGGCTAAACAATACATTACTAAGTAACCAAGAGATCACTGAAGAAATCAAAGAGGAAATCAAAAAATACATAGAAACAAATGACAATGAAAACATGACGACCCAAAACTTATGGGATGCAGCAAAAGCAGTTCTAAGAGGGAAGTTTATAGCAATACAATCCTACCTCAAGAAACAAGAAAAATCTCAAATAAACAACCTAACCTTACACCTAAAGCAATTAGAGAAAGAAGAAAAAAAGCATCCCAAAGTTAGCAGAAGGAAAGAAATCATAATGATAAGGTCAGAAATAAATGAAAAAGAAATGAAGGAAACAGTAGCAAAGATAATAAAACTAAAAGCTGGTTCTTTGAGAAGATAAACAAAATTGATAAACCACTAGCCAGATTCATCTAGAAAAAAAGGGATGACTCAAATCAACAGAATTAGAAATGAAAAAGGAGAAGTAACAACTGACACTGCAGAAATACAAAGAATCATGAGAGATTACTACAAGCAACTATATGCCAATAAAAGGGACAACCTGGAAGAAATGGACAAAATCTTAGAAAAGCACAACCTTCTGAGACTGAACCAGGAAGAAATAGAAAATATAAACAGACAAGTCACAAGCACTGAAATTGAAACTGTGATTAAAAATGTTGCAGCAAACAAAAGCCAAGGACCAGATGGCTTCACAGGTGAATTCTATCAAATATTTAGAGAAGAGCTAACACCTATCTTTCTCAAACTCTTCCAAAATATAGCAGAGGGAGGAACACTCCCAAACTCATTCTACAAGGCCACCATCACCCTGATACCAAAACCAGACAAAGATGTCACAAAAAATGAAAACTACAGACCAATATCATGGATGAACAGAGATGCAAAAATCCTCAACAAAATACTAGCAAACGGAATCCAACAGTACATTAAAGGATCATACACCATGATCAAGTGGGGTTTATCCCAGGAATGCAAGGATTCTTCAATATACACAAATCACTCAATGTGATACACCATACTAACAAATTGAAGGATAAAAACCATATGATAATCTCAATAGATGCAGAAAAAGCTTTTGACAAAATTCAAAACCCATTTATGATAAAAATTCTCCAGAAGGTAGCATAGAGGAAACCTACTTCAACATAAAGGCCATATATGACAAACCCACAGCCAACATTGCTCTCAATGGTGAAAACCCGAAACCATTTCCTCTAAGATCAGGAACAAGACAAGGTTGCCCCTTTGTTCTCACCACTATTATTCAACATAGTTTTGGAAGTTTTAGTCACAGCAATCAGAGAAGAAAAAGAAATAAAAGGAATCCAAATTAGAAAAGAAGTAAAGCTGTCACTGTTTGCAGATGACATGATACTATACATAGAGAATCCTAAAGACCCTACCAGAAAACTACTAGAGCTAATCAATGAACTTGGTAAAGTAGCAGGATACAAAATTAATGCACAGAAATCTCTTGCATTCCTATACTCTAATGATGAGAAATCTGAAAGAGAAATTAAGGAAACACTCCCATTTACCACTGCAACAAAAAGAATAAAATACCTAGGAATAAACCTACGTAAGGAGACAAAAGACCTGTATGCAGAAAACTATAAGACACTGATGAAAGAAATTAAAGATGATACAAACAGGTGGAGAGATATACCATGTTCTTGGATCGGAAGAATCAACATTGTGAAAATGACTATACTACCCAAAGCAATCTACAGATTCAATGCCATCCCTATCAAACTACCAATGGCATTTTTCACAGAACTAGAACAAAAATTTTCACAATTTGTATGGAGACACGAAAGACCCCGAATAGCCAAAGCAATCTTGAGAAAGAAAAATGGAG
Organism: Delphinapterus leucas; assembly: GCF_059928025.1. NCBI lineage: Eukaryota > Metazoa > Chordata > Mammalia > Artiodactyla > Monodontidae > Delphinapterus > Delphinapterus leucas. Next base: position 75,342,622 of record NC_143139.1, read on the forward strand.
CTGGAGGAATCAGGCTCCTGGACTTCAGACTATACTACAAAGCTACAGTAATCAAGACAGTATGGTACTGGCACAAAAACAGAAATATAGATCAATGGAACAGGATGGAAAGTCCAGAGATAAACCCATGCACATATGGTCACCTTATCTTTGATGAAGGAGGCAAGAATATACAATGGAGAAAAGACAGTCTCTTCAGTAAGTGGCGCTGGAAAAACTGGACAGCAACATGTAAAAGAATGAAATTAGAACATTCCCTAACATCATACACAAAAATAAACTCAAAATGGATTAAAGACCTAAATGTAAGGCCAGACACTATAAAACTCTTAGAGAAAAACATAGGAAGAACACCCTTTGACATAAATCACAGCAAAATTCTTTTTGACCCACCTCCTAGAGAAATGGAAATAACAACAAAAATAAACAAGTGGGACCTAATGAAACTTAAAAGCTTCTGCACAGCAAAGGAAACCATAAACAAGACCAAAAGACAACCCTCAGAATGGCAGAAAATATTTGCAAACAAAGCAACTAACAAAAGATTAATCTCCAAAATATACAAGCAGCTCATGCAGCTCAATATCAAGAAACAAACAGCCCAATCCACAAGTGGGCAGAAGATATAAATAGACATTTCTCCAAAGAAGATATACAGATTGCCAACAAACACATGAAAGTATGCTCAACATCACCAATCATTAGAGAAATGCAAATCAAAACTACAATGAGGTATCACCTCACACTGGTCAGAATGGCCATCATCAAAAAATCTACAAACAGTAAATGCTGGAGAGGGTGTGGAGAAAAGGGAATGCTCTTGCACTGTTAGTGGGAATGTAAATTGATACAGCCACTATGGAGAACAGTATGGAGGGTCCTTAAAAGACTAAAAATAGAAATACCATATGACCCAGCAATCCCACTAGTGGGCATATACCCTGAGAAAAGCATAATTCAAAAAGAGTCATGTACCACAATGTTCACTGGAGCACTATTTACAATAGCCAGGACATGGAAGCAACCTAAGTATCCATCAACAGATGAATGGATAAAGAAGATGTGGCACATATAAACAATGGAATATTACTCAGCCATAAAGAAACAAAATTGAGTTATTTGTAATGAGGTAGATGGACCTAGAGTCTGTCATACAGAGTGAAGTAAGTCAGAAAGAGAAAGACAAATACCATATTCTAACACATATATATGGAATCTAAAACAAACAAACAAAAATGGTTCTGATGAACCTAGGTGCAGGACAGGAATAAATATGCAGACTTAGAGAATGGACTTGAGCACACGGGGAGGGGGAAAGGTAAGCTGGGACAAAGTGAGAGAGTAGCATTTACATATATACACTACCAACTGTAAAATAGATAGGTAGTGGGAAGCAGCTGTATCATACAGGGAGACCAGCTCAGTGCTTTGTGACCACCTAGAGGGGTGGGATGGGGAGATTGGGAGGGAGACGCAAGAGGGAGGGGATATGGGGATATATGTATACATATAGCTGATTCACTTTGTTATACAGCAGAAACTAATGCAACATTGTAAAGCAATTATACTCCAATAAAGATGTTTAAAAAAAAAGTGAGCATATTGAGACTTCTTGTGGTATTCAGTATATGTAAACCTGTTTTTAATTGCCATTGTCTAAATGTACTGATCATAAAATCTATTTTCCACTGAGCGTCTCTATTAATACCTCTCACTTCTAAGGATGACATTTTGGAAAACAGTGGTCCAGATTTCCTGTAAAGTCTTTTTAGATTCTAGTAATTTGTGATATTATGGATCTATGTATGTGGAAAGAAGAAATGAGTTTCTCAGGTGCTTGTTCAGGTAAGGAGAGTTTTAGGGAGAAATTATGTCCTTCACCAACACTTCCTGGGAGAGATGGCCACCAATTGAACAGTGGAAGAGAAGAAAGTTGGGAGAAGAGCAGAAAATTGAGTTGAGGAATGGAGGAGGGGGAAACGAGCTCAAGTTTGGAGGGTCTTCTTAGAAAACCCTTGTGTTCGGGGGTCCCTGGTGGCACAGTGGTTGAGAGTCTGCCTGCCGATGCAGGGGACACGGGTTCATGACCCGGTCCGGGAGGATCCCACATGCCGCGGAGTGGCTGGGCCTGTATGCCATGGCCGCTGGGCCTGCGTGTCCGGAGCCTGTGCTTCGCAACGGGAGAGGCCACAACAGTGAGAGGCCCGCGTACCACAAAAAAAAAAAAAAAAAGAAAAGAAAACCCTTGTGTTAATTACAGTCAGTGAAACCTTTGTTGTCTGCTTGGGATGTTGATTCCTTCAAGAAATCAGCACCACAGGATACATCTAACTCTGATAGAACATGCAGTGACAGAACCCTACAAAATGTGGCATTCCACAAAGAAACAGCATGAGTGGCTGGAGGCTGCAGAAAGTCCACAGTTAAGAGGACACATTACATGTCAGTGAGTCCAACCCAGACCAGGAAGACAGGGCAGTTCCACACTTTCTGCCCTCTCACCTTCAGGCCTCCAGGGAGCAGATGGGGAGAAACCCTTGAGGGTTTATCTAGCCAGATAAAGCAGTGAAGCCACAGCCTGTGGTCTCTGACAGAGATTTCTATGTGGGTGATAAGAAACCTATTTCTGGTGCCTGACATTTCTGCCTGTGCTTCCAGACAGTATCCCAAGCCCGTTGCTATACTGCCTAGGACTTCTGAGGTTCCATTACAAATGGAAATTTCTTCTGAACGAACCTCAAAAATTCTCCTGTTGTGTACTAACTTCTCCTTTGTCCTCTGTAACTGCCAAAATATTACTGTGTAGAATGTGCTGCTTTCTATAACTTCCAAGAATTTATTCTCAATTAACAGTTTCTGAAGTTTTATTGAGATATAATTTATATGCAACAAAATTCACCAATATTAACTGTGAATGAATTTTAGTAAATGTATAGTCATGTAACTACCACCACAATCACATTTTAGAACACTTCCGTCACCACCAAATTTTCATCAAGCCCCTTTGTAATTAATCCTCATCCCTACCCTATGCCCCAGGAAACCACTGATGTGCTTGTTGTCACTGTAGTTTTGCCTTTTCTAGAATTTCATGTAAGTGGAATCATACAGAACACTATATATAAAATTTTTTTCTGGATTTTCTTACTTAGTATGATACTTTTGAGATTCATCCATGTTGCTGTATCAGCACTCCGTTCTTTTTAGTTTTTACTAATCCATTGTATATCATCATTTTCTTTTTATCTGTACACCAGTTCATGGGCATTTGGATTGTTTCCAGTTTGGGACTATCATGAAACAATGATACTATGAATATTCATGTGTAAGTCTTTCCATATACATATATTTTCATTTCTCTCAGGTAGATACCTAAGGGTGGAATTGTTGGGTCATGGTAAGTATATTTTAACATTTTAAGAAACTTCATTTTTTGAAATAGCTGTATAGTTTTGCATTCCCACCAGCAGTGTATGAGATTTCTAGCTGTTCCACATTGTCACCAATTCTTGTTATTTTCAGTCTTTTAAATCTTAGCTATTCTGGTGAGGTGTAGTGGCATCTCATTGTGGTTTTAAGTTGCAGTTCTCTGATCACCAAGGACGCTGAGAATCTTTTCATGTGCTTTTTGACCATCCATGTATTTTTCTTTGTGTGGTATCTATTCAAGTGTTTTTCTCATTTTATTATTGGATTGTTTTCTTATTATTGAGTTGTAAGAGAACTGTATGTTGTCTGCATACAAGTCCTTTTTCAAATATATGCCTTACAGGTATTTTCTCTTTATCAGTGGCTTACCTTTTCATTTCTTGTGTTTTTGATAAGCTAATGTTTTAGTCTTTATGAAAGTCCAACTTACTAATTTTTCTTTTATGACTCATGCTTTTTGTATTCTATGTTAGAAATTTTACTTGATTTAAAGTCACAAAGATTTTCTCCTAAATTCTTCCAGAAGGTTTATGGTGTTAGCTCTTAGATTTAGGCCCATGATCTGTTTTGACTTAAAGTTTGTGTATATTGTGAGGAAAAGGTTTAGGTACCTTTCTTAATATCGATATCCAGTTATTCCAGCATGATTTATTGAAGACTATTTCTTACCTTGGTAACTTTATGAAAACTCAGTTGACCATGTCAGTGTGGGTATATTTCTGGACTCTCAACTCTGTTGCATTAATCCATATGTCTATCCTTATGCCACTACCACACTGTCTTGATTATTGTACCTTTTATGGTAAATCCTAAAATCAGGTAGAATAAGTTCTCCAGCTTCATTCTTCTTAAATATTGTCTTGGCCATTCTAGATCCTTTGAAGTGCAGCATTTTCAATAATGCTTTAATGTTATATAATGCTACACAGTTTTATAGACAAAAAAGCCACAGACACATAGAAGTTTGGACAATTTATCTGACTTTACATTACAAGGTCAGGTTTCCTGTCTTTTCGTGGCCACGTCTCACTTTCCTACTGGAATGTCAGCTTCACAAGAGCAGGGACTGTGTATATTTTATTCACCACTGAAAACCCAGTAAAACAGCGCTTGTGGTAGGTTTTCAACAAATATTTGTTGAACAGAAGAAGGAATCGGGCCCAAAAGAAGTTCAGTGACTTGTCTCTGATACCAGTCAATAGCAGAACTGCATCCCAGAACTTCTGTTTCCAAACTCTTCATTTAATATTTTTCCATCATACAATATGAGTGGAGGAGACAGAGAAGAAAGGTAAAGGGGAAAAAAAAGGTAAATGGAATAGGAGGTATGTAAGAATATTATTAGAGGATTTTTTAAAAAAGTTTTTTGTTTTGATACATTGCAGCCATAGCCTGTAGCTTCCTGTCACTAAACATTTACAAGTTCATTCTTTGTTTGAAATACTTTTTAACACACAGAGAGATACCCAGATGATTCACAGATCCCAAACCACAGCCTAAGCAGGCAACAACAACATTTCCTTCCTGAGCATGGTGCTAAGAAAATACAGAACGGATTCACAATGCCAGAATGGATCCCTGGGGTCCACGGCTGACAGACCCCAGCTGGGCCATTCTGGATGGACCATTCTTCCGATCTGTAAAGATCTTCAGGGAGCAATATTTGGCAGGGTATTTTTTCCCCTACAATTTAATTCAGAAAGCACTTCCATCTTTGAAATATCCTGTAAGCTTTAGTTCTTGTTTTTAAACCTGGAAAATAAGGTGTCAGAAAAAATAACAACAGTATGGTGTTAATCTGAGAAAGAAAGTAACTGGGGAACAGGATAAGGAATGTACAACTACCAAAACGTGAAGGTGGCTCAGACTCCACAACCTCTAATTCATGTGGCATGTAATCTTCTTAAACAATGATTATAGATATGAGATGTGCATTTGAAGGGCTTAGAATTGTCATGAATTACTCTGCAATATCCCATCGACCAAATTCTCCCTTCAAGTAAATACACGTGGTTTCCACTGAAATTAGTTTAGGCTGTAAGTTTCAGGTAACTGAGAGAATTTTGTTCTGTGACCTCACAGGCACTGTGAAGACTTTGATTTACAAACAATTACTAAGGAAGATTTCTACCAGAAGCAGTCAGCAATAGGGAGGAAATTAAGTACATTTATTTCAACTGAGTGAAGAAATACTTGTTAATGCAGACTTTGTTCGGGGCAAAATGCTAAGTACTGCTGGAGGAATCCAAGAAGGCATACACGGCCTTGCCTCAGCTTGCTCCCAAATCTGCAGGTGAGAGGCCTGACCAACATCTCTTGTATCTGATTCATTTTCTCAGTTCTCAGCTTAAATGTCACTTTCTCCAAATGAGATTGTCTTCTTGGTAATATGCATATTTGTAATTACTTGCTTAAGGCAAGTATTTGTATACAAATGCATATAAATTTCTCCATGTCCTCACCAACACTTATTTTGGTTTTTTTGTTGTTGTTGTTGTTGTTTTGATAACAGTCATCCTAATAGGTGTGAAGTGGCATCTCATTGTGCGTTTTTTTTTTTTTTTTTTGCAGTACGCGGGCCTCTCACTGTTGTGGCCTCTCCCGTTCCGGAGCACAGGCTCCGGATGCGCAGGCTCAGCGGCCATGGCTCACGGGCCCAGCCACTCCGCGGCATGTGGGGTCTTCCGGGACCGGGGCACGAACCCGTGTCCCCTGCATCAGCAGGCGGACTCTCAACCACTGCGCCACCAGGGAAGCCCTCATTGTGGCTTTGATTTGTATTTCTCTAACGATTACTGATGTTGAGCACCTTTTAATGTGTTTATTGGCCATTTGTATATCTTATTTGGAGAAATGTCTATTTAAGTCCTATGCCCATTTTTCTGGTTGGGTTGACTTTTTATGTTGTTGAGTTGTAGGAGTTCTTTACATATTCTTTTTTAAAAATTAATTAACTAATTAATTAATTTTTTGGCTGTGTTGGGTCTTCATTGCTGTGTGCTGGCTTTCTCTAGTTGCGGCGAGCAGGGGCTGCTCTTTGTTGCACTGTACGGGCTTCTCATTGCACTGGCTTCTCTTGTTGCAGAGCATGGGTTCCAGGCGTGCGGGCTTCAGTAGTTGTGGCGCGTGGCCTCAGTAGTTGTGGTGCATGGGCTTTGTTGCTCTGCGGCATGTGGGATCTTCCTGGACCAGGTATTGAACCCATGTCCTCTGCACTGGTAGGTGGATTCTTTTTTTTTTTTTTTTTTTCAGTTGTTGAAAAGGCTTTACTATTAGATTTGCATTTCACACAGTCTTGTATAGAGGAAAGGAATGGGCTTTGGCCCAAGTTCAAATATTCACTTCTTCATTAGTAGCTGGGTAACTAAACCTGCACTAGTTACTGAACTTAAACCTTTTTGAGCCTCAGTTTTGCCATGTATCTACTGGGAATAAGAATTCCTCTCTCACTGTGCACAGTGCCTCATGCAGAGCTTAACATATAACAGGTGCTGGGTAAATGTTACTTCCAAACCCATCATACTCCCTTCTGCTTCTGTCTCCTCATTTCTCTAAAGATAAGCCTTTTCTCACTATAAAACTAGTAAGACATTTTGGTTTAAAGAGAAAACTGTAGTCTTAATTATTCATGCCAGTGATAGAAAGATATATGACAGATAGATGAAACATTATAGGTAGGCGGATTCTTAACCACTGAACCACCAGGGAAGTCCCTGCATATTCTTGATATTAATCCCTTATCATATATATGATTTGCAAATATTTTCTTCCATTCCATATGTTGTCCTTCCACTCTGTTGATAGTGTCCTTTGATACACAAAAGTTTTAATTTTAATAAAGTCCAATGTATGTATTTTCTCTGAAGGATATATTTTTAACACTGGCTTTGCAAGAGTAAAAAGTTTTGGAGATCAGGGCTCAGATTAGACATGATTGTGGAGGAATTTTGTTCTATTCCAGTAGTAGTAGTAGAGCAAAAAGAACACTGTGATAACTCACAAAACTGACCTAACTGATTCATGTGCTTTGGATGATCCTATTATATCTCCACCATTTACATTTTTCATCTTTGCAATTGAGGGGTACAGGTCTCCCCTCATTCTCTCTCATTCTTTGGATGGTATAATATCCTGTTGGGACATGCCAGCAGGGAGTCAAATGAATGATACTCTTCCACTTGCAAGTGACAGTAACCCAACCTAATTGTCCCAAGCAAAGAAAAAATTTTAAACACAGAAAAATGTAAATTTTGATCAAAATTTATATTAGGCTCATTTATATGAGCCAAAATTCTTTGGCTCATATAAATGAAAAGACCAAGGAGAGGCACATATGGCCAGATCCAGGTTCTCAACCAATGTCACAGCTCCACTCTCCTCTGGCTTGACTCCATTCTCAGGTAGTACTTCTCTTATGATGACAAAACAGTGTCTATTGGCTCTTGAGTTACATTTTACCCTCTCAACACCTCTAGGTAGAAGACATATTCTCTTTTCCTATAGTTCCAAAAACGTTTCTGTATGATCTTTTATATTAAAATTGACTACATTGTTTTTCACAGAATTAGAACAAAGAATTCTGAAATTTTCATGGAAACACAAATGACTCCAAATAGCCAAAGTAATTTTGAGAAAGAAGAACAAAGCTGGAGGTATCATGTTGCTTGATTTCAAACTATACTACAAAGTTACAGTAATCAAAACAGTATGGTACTGGAACAAAAGCAGGCACATATCAATGGAACAGAGTAGAGAGCCCAGAAATAAGCTCACACTTATGTGATCAATTAATATATAACAAAGGAGGCAAGAATGTACAATGGGGAAAAGACAGCCTCTTCAATAAATGGAGTTGGGAAAACTTGACAGCTACATGCAAAGGAATCAAACTGGACTACTTTCTCATACAATATACAAAAATAAACTCAAAATGGATTAAAGGCTTAAATGTAAGACCTGAAACCACAAGACTCCTAGAAGAAGATACAGGTAGTATGCTCTTTGACATTAGTCTTAGCAATATATATATATATATATATATATATTTTTGATTTGTCTCCTCAGGCAAGGGAAACAAAAGAAAAACAAATGGGACTATGTCAAACTAAAAGGCTTTTGCACAGTGAAGGAACGATCAACAAAATAAAAAGATAGCCTACTAGATGGGAGAAGATATTTGCAAAATGATATATCTGATAAGGGGTTAATATCAAAAAATATTCAAAGAACTCATATAAATTAACATCAAAAAAAATAAAACTCGATTAAAAAATGTCTGTTCAGGCAGAGGACCTGAATAAATATTTTTCCAAAGAAGACATGCAGATGTCCATCAGACACATGAAAAGATGCTCAACATCACTAATCATCAGGGAAATGCAAATCAAAACCACAATGAGATACCATCTCACACCTGTCAGAATGATTATCATCAAAAAGGCAACATATGGGCTTCCCTGGTGGCGCAGTGGTTGAGAGTCCGTCTGCCGATGCAGGGGACATGGGTTCATGCCCCGGTCCGGGAAGATCCCACATGCAGCGGAGTGGCTGGGCCCGTGAGCCATGGCCGCTGAGCCTGCACTTCCAGAGCCTGTGCTCCGCAACGGGAGAGGCCACAACAGTGAGAGGCCCGCATACGGCAAAAAAAAAAAAAAAAAAGCAACATATAACAAGTGTTGGTGAGGATGTAGAGAAAAGGGAACCCTTCTGCACTGTTGGTGAGATTGTAAATTAGTGCAGCCACCACAAAAAATGGTATGGAGGTTCCTCAAAAAATTAAAAATTAAACTACCATATGATCCAGAAATTCCACTCCTGAGTATTTATCCAAAGAAAACAAAAACACTAACTGAAAAAGATATATGCACCCCTATGTTCAGTGCAGCATTATTTGCAAAAGCCAAGATATAGAAGCAGCCTAAGTGTCCATTGATAGATGAATGGATAAAGAAGATGTGGTATATGCCTACACACACACACACACACACACACACACACACAGAGGAATACTACTCAACCATAAAAAATGAATCTTGCAATTTACAACAACAAGGATAGATCTAGAAGGTATGCTAAGTGAAGTAAGTTTTACAGAGAAGGACAAACACTTATATGTGGAATCTAAGAAACAAAACAAACAAAACAAAGTAAAAATAGACTCATAGATACAAAGAACAAATCGGTGGTTGCCAGAGGGAAGGGGGCTCAGGGTGGGGGTCGAAATAGGTGAAGGGGACTAAGAGGTACAAACCTCCAGTTATAAATTAAATAAGCCACAGGGATGTAATATACAGCATAAGGAATATGGTCAATAGCATTGTAATAATTTGTGTGAGGACAGATGGTTACTAGACTTATCGTGGTGATCATTTCATAATGCATGCAAATGTCAAATCACTATGTAACATACCTGAAACTAACAATATTGTATATCAACTATATTTCAATAAAAATTAGTTAATTTTAAAAAGCTGACTACATTGTTGGTCCAGTTGCTGAGAAAACATCAACAGGTGACCTAAGCATTTTTCTTATTGAACAAGTGTTCTCTGTTGAGTAACTATGGTCAGTATTACCACTTGTTACTACTGTGAATTTATTTCTTCCATAATTACTTGCTGCAATTCACAGACAGAGGAACTACTCAGGTTGATGGTACATTATCCAGGGGCTGCATAATGAGTCCCCCTGACCACAAGATGCAAGGGACAGTGGGTTGAGAGCAGTGGAAAGAAAAAGCCACAGAAATATCTTGATTAGGAACTAACATTTAGGCATAAGATACTGCTTCATCTAGTATTTCATAGTAAACTGAATCAGCTCCACTAATCATCAAACTGCCTGTATTGTAAAAACATGCAATATGATAGAGCACTGAGCATGAGGACTAAAGACCCAAGTTTGAGTCTTGGGCTCACTACTTATTCACCATATGCTTTGGTCAATGCCATGGACTGAATTGTGTTCCCCCACCCCCAAATTCATATGTTGAAGCTCTAATCCCCATTATAAAGAAATTTAGAGATGGGACCTCTGGGAGGTAATAGAGTTTAGAGAAGGTCATGAGGGTGGGGCCCTCATGATGGGATAAGTGTCCTTATAAGAAGAGACACTGGAGAGCTTTCTCTGTCTCTACCATGTGAGGACATGAGGCAGCATGAAGGCAGCCGTCTGCAAGCCATGAAGGATTCTCACCAGAAACCCACCATGCAGGCACCCTGAACTGTGAAAAAATAAATTTCTGTTGCTTAAGCCACCTAGTCTATGGTACTTTGATATTGCAGCCCCTGAGCTGATTAAGACAGGTTGCCTAACAACTCTGAGCCTTGGGTTCCTGACCTATGAAAAGTGTGGAAAGTGGGTGGTAAAGTCCAGCTAGGATGAAGAGTTAGGTAGGATTAGTATATGTGTAGATAATGTGAGAAGGAGACCGGTGACTACAAGAAAAATGCCTATCCTCCTGTTTTTGGACACACATCCAAATAAACACAAGAAGGTAAAGGCAGAAGAGGACTATTTTAGGTATATAAAACATCAGAAATAGAAATAAAAATACTCTGGGGTATATGAACCAACGATCTAGACTCTGGACAGAACTGTTACTTTCTTTAAAGCATAATTTTGAAGCTTCTTTACAGAACTTTGAAAGATAAGACTACTCAAATCTTTCTCTCTTCTCGTAAAAATGCCAGGTTAGAATGTTATTCCTCGTTCCACCACGTCACTTTCCAACTGTCCTCTGGTCAGTCAGTTTTAAATACAGAATATTCCTACCTCAGAGCCTTTGCACTTGCTGTTCCTTCTACTTGGAATACTCTCCAGAGAACTTCTACTTGGAATACTCTCCAGAGAACTGTGGCTCACCCCTCCACTTCATTCAGGTCTCTGCTAAGTTGTTACCTCATTATAGGAGATTCTCCAATTACTCTATCAAAAATGGCCTCTTAAAAAAAAATGGCCTCTTCTCACCCCATCACTCCCTATCTGCCTTTTTTTAAAATGATACTCATCCCTACCTGACATTTTGTACATTAAATTATTTTTCTCTATCTTCCGCACTAGATGTGAGTACTATGAGGGCTTAGACATTGCATTGTTCTCCAGCCCATAGAACGCTGCCTGGTACATAGTAAGTGCTCAATAAATAGTCAGTATAGAGTGAACAAATCTCAATCTTCTTTTCTCACTGTGATACACATAATAGTGTTGTTCTCAAGCAGGGCACACTCCCATGGGGGATATACAGATCAGGCAAATCCTAAAACTAATTTTCTGGCAAATAAAACAAATGGTGCCATTTTGATATGGATGGCAACGGAGCATGGAATTCAGAAGCATTTTACAAACATGTGAATGATGAAATCAGCCATTTAAAGATCCCTTATAAAGCTCTTATAAGGGAAAATATATCTTACAAGAAAATAGCAAATCAAATTTCAAATTTTTAAACTATATTTTGGAAAAAGAGCCTTGATTTTTTTTCTAGACTTCTACTCTGATAGGTAATATCAGAAGTCAATTTGCTTCCATTTTTTGCATCTCAATTTAAGCATAACTTCCCTCTTAAAAGCTTCCCTGTGACTCCCTCACTTGGGGTTATATGTCCCTCCCCATGTGCCCCCATGGGATCCCAAATGTACCCTACCAAGGCTCTTATATTGCAGTTGCCTGTTTCCTTATCTATATCCTTGGCCCCATCCCTCACTCCCACCTCACTTTGTTGTCCCCATGCCACCCCAACCTTCCAGTATAAACAAGCTTCAGGAGAGACAAGCCCATGTCTGCCTTTTTGGCCATTTTACATCTAGCACATAATGTGTGAATCAAAATTTGTTAAATCAGTTAATGATGTAAGTTATATTTTAAAATAAGCATATAAAAATCACTGTTTAAAACTGAACATTTACAATGTACAGACTTTTGAGAAATAATAAAATGATGGCGTGAATTTTCAGGAACAAGTTCATTCTGGATGCCTGTAGTTTGGTGCTCATGACTGTTCAGTTCTAGGAAATCATCATAGTTCCCTTGCCTTCTTCTTTATTACATATTTGTCCATGGATAGAATTAAAAAGGAAATGGAGCACTGTGTTAGTGAGCACACAAGCCAAAATGAAATTTACAATGCAGCTAGGAGATGGGAACATTCCTGAAGCCCTCAATAACTCACATCTCATACTCAGGGAGAAAGACTTTTTTTAAAAACCTGAAAAAGGCATAAAGCTCATACGCACTTCAATAATTGGTAATTGCCACTACTATGAATATCAGCAAGTCACTCACTGCAGGATGTGCTTTGAGAAGGTAGTTTCAAGTTATAATAGATACTATTTCCAGTTTTATAATTCTCTCCCCTTTCTTTCCCATTCAAGAAAGCATATTGAAGGCAGTAAGCAAGAATAGGATTATTCCATGGTTAACCCTGAGTCCTCATTAACTTATACAGAAATATAAATCATTCACAAACTTGGTATTTCAATTATTAGCAGTAATGAATTTTTTGTACCTCACAGTTAATCACATCAATTATGACATGAGAAACTCAGGTCTAGAGCAGTAGCTCTCCACATTTTTTGACTGGGGACAGCTTAGACCAGGCCAAAGTTTCCACAGTCTGCATATTCTACTCAGTTCCCCTTTCCAGTGGAAGAAAGTCAATAATACAAAGACTACAAAAGCAAAAATTCGAAAACATTAGTTAAATCAAGGATAATAGCGCTTGAAAAGCATGATCAACTCAAGGCAGAATCTGTGAGGCACTGATAACAAAAACCCTTCCCAAATAAAATGGGGAGTCCAACAACCTGCCTGCATCTGTGTGCACACAATGGGAGTTTGCAATGTTGAGAAGTATTCCACATGAGCAAGCTGTGTTAGCAGAATACGCAATCACCTCTAGAATTCTCTAGTGGGATACCCAACAAACTCAATAAAAATATGAATACCTAATTTTAGAAACCTTTAATAAACTCACTTATTTACTAATAAATAGGCCGTAGTATGTAATAGTGAAAATCCAGGAACTCTAGAATAGAAAGGTTTTGTATTGTTTGATTAATTCATTCAATGCCCATCGGATGAATCCCTTCAGACCTTAGGTGGACCATGAAGAACACCTTGAGAAACATTGTAGTAAGACAATTACCTAATCAAGTACTCATTTTAGCTTCCAGTATGTGCCTACTACAACTAAGTGCTTGTGAGAGGTATATAAAAAATATGAACTGCCCTAACAATCTCTTAAGTGCTCAATAAATAAGAAAGATCATGTTATATATTAAAGAGCAAAGCAACATATATGAGTAGTATTGTTAGAAAAAATGAAACTGCTCTTGTGCAGGGTTGAGAATAAATGTAATCCTGTCAACACGCTGGTCTCAAGATTTGTTTTACTGCATCAAAAACCTGATGACCTATATCAGCAAGTCACCCATGAACACATGCAAGATAAACTACAGTGGAAACAGCATCTTGGAGACCAAGTATGAGTCTGTGATAATAAAACAGGCCCAAAGCCTGGGTTTCCGGTTTATTTGGCAATAAGTGTGGATATGCAACATAATTCTATAATATGCTCAAGGCTTGGGAATATGTGCATCAGTTAATGAGTCTCTGTAAAAGCCTGCACTATGAGATTTGATTCAGTCTTTTAAATCTTCTACACCTGCTACAAAAATCGCTGCCATAAAAGAAAATCCGACCCAGTGAATAATTCACATGAATGCTGTTGTGCAAGTGGGAGTTAAGTGGTGTTTGCCTTTGTCTCATTTTATATGGTGAAATCTGCAGTTATAACATAGACTCCTTTCCAAAATGCAAACTGAAGATTCTCAACCATTAACAGGCAGCTGCAGGGCTGATACGAACTTGCTGGTTGCCCGGTAGCACAACCAAAAGATATGGTGGGCTGCAATAGGTTTTCTTTGAACTCTTTGTCTTTCTTTTTCTTTTCTCTGTGCAGGCTATAAACAGATTGTGAATTTTGTGGCACCACAGAACCTGAGAGACAATGCAAGGCTACTTTCAGCATCACCTATCAGAGCATACAAGATTTGCTTTTTTACCAAAAACTGCTTGACCTGTGCACTTGACCTTGATGCCTATGACTTCATCTATTTTTCAGAGGATGCTGAAGTTTGAAGGACCAGGGAATGAGAGTAGGGACCAGATGAATGGTTGTATTAATTATGTTTTTGTGTGTGTGTATCTAAGTATGTTTTGAGATTTGGGGGACCTTACAGACGTAGAGAGAAAGTGTGCCCCTTTCAGGACTAGCTAATTCCTAAAGATAACACCTTACCCATGAACACAACTTTCATATGCAAACTAACCAATCCTGAGCCCCCATCCCCCAACCAGCTCCGTTATCTAACTCTCACACACCAAGCCAATATTTCCTCTGCCCTAAATCATCCCAGGGCCAGGTACCAGGCAACTGGAGATCACCCCTATAACCCAAAGCCCGTCAGAATTAGTCAAACTAGCCCATTTTAGCTGTCTACTCTGCCTTGCTGTGTCTTTTCTGCAGAAACCCCAATAAAGTCTCTGGTCTAGGCTTTCCTCTGTCTCCTTTCTGCCTCCTGACCAAACCTGGTGCTCTCTATGTGGACCTGTGTGACATGGCATGGCCACCCCTTTCAGGACATGTAAGTAATAAATTCATTTGTCAATGGTGTCCGCATCTCCGTGTCAACATTCAGTCACTTTCATGAATTAAAATAAGCACAAACAAGATAATGAACTTTTGTTGTCATTTTTAGAAACGTGAGAGCTTGGCTTCCAGTCTGGCTCAGAGACAATCTACTTTTACGAAAGCATCATGAGTGACTATAACACACAGCCCAGGATGGCAACCAGGCATTCTCTCTTCCTCTCTTCCTCTCTGCCTTATTTCTATTTATTTGTTTATATATTTATTTATTTAGGCTGCACCGGGTCTTAGTTGCGGCACATAGGATCTTTGTTGCAGCATATGGGCTTCTTAGTTGCAGCATTCAGACTCTTAGTTGCGGCATGCAGACTCCTAGTTGTGGCATGTAGAATTCTTAGTTGCGGCATGCAGGAATCTCTTACTTGAGGTGTGCGGGGTCTAGTTCCCTGACCAGGGATCGAACCCGGGCCCCCTGCATTGGGAGCATGGAGTCTTACCCACTGGCCCACCAGGGAAGTCCCTCTCTGCCTTATTTCTGATGTGGCACAGTGATGCATCAGGAAGCACACACACCCGTTGACTTTCTGTCATGACACTAAAGTCCAGAAAACTTCTGTGGCCTCCTGAAGAAAGCAGGAATGTAGATCTGTAGAAGAAGTGAAAAAGTAGAGCCCCGCTCTCCTGATTCCCCAGGTGGAGCCCCAGAATAACAACTCAGATGACAATGGTAACTGTGAACATTTATTTACTGAATGCCTGGCTCTGTGCTCAGTGTTTTACACGCATCATCTCACTGAAATTGCACAAGACTATGAGGTAAGTGCTATTATTATCCCATTTTAGAGGTGAGAATTCAGAGATGAAGGTCACTGGTCCAAGGCTACACACCTGGTAACTGGTGACCTGGCACTAGATAGGCCAAGGCTAAATCCATAGCCCGTGCTCTAAACCCCCACCCTCTGCTGCATCTGCCAAAGCCAAATGAAGCTCCTTCTCCCTCAGGATGCAGAATCAAGAGCACAATTCTTTTGCTAATGAAATGTCAGTCTGAAAAACCTCAACCCCTAGTTGGCATCTCCACCTGGCTGGGGGATCGTGCCAGGTTGCCTTCCAAACCAAACATATTTTTGGTAGATATTCAGACGCAGGGCCAATATTGTGAAACAGGCAAACCTCTTGATTTCTGGTGATTGCTTTTCCTGGAATTCAGTGCTTTCATTGCCTCTGCAGTTGACCCAGATGACTCTACTCCAGAGGTTTTTTTGTTTTTTTTCCCCCCGCACTGTCGGCTTCTGAGAACTTAGTTCCCTGACCGGGGATCAAACCCTGGCCCCTGGCAGTGGAAGTGTGAAGTCCTAGCCACTGGACTGCCAGGGAAATCCCCAGATGACTCTACTCCAGATACTGTCCCTTGTGGTCTGTGCCTTAGACCCCAAATTACTTCTCTGACAGAATGACCCTTCCCTCTGTTTTCCAAATCCATCAAGGGTTCTGGATTCAAATGGATCAGCCTTCTAATTCCACCTGAACTGTTTTTAGCTGTGTGATCTTGATCCCCACTTCTCTCACCTGTAAAACTGCCATGGTAGCACAAACTTCCTCCGCTATTTTTATAGGGATAAAAATGACACTTCATCATGTGTGCTGTATCAAGATCAATTCTCTTTTTTTATTAATTTTTATTGGAGTATAGTTGCTTTACAATGTTGTGTTAGTTTCTGCTGTACAGCAAAGTCAATCAGCTATACATATACATATATCCCCTCTTTTTTGGATTTCCTTCCCGTTTAGGTCACCACAGAGCATTGAGTAGAATTCCCTGTTCTATAAGTAGGTTCTTGTTGGTTTCAGGATCAATTCTTGGACTTCCCTGGTGGTGCAGTGGTTAAGAATCCACCTGCCAATGCAGGGGACAAGGTTCAATCCCTGGTCCAGGAAGATCCCACATGCCACGGAGCAACTAAACCCATGCGCCACAACTACTGAGCCTGCACTCTAGAGCCTACGAGCCACAACTACTGAGTCCGCATGCCACAACTACTGAAGCCCGTGTGCCTAGAGCCCGTGCTCCTCAACAAGAGAAACCACTGCAATGAAAAGCCTGGGCACCGCAACAAAGAGTAGCTAGCCCCTGCTCGCCGCAACTAGAGAAAGCCTGCACTCATCAATGAAGACCCAACGCAGCCAAAAATAAATAAGTTAATTAATAAATCAAAGGCCATTTCTTAAAAAAAATCAATTCTTAACACATAATTGGTGCTCCATAATGATAGTTCAGTCATAAGGAATAGTTCCCCAATTTTCATACCTGTTATTTGAATATAAAGTAACAACACTAGATTCTAGAGCCACAAAAGAGTCACCTCTACATTATGGACATACTTCTCAAATATGGCTTGATAAACCAGTCATGAAAGTAAGTACTTGCCTAGTACATCTGATCTGCTAGGAATTCAAAAGAAATACAGGAAGTTCTGATAAAACTAGACAGTAAAATAAATTAAAATTAAGCAATGGCTCTAATAAGAGAATGCAGTCTGTTTACAATGTTGCCACGTGCTTGTAGTCCTCATGTCATGAAACTCTAGAGTGTTTTTAAATAAGTTCAGCAGAAATGATACAGGGAAAAAGCAGAAAGCCAAGCATCATAAGACCAAAGTCCTCATCTCTGCTCTGCCACTTGTTGGCCATGTAACCTTGGAAACATCACTCGACCTCTATGGATGTCAACTTCCTCCTCTATAAAATGAGAGTGTTGGACCAGACAGTTCCTGAGATTTCTTCCAGTTGTACCATTCTATGAGTCAATGAGTCTGATTCCACCATTGTCCCTCCCCTTGTTCTCCAGAGATACTGTTGCCACAGTAATTGCTGTTGACCCCAAGAAACATCACATAGCTGAGTCCAGTCAGGCACAGGAATTCCAGGCACTGTGACTGTGAATTCTAATCCCTCTTTGTTCACACCACCGTTGAATGACCTTGGCAGGGCACCTAACTTCAGCTAACTGTCCCAGATGCCTCACCAGACAAAAACCTCCAGGGATTTATGGGACAAATTCCCAAATCCTTACACTCCACAAGCTGCCCTCCAAATGCCTTTACAGTGCTTAACTTGGGACCACCCATGACAAATCATGAAACTAGGCTTGTTCCCTGAACAATTCTCAGTCGTAGTGTGCTCCTACCACCAATATGGAAGCCTGTCTCTCCTATTCAAATCATAACCATCTTTCAAGGGAGGCCAAATTTAAGTGAAAATTTTAAAGGCTGAAAAATTTGCCAAATTTGTGACAAACTCAAGGCTAGGAAGGAGAGCTGATATACATCATATAATAGAACCACCATTATTTCAATAGCTGAAACAAAGAATGGAAACCAAGGAGAATTAATGCAAACTTTCAGTAAATATTTTTGAGTTTATATGTCTTGTAATAGGATTGGCACTATAATCCCTGCTCTACATTTAATAGATAAGAAATCCAGCATTTCTGTTAATAATAATGATGATGATGACGATAATGATAGATGCCTTTTAGTGTGTAAATATTATGTGTTAGGCACT
The DNA here is from genome assembly GCF_059928025.1 of Delphinapterus leucas. Taxonomy (NCBI): domain Eukaryota; kingdom Metazoa; phylum Chordata; class Mammalia; order Artiodactyla; family Monodontidae; genus Delphinapterus; species Delphinapterus leucas. The sequence continues at coordinate 75,361,265 of NC_143139.1, forward strand.
ATGCTAACGGCATTACTTGCCATGTCCATCAGAATGCTTGCGGCTGTAAGAGTACCTAACTAAAACGGGCTTAAGCAGTAGGGCTTTCCTATCTCATAACCATTGGTGAGGAACGACTGATTCCAGGGTTGACTGACTGAGCAGCAAAACGACATCCTGGAGGTTCCATCCTCCTACACTGCCATTCTTGGCACGTGGGCAACATCTCCTCTTGTGGTTGCACAATGGCTGAAGTGATTCCAGGTGCCACACACAAATCTCAACATCTAGAAAACTACACCTCCACATGCCTCTTTCTATTGGTTGGGAAAATAGAAATAGACCTATCCCAGAAGGTCTCTACAGATTTCCCTCACATCTCATTGTCTGGGATCAAATCACTTACAGAAAACGAAACCAGTCAATGACAAGGGGAATGAAACTGCCAATATCATCTTAGACCAATCACAATCACCTCTGGCTCACCTTCCTTGAACACATGGAGTTCACCCTACTCAAACACAACTGGGCTCCATGGCCAAAGAAGAGGAGGATGGGCTGGAAAATGGCAATCAGGTAGAAAAGCAGCAGTGTCTGCAACACATACATTATTATTTTAATAAATCAGCCTCTAAGGAGTTATTATCCTCATTTTATAGATGAGGAAACTGAAGCTCAAAGAAGTCAAGTAAATTGCCCACAGTCACACAGCTAGATGTTGGAAAATCCTGTATTCCTAACCACCATATTGATGGTTCTGAAATTTCGTGTATGTAAGAAATATCAGGAGAGATTAGTAAAAATGTAGATTCCCAGACTCCACATCCAGAAGTTCCGATTTCATAGTCTAGGGTAGGAGCTCTCATTCTTCATTTTTAACACATAATCTCAATTAATTTGAATGCAGGTTGTCTATGAACATTTCATGAGAGAGCACAGGATTAGCTATCATTTGGGCAGAAGTCTGATTTTCTTAAAAAAACCTTATTTTCTGGAAGCCTCAGATCCTCCATCTCCAAAAGCCATCCTACTTTCTTATGCACCACCATGGAGATATCTCATTGGATTTACTCTATAGTCTGCCTAGGTTAAACTCTATATAGTATAGAGGTCTGGCTCCCTAATTTAAGAAGGATATACATAAAATATTCAGATAAGGGGAATGAGGTTCAGGAAGAATCAAAATAGGACTTATAACTAGCCATTGAAGAACTTGGGAAGATTTGGGGTGGAATATAGTCAACTCTTTGGGGTAGGAGAGTTGGGGAAGCCATCATAAACCTTCAAATATTGACTAAGCTGGTATGTGTAAAGTTTGTGCAGAGGTAGAATCAATTATAAGGAGGCTTATTTTGTTTTATTATAAGGAAGAACAATCTAATAATTAACATTGTGCAACAATGCAAAGGGCTCTCTGCCTCACAAAGCATTCTGAATGCATTAGAGCAGAGGTTGGCAGACCCAGTGTCTGCCACCAGTATTGCAGAAGAGATTCCTCAATTGAAAGGAAAATTATGCAGATGACTTCTAAGATATGCTGTGATCCTCTGATTACAGCCTCTGCAAACTGACCTGTGTTAGTTTTATACTATGGTCATTTCTGATGAATGCCTTGGAATGCAACTTAATTTCTATTTTAATTTTATTAATATTAATTTTACTAATATAATTAATATATTATTTCATTAACTCTATAGATCAATAGTAATACAATATATTATATAAATATATTAATATAATTTTTATTATTTCTAATTTAATTTCTATATGTATATCTTATTTAATATTGTTAAATTATTAGTTTTTTAAAGTTTAAATTTCTAGTTTAATTTCTAAGTGTCCTGTTTTCCCAAGTTGATGGGACATGTCTGACTCTTCTTTGTGTTTGTGTGGCAACTAACTCATTACCATGCCCATCACAGGTACTTAATACATAGTTGGCAAATGAAAAAGGATGGTCTAGAATGGTGGGTAAGCACATCCAGATTATAACAGTGCACAAGATGAGTAGATAACTTTTTAGTACTTCTGCCCTGCTTACTACCAGGGCACTGGGCATGGTGGCCATATTTGCAATATGTACCCTCCTTTCTGGCCATCAATGATTGGGCCAGAAGTTAACGTGTGATTCAAGCTGAGCCCGTAAGACTGGGTGGCTGTACTTGTAACATGGGAACTCAGAAGAATGGTCTACTGAAAAACAATGAGGTAGATGAGAGAAAAAGATTGAGTTCCCTGGCTTTCAAGTTCCTGGATCTCAATTCCTTCCTGATGCTCAGGTGTAAATAGGCCCTTGATCTCTGTGAGAAGTCCCTGTGTCTTTATAACATGGCTTCCTACTTCCCTCCCTCCCTTCCTTGCTCCTTCCGTTCTTCTTCTTTTAAATTTTATGGAAGTTGGCTTTAACTGGTTTTAATTCATTTCAACCAGAATCTTGAATCCAAATAAATTTGTCCCTGAGTTTCCTATTGAGGCAAATAATGACAATATCTTGTGCTCTGACAATTCCAAGAAAGCCAGGCCTTAGGGGAATCTCAGGTGAAGAGAGGGCACCAAGGCCTCTGCATGCTGCCAGATATTTTGGAGGGTTCGAGATTGGGGTTACTGGAGGCTGATTTCCTTACCATTCTGACCTCTGATCTGCAGGGGCATTAAAGCTCCTATAAAGACTCCACTGCCAGATCACAGGTCTCCTTTTAATCAAGATCCCCCCCAGAAGGAACTATGAGACAGGAACTAACCTCTAGTACAATGAGGCAACACCAGCTCAAATGACAGGTGGGAATATTTGGGGGTATCCACAACCCCCTTATGCCACAAAGTTTCTCCATACAACGTTTGGAGTCTACAAAAAACAATGCATCTGCAAGGTAGAAACTGCCTTTCAAAATCACATTTAACAGTGAGTATTCACACGAACTTTTGTACTTCAGTGTGGGGACAAAACTGTTTCCCAATATGCATGTGTTTTTCTCACTTTGTACCCTATGGCTGTTAAGAAGAAGAGCATGTTGACAGTCGTTTTGACATACTTACTGAAAACCAGTGCCTGAACAAATCCTGGTGACACTTTTCCAAAACCCCCAGTTTCAATCTTAGATGGAAGAGCAGTACTGGTAGGTGAGGGGCAGGTGGAGATGGACAGTAGTGGAGTAGGCAGGGAAATTGTTCAGAATTTTCTGTTTTTCCCTCTTGCAACTAAGATATCTCTTGTGTTGGCCAAAGTTGGCAAATCATTGACACATAGGAACCAAGAAGAGCTGCTTTTTATCCCTTTCCCTATTTCTTAGAGTTCTATCATACTTTGTCTAAGACACCTAGAGGCCCTCTCCCATTAAGTCCTTTTCACCCTCTTGACGGCCTTTTGATCCTTTTGTTTTTCCCCAGGCATAACTTCCACCTGTGTTGAGTCTTCTCCGATTCCCTTCGGAAATGAGTCACAGTTCAATGATTCCCACATTGTAGAATGAAATCTTCCTGATCTGTATGGTTTAAGAAACAAAAACTTAAATTCTCTTAACTAAAAAAAGCAGATTAAGGAGAGCCAACTCTGCTTCTTACTCCAAATCTGAACAGAAGCATTATTTGGTGAAAGCACCTACTCAGACTTGCCACCAGTTCAGCATCCATAAGGCAGTAATGAGGAATAATTCTATAAAGATAGGGACAGTCATCACAAGAGACACAGACAATTTTCCCTTGGCAAATAACAAAACAAAAAAACAAAACTCACTCTCATGTGCTCATTGATGATTGAGTTTTCTTTAGAGGAATCACGTATTTCTGAAGAAACTACTATATAATTTTGGTTAAAAGACAGCCCTTTTTTCCAATTAGGCAATAGATATCAAAAGTTTTCAAAACATGCATACTCTTTGGCCTCAAAATTCTACTTTCAGAATTTAATAAATAATCAAAAAGGTGTACAAAGATACATGTACTTCAAACTCCGTTATAGCTTAAAAACTTTTATAATGTAAATTTTCAAATATACACAAAAGTAGAAAGAATAACGAACCACCATACATCCACCACCCAGCTTTACTGATTATCAACATTTTGCCCAGTTCTTGTCTCATTTATCCCCACCATTCTTTGTTGTTGCTGTTGTCATTGAAATATTTTAAAGCAAATCCCTGGCATTTGACTCTTAAATATATCTGTCTGAATATCTAAAATATAAGGATTTTAAAAATTAACATTACCCTCATATCATTCTTTCACCTATCCAAGTTAGCAATAATTTGTTAATATCATCTGATGCCCATTCACATACAATTTCAAAATATCTTTAACAGATTGTTCAAATCTGCATCAAACAAGTTCTATATAGTGGATTTAGTTGTTATTTCTATTCTCTATAATCTATAACAATTTCTTCACTTTGTATTATTCATTTATTTGTTGAAAAGATCAGGTTATTTTGTCCTGTAGAATTTCTTATATTCTGGACTTGGCTGATTGTATCATTTATTATGTTCCTCTATCTCCTCAAAACTGGAAGTCAGAGCTAGAGTCTTGGTTGAATTCAGATCCTTTCTTTTTTTTCTTTTTCTTTTTTGGCAAGAATGTTTTATAGGTGGCTCTGTACACTTCATATTGTATCACAGCAAATGCACATAGAGCCTGTTTACCCCACTTTTAGTGACATTTACATTGCTTAGTGGATTCAAATTCTCTTAGCCTAATCTCCCAAATTTATACTTTCTCATCGACTTTTCACCTAATGGTTTTAGTAGTGATTGGTGATCACTGCCTAGATCCACTATTTCATTAGAGATTTTAAAATGGTGATGTTGTAATTGCATAATAACATTGTTTTATTAGATCTGTTTCTTCTATAATAAAGCAATTTTCACCTACCACCTTGCTTCTTATTTTGAAAAATGTCAAAGTTACAAAGTTATGAACACCCATACGTGCTCACTTAGATTCACCAGTTGCTAACATTTTGCCACATTTGCTTTATCACTCTCATTCTACGTACTTATTTTTTGCTGTTTCATTCCAATTAGATTACAGACATTATGATACTTCACTGTTACACACTCGAGCCTGTCTCTCCTAATAACAAGGACATCCTCCTCATAGCCACAATTACTGCATTCAATACATTTAACATTGTTGCAATATCATTTAATACAGAATTCAAGAAAAATTTTCCCAGTTTTCCCCAGAATGATCTTTATAATATATATTTTTTTAATCCAGAATTCTATTAAGGTATATGCATTGCAGTGTTATCATGTCTGGTAATTTTCTATTTCTCTCCTTCTTTCTACATTTATTAGCTGGCATTCTTTTGTATTCTTTCCCCCCATCACCACCATTATTCTTTTAGATGCTGAAATTGTCCCAGATTTGTCCAATGGGAGCCCCTATAGTCTGGTTTCTGCATAATTTTGACATTGTCCCATTGATCTTTGAGTACTTCCTTACTTTGTGGCACAAGTGGTTCTAGGCTCACCTTGTACTTTTTCTGTCTCAGACCTAGAATCAGCTATTTCTCCAAGGAACCCTGGTTCTTCTAAATGCAAAATGATATTTAAAAACCAGTATCTGGTTTCTAGTTGTGCTCATTGCTAATGGATGTCACTATTTCTAGACACTTTCAGTGCAAAGAGCCAAGATATAATTTTTCAAGAAATCATGAGTTCAGACTAATACCTCCAATTCAAATCCAATATCATAGAAATCTTCCTCTCTTTCCCCATTTCATATTTTTATCTTCTCCCAGAGTGAGAACCCTAGTTTCCAAAACGGTTAAGATATTTTCTCATTTGCTATATGCTTCAACACACACAAAATAATCTCAGTATTACTTACTACATAAATAAAAACTAAGTAAAATAAAATATTTATTTAAAGTTCTTTCTGTTCATAGAATATACTATATGAAGGTACATTAAAAATGTACTTGAATTAATTCCATTTTCTATGTAGTTATATTTGATGTACAATTTTATTATTATTATTATTACATTTTTGGCTGTGCTGCACAGATTGTGGGATCTCAGTTCTCCAACCAGGGATTGAACCCGGGACAAGGCAGTGAAAGCACCAAAACCTAACCACTAGACCATCAGGGAACTCCCTTGATGTACAATTTGATATACAATTAGGTTCATTTGTTTCTGTTTACACTCAATTTTAATGTTTGCCTTTTTTTATTCTTTGGACTTAAAGGATTTAATTTTATTTTTTAAATATGCATAATTTTTACATGGTTCAAAAGTCAAAACTGTATAAAAAGGTAAACTCAGAGAAATCTCACTTCCATTCCTATCCTTTCTACCCTTATCATCTGTAACCCTCCTAGGTGGCTATTTTTATGAGCTTGTAGATTATCCTTAACATATTTATTTTTGCAAATATAAGAAACTATTTTCCCTTTTTTATCATTGTTATATATTTTGAAATTTAAGAAAGTTTATATTTTTATTGTGATGGTTACCTTCATATTAATATTTTGTTTTTTTAATGGTCATAATCCCATTTTTCCTTACATGGACTTCTACAATTGCTTTAGACTTTTATCTGGTATCTTTTGACTCCCACTTATATTATGCATTACCTACGTGCCAGTCAATGGTCTTATCTTCCCTTTCTCTTCTCCATTGCTTTTAGTTGTGTTATTTCTAATTTATCAGAATTTTTAATATTTACAGGTTATCCTTCCACTTTTTCCCCATCTGTATTTAAGTCTTAGACCTACATTTAAGTGTTATCAGTGCTCATTATCAGTGCTTTTGCTGCTGTTGCCCCAGTCATCTCTTGATAGGATACAGGTCATCACCCAGGAGATTTCTTATGATGGGATCATGATTATATATATTCTGACTTCTCAAATCTTTAAAGCTATCTGCCTGTAGGCTTAATATTTAAAGAACTGCTGGGCTAGATAACACAGCCTGTTGGTTTTTGGGTTTTTTTTGGTCACACTGTCTGGCATGCAGGATCTTTCCCAACCAGGGATCGAACCTGTGCCCCCTGCAGTGGAAGCGTGGAGTGTTAACCACTGGACCGCCAGGGAAGTCCAACTACCAAATGTAAAATAGATAGCTAGTGGGAAGCAGCTGCATAGCACAGGGAGATCAGCTCGGTGCTTTGTGACCACCTAGAGGGGTGGGATAGGGAGGGTGGGAGGGAGATGCAAGAGGGAGGAGATATGGGGATATATGTATACATAATAGCTGATTCACTTTGTTGTACAGCAGAAGCTAACACAACATTGTAAAGCAATTATACTCCAATAAAGATTTAAAAAAAAAAAAGAAAGCAATGGAGTATACACCCACTTCTTTAAGTAACTGTTATAGGATATTAAACTCATCACCGGTTTTATAATAGCTGTCCCTCCCCGGGGCTGACCACAAATGCACCCCAGAGTAACTGAATAAGAATCTGAATGAGGAATGCCAGGCCTAGAATGTTTTAAAAACATCTCTTCAAGTAATTATGATGGCTAGCCAGGTTTAGGAACTACTGGCCTGTACAGAGGACCACCATCTCTCCCATCTACCAGGACAGTCCCAAAATAATTATTACCAGACGCCCCCTTCTCTTACAAAAATCTCTCTGCAGAGATGAACATTATGTGCTCTCCTACATGTACCTCACCCTCCCTTAAGGTGCTCTCAGTGAAGGTGGTGGTCACTTAATTCACCCAACAGTGATGACCTTGTTGTAGCCTTTCTTTCATTCTATGACTAAAGACAAGACTTAGAGAAAAACTACCTCTTGATCTTAAATTCACATTAAAATATCAACCAATAGGCCAATTCTCCCTGAGAATGGAGTCTGATGAGTGGAGAAGACAAAAGCATAACTTTATGTGGGGAAAGAGAATGGGAAACCTGGAGCATCTCAAGGACAATTGCTTCTGCTCCCTCACCATTTGGTCCAAGTCAGTTGGGAGAGCCAGAAATGAGTACAAATTCTACTTTATCAGCTGGTTACTTAAAACCTTTTGCTCACTTCTTCTTTACCTCTTTTTGGACCCCAATTTCTAGAAGAGTCAAAATAAGAAAATCATTTAATAGTGAGGTAATATTGTATGTGAACTACTGAGAAACCAATCAATACTCCCCATGGAGTTAATGTGTCATCCAATTTTGAGTGTTACCTTCTTCTGATTTAGTCTTAATCTGTTAAATATCAAATATCATGTCAAAAAAGGGCATACAAAGATAAAAATTAGAACTGGAGCATTCTTAAAAGTACTCACATTATTGGGACTTCCCTGGCAGTCCAGTGGTTAAGACTCTGTGCTTCCAATGCAGGGGGTGCGGATTGGATGCCTGGTCAGGGAGTTAAGATCCCACATGCCATGTGGCATGGCTAAAAAAATAAAATAAAATAAATTTTAAAAAAGTATTCACATTAAGAGAAAATATTTCAGGCCACAAGCCTTAGTACACTCCAGTATTCCCCATTATATCTGCCATTACATCCCTGGGGTACCCATTTTCTTGCGCCCCAAACAGCTCTCCTTGTCCATATACTCCATACCTTTTCATCCTTCCTGTCTTGGCTTATCCTATTCCTAATGGGGACCTTTTCCATAGAAAGGGTTTTCAGTTACTTTACTCTAAATTAATATTCAAGTTCCCAAATTACAAATGTAAAAACCTGGCTTTCATTACTTTCAGTCCAAACTACGACTCTATAAAACTAGTAAAATAAGAAAATCACTTTCAAATTTTCTCTGACAAGTTTCCAGAAACTCTTGTTGACAGACTAAACTGCTTAGATAATCAGTTCTATCTATAAACTTCATCAATTAAATAGTCTTAATTTTAAACTGCATTTATAAGTGTAATATACTCAAACTAATTTTTACGTGCCTCCACTGTCTTACAGGACAAATTTATGACCGTAACAAAAAAAAGCTTCCCTAGCATTTAAAGCTCTCTTGTTGCAACTCTAATCAAATAAACTTAAAAATATAATAAATTGAGGTCCTCCCTGGTGGCACAGTGGTTAAGAATCTGCCTGTCAAGGCAGGGGACACGGGTTCGAGCCCTGTTCTGGGAAGATCCCCCATGCCGCGGAGCAACTAAGCCCGTGTGCCACAACTACTGAGCCTGCACTCTAGAGCCTGCGAGCCACAGCTACTGAAGCCTGCGCACCTAGAACCCGTGCTCCATAACAAGAGAAGCCTCTGCAATGAGAAGCCCGCACACCGCATCAAAGAGTAATCCCCGCTCGCCGCAACTAGAGAAAGCCAGAGCGCAGCAACAAAGACCCAACACAGCCAAAAATAAATAATACATTAATTAATATATATATGTAATAAATTGAGTTCTCAAATATTCCAGTTCTGTTTACAAACTCAATCAACATCTCATATACCTTTCAACTCAGAATCTCAAGATTAAAATGTTACCCGTTTTATACTGAGATCACAGTGACAGGCTTTGAGGATACGAGTATGCTACATTCTCTTGAAATAGCAAACATACTGGCCCTTTTTAGAGAAGCTTAATTTGGGTAGATGGAATTCAGCAACCCCTAGTCTAGGATGGATTCAACCAATCTCTTTACTGCCTGATTGAATTCTGCATTCTTTTCATACTCTTTTTGTCCAGCTCTGTCCACAAAAGCCCCCATCTGTCTAAAAACCATCAGCCTTTCTTTGTTTAGCCCAAAATTTAACTGAATCATAGTTTCTCCTTAAGGTTTATGTGCTACACCCTAAAAATCCCTTTGAAATGCATATATACTAACTTGGATGGAAATCACATCACAGCTTTAATCCTCATAACACCACTGTCACCACACACACATTGGTTTAGATTACTCAAGAAGAAGCATGATGAGGTAATAGGCGATTAGGCAATGAGTTTCAATGTCTCTTAAAAACATTTTTTGTTGATATTTGTTTAGAATGCTCTGTGGAAAGAACAGAGATCTTTTCGTAAGCCATTTTTGAAAGGCTTGTCTCCAAGGCAGTTACAAACTCAAGACATTGCTAGCAGAAATTCTGTTGTATGAAGACAGAGCTGGAAGGTGTTTGATGATCATTTGGTCCAGCCCCACGCTGTACAAAGATAACTGAGTTCCAAAGAAAGGGGACAAGAGGGGAGGCTCCTTTACTGAATATCCTCTATGTTCCAAGCACTGTGCAAGTGAACCCTCAATTAAGATGCACAGAGTGGCACGTCATTTTCTACTCTCTTTCCCCCTCCGACAGGCACACAGATGTTCCCATGCTCCTCGGGTTTGCCTGTCACCTTGTCTTGCATCAGTGTGGCCTTGCCCTCCATCAAGTCAATGGAAGTAATCAGCCATTCACTACTTAAGATTTCTAACCCAGTCTCACATGTACCCAAATACCCTGTGAACAGAAGTCAAATTGTGATGAACAGAGAGTTGAAAAGGAGATGAGTAAGTAGGGACTCTCTTTCCAGAAATTTAGAGAAGGGGAAGGAGTGAAATTGAACAGAGGCTGGGGTAGGGATGCAGGGTCAAGGGAAGGATGGAGAATGGAGAGAGTTGAGCATGTTCACAGGGAAAAGGAAGAGGGTGAAGATGCATGGCAGAGAGGGAATGACTGACAGAGCAGGACCCCAGAGAAGTGGCAGGGGACACAGGTTGAAGTATTAAATTTGAAGGAATGAGAGATGCTTCATTCTCCAAAACAGGAGGAAAGAAGGCAGAGATGGGGACTAATGCTGCTGAAGCTGTTAATAAGAAAACGGTTCAGATGATCACCCTAGGGTCAGGGTTAAGTGAGGAAGGGGATATAGACTGGGTGGACATGATGGTCCAGGCTCTAAACACCTCCATGAACTAACTAATAGGGGTGAGGGAATGATGAGCTAGAAGGACATTGGAGTTTGAGATTTCGGGATAGGGCCATCCTGAGTGATGACACAGCAGGGTAGGGCTGCTGAAAGACCAGCATGGTGAAGTAGAGGCCAAGTGGAAAACACTGGGTTTGAAGCTAAAGATCAGAGGAGCCAGTGGGTTCAGGAGGGTCATCTTTTGGACACTGGAGTTGGCAGTTGGCAGAAGCTGGGGGACAGAGAGGTCATGGGCCAGCTGCCAAAATCCTCTGTGAACACAGAGACCGATCAGCAGATTGACACATGACAGGGATGATATGGGGATGAGAGGTGAGCCTCGAAGCCAAAGGGAATTTTCTGCAAGAGGGGTGGCACTGCAGCCTGGCAACAGCTTTGGAGAGCAAAGGAGACACTAATTCCCAACTCCCAGCCTGAGGGGCAGAAGGTAGGTAAAAGTGAGCCCCCTTCCCTTGAAAAGGATTAAAGAAAAGCAGGAACCTTCGGAGAGACTTGGGCCTCAGCTGACAACAGAAAATATCAGAAACATTTTTTTTGAGGGGGGCTGTGTTGGGTTTTTGTTGCTGGGCGCGGGCTTTAGCTGCGTCGAGCAGGGGGCTACTCTTCGTTGTGGTGCGCAGGCTTCTCATTGCAGTGGCTTCACTTGTTGCAGAGCGTGGGCTCTAGGTGTGCAGGCTTCAGTGGTTGTGGCTCGCGGGCTCTAGAGCACAGGCTCAGTAGTTGTGGTGCATGGGGTTAATTGCTCCATGGCATGTGGGATCTTCCCAGACCAGGGATGGAGCCCGTGTCCCTTGCATTGGCAGGTGGGTTCTTAACCACTGCGCCACCAGGGAAGTCCTAGGGGAAACATTTCATAGAAATGTTAAGGATACAGGGACTCTGTTTATCATTGAATAGGGTTCCAGAGGGCATGGCTGGAAAGTTGAGGGAGAGAGGCAGGGGATAAAGACAACAAAGCATCGGGGGATGATACTGTATAATAGAACAAAGACTAAAGAGGTCTGTATTCAAGGCAGCAGCTAAGGATGAGAGGGACAGGAGGCAGAGAGACCTCTGACCTCAACTTACTAGCTGTGTGACCTTAGGTGAGTTACTTGTTCTCTCTGTGCTTCAGTTTCATCATTGTAAAATGAGGATGATACTGGTATTTACCTCATAAATTTGTTGTTGCTGTGAGGATTAAATGTGTTAATGTATGTAAAATACTTAGAAAATTGATCAGTTTATAGTCAGTCCTGAAGAAGCATTTCCTTCAGAAGGAAAAAGATTCCCATGCCACAGTTTCCCTTTCACGAAGGACATCTAGCTATATCAAACCTTGAACAATGCACCTTCACTTCCTGTCACTTACATTCAGCAAAAAATCCAAGTATGCAAAAAAAAAATCTGTCAGTCACTGATGGATTCAATTTCTTACAAACATATGATATGACAATTAACCATTATCTGTCCCTTGAAAGGAAGGAAAGAGAATGAAAAAAGTTGGTTGAAGACAGTAAGAATGTAGAGTTATAAATGTTAAAGACAGTCAATCGTTATATCTAATATACAACTCAACAACAACAAAAATCAAATAACCAGATTAAAAAGTGGGCAAAGGAGGGCTTCCCTGGTGGCGCAATGGTTGAGCGTCCGCCTGCCAATGCAGGGAACACGGGTTCGTTTCCCGGTCCGTGAAGATCCCACATGCCACAGAGCGGCTGGGCCCGTGAGCCATGGCCGCTGGGCCTGTGCGTCCGGAGCCTGTGCTCCGCAACGGGAGAGGCCACAACAGTGAAAGGCCCGTGTACTGCAAAAAAAAAAAAAAAATGGGCAAAGGACTTGGATAGACATTTTTCCAAAGATGATACACAAATGGACAATAAGCCCATGAAAAGATGCTCAACATCATTAATCATCAGAGACATGCAAATCAAGACCACAATGCGTTAACACCTCACACCCACTAAAATGTCAACTATCAAAAAAACAGAAAATAGCAAGTGTTAATGAGGATGTAGATAAATTGGAACCCTTGTGCTCAGCTAGTGGGAATGTAAAATGAGTGGCCACCTTAGAAAACATTATGACAGTTCCTCAAAAAATTAAAAATAGAACATGTGACCCAGAAATTACATATATATATGCAATTACATATATATAAATATATATATATTTATATTACACATATATTTATATATATATATTTTTATATATTACCCAGAAATTACATATATATAAATATATATATATATATATTTCCAAAAGAAAGCAGGGGCTTGAACAGACACTTGAACACCAATGTTCATAGCGGCATAATTCACAATAGCCAAGAGGTGGAAACAACCCAAATGTCTGTCAACAGATGAATGGATAAACAAAATATGATATCTGCATACAAAGGAATATAATTCAGCCTTTAAAAGAAAAGGAAATTCTGACATATGCCACAACATGGCTGAACCTTGAAGGCATTAGTTTAAATGAAATAGACAGTCACAAAAAACAATAGATATCGTATGATCCCACTTATATGAGGTATCTAAAATAGTCAGATTCACAGAACAGAAAGTAGAGTGGTGGTTACCAGGGGCTGGGAGGAGTGGGGAAAGGGGAGCTGCTGTTCAATCGTGTAGAGTTCAGTTTTCAAGATGAAGAAGTTCTGGAGATCTGTTTCACAAAAATGCGAATATACTTAACCCAACTGAACTGTACACTTAAAAACGGTTCAGATGGTAAATTTTATGTTGTGTTTTTTACCACGATTAAAAAAAGAAAAAAGAATAATCTAGTAACCCCCCAAATATACACAATTTAATGATGAATAAAGTAAAGCCCAGAGAAGGTAACAGACTCATGCACGGTCACACAGCTCACAGAGGCAGAACTGAGAACAGAACCCATGATTGACCCCAGCTGCAGGGGTCCTACCATTACATCGTGCTCTCTACGTGAGGTGCTGAGATAGTGGAAAGGATGACACACTTGATTTATCAGTAGTGACAGTGACAGTCCGATGAACCTGAAAGGGATAAAGATTCTACTCAGTGCGTATAAATGCTCATGTGCCTGTGCCTATTCTCCAAATCTCGTCAGGATTATTCCAACCAGCAGGTCTGAGAGCCCACACTGGAAATTTCAAGGTACTCACAGCTTCTCTCTCATCTGCGGCAGGCCTGAAAGCAGATGAGAGCGGCTTTTCTGTTCCTGGGCTGTTCCCCCTATAATTTAGAAGCCCAGACAGTTACACGAAAAACAGGAAGAAAAACTCAGAGGCCCACTTAAAATCAAGTTCACTGTAGGGTCTCCAACATGCTGGAGTGAAGCTGCTAGTTAAAACTGGCTACTTTGAAACTGGTTCACTCACTCCTGTCTGAACTCAGAGAGGGAGTCTTTTTCCCATTTAGGAGTTTTCCTTTAGCTCCTTATTCCAAAGTCCATAAAGGAGAGAACAGGAAAGGCTGGCCCCAGCTCAAGAAGCAGAGATGAAAACCAGACCTTTGTTCTTTTTAAGGGTGATGACCATAGATTGCCTTCTATTTTATATCAGAAATCTCTATTGTTTCCATGGCAATGATGAGTGTGTCTGAGGATCCCCACAGGACCTGGCTTGGTGATTCCAGAGATCTCCACCGGTTTAAACGTGTCAGAGCTGAAGCCAAGACCTCCCTCCCCTGTGCTCCTGTCTCCTTGACACACAAACAGCTCATGCACACAATACCCCTCCGAGCTCTGAAGGTGTTAGGAAAATCCTGCTTGCATCAATATGTCTCATGATGAAGATTTAAATAAAATATTTTGGCAAGGATGTTTCTAAAGATCTGTCCACTCCAGAAATATTTTTTGTTCTCAGCAACCCTACCAAGGCTGAACCAGGATGCCTATAAAAAGCCTTCTGTCTTCCCCTTAATGAATCCTCAGGAAGGATGGAATAAGATGGGGGTCAGAGACTCGAAGCCCATGCCAGATGCTGAGGCTGCCAGCTTGGCTGGGTGCACTGGTGGCAGCGCTGAGGGCCCCTCTCCCTGCTCCTCCCCCTGGCGTGGTCTCTGCTCACACTCCTAAGGGAATTGGCTGGGCTCCTGGCTTGTCTTGCCTGTGTGCCTGCTAGTCATTGAACAAAGTGTGGGATTACCTCCATGCCCAGTTTCCCAGATGCTCAAAAGCACGGAGCCAAGGATCAGCTGAAACAGAAGGGAGGACCAAGCCGACAAGCCCTCTTGACAAGGCTCAGCCACACTTGAGCTGTTGTTCCTGCCATGGGACACACCTGTCAAGTAAAACCCAATGAGCCATTCAGGAGACAACCTGTGCCTCCTATTTGGAGCTGACCCTGGAAACAAGGACTTTTCTGAGATGGTACCAAGCATGAAAGTGGGGAGAAAAGCTATGGGGCCCTTGGCCTCCTGCAACACCTCCCCCATTTGCACAGAGAGGAGAAGTCAGGAGGTAAGAGGGCTTTGCTGCCTCCAGATGTGCCCCCTCATAACTCCTCCTACACTAGTGTTTTTTCCCCACACTTCAAGGACCGTCTTCACAGCCTGAAACTCCAGAGGAGCTGAGCTCCTGGTAAAACTTTCCACCCCAAAGTAAATGCTGGTGAAATACTTCTCTAAGTTGAATGGTATCTATCTCTTGGTTGGTGACCAGCATCTGCAAACCAAAAGGACCTGCAGGGTGGGAGCACATACTGTCCCTGGGAACAGAAACACAGTCTCTTAGGACCACCTTCCCACTCAAATGCCCAGAGGCCACTGGACAATCTGAGACTCCTCTAGCAGCTCTGCCCTCAGCAGTCAATTCCAGAAGAATTTTTTAAAAATTCCTTGCCACTTTGCCCAAGGAAATCAGGACTCAATATACAAAGAAGACTGTGGAAATAAGAACCCCAAAGGATGACTAAATCCTAGGTTTAGGAAAAGTGGGGAGCAGTAGAGAAAGGAGAGGGCTAAGATGAAGGTTATTTCAAGGCAAGAAAGAAGAAACCAAAACTACTGACTGGGGCAAGGGGGAAAGCAGAAAATGAAGGACAGCTGTTTTGAGGGATCCAGGGAGGAAATCGTCCCCCTGGCACAAGGTAGTGCGTAAGGGCTAGAGAGAGATGTACAGAGAACACTGAGTAAGGGTGTTGAAATTTTTTGCTGACTACTCCTTTGGGAGGCAGGAAAAGGAATTTCATCCATGATTATGTCATCCTCTTTATAAAGATGAGGTTGAAGAGAAAAACTGGTTCCTTGGATCAAGACATTCTTTTATTATAAAGCAACCCCAGGCTTGGACAGGTAAGAGAAGCCACATAGTGTGACAATCAGCACTGGCTTGGGAGTCTTCTCTTCCATGCAGTATTTATGAACCAAATCTGGACACTGGGGATGTGGGAACTGCCACTTACTGAGCATCTGGACACTGGGCTGGGGACTTCGCATTCAGGACTTTTGAGCTCCAGATCCATATAAGCAGCTGCCCACCCAACATCCTCACTTGGATGTCTAAAGGCATCTCAAACTCATCCCAAACTGAGCTTCTACTCTTCCCCCCAAACTCCTGTTCCACCCACAGTCCTCCCAATGCCAGCTGATGGCAACTCTGTCATTCCAAGTGCTCAAGCCAAAAGTCTTGGAGTCGTATTCGACTTCTCTATGGCTCTCTCACCCTTTACCCAATCTGTCAAGAGATCCTGTTAGTTCTACTTTCAAAATGTAACCCAGAATGTCTCTACTTCTCTCCACGTCTACTGCCACCTGCCTGGTCCAGGCCACCCTCACGTCTCACTCAGATTTTTGCATGGTTTCCTCACTTTATAATCTGTTTTTACTACAGCAGCCAGAGGGATCTTTATAACATGTGAATCAAATCATGTCACTCTACTGCTCAAAATCAGCCAACAGTTTCCCATTCTACTTGGAGTAAAAACACTGTGCTTCCTACAGTGCTACAAGCCCCACATCAGGACCACATCCTCTCTCTGATTCTATCAGATGATACCCCTTTGCTCACTCTGCTTCAGCCTCACAGACCTCTTTGCTTTCTCTTGTGCATTCCAGGTATGTTCCCACTTCAAGGCTTTTGCACTGGCTGTTCCTTCTGCCTGGAATGCTTGTCCCCTAGATCTCACCCTCTTAAGTCTTTTGCCAAATGTTACCTGGGTGAGGCTTACCAAACTACCCCACTTAAAATGGCAAAACTCTCTTCATACTTACTCCTAGCCCCTTTTCTGCTTTATTTGTTTTCCAAAGCCCTTGTGCTGTATCTGTTACTTATTTTCTTTATTTATTATCTGTCTCTCTTCCCTAGAATGTAAGTTTCTTAAAGATAGGATTTTGCTCACCTCTGTATCCCTCCTGCCTATAATGGTAATTGACACACAATAAATGTGTGATGAGGGATCTTACAAAACCTTTACAATCATCTTGCCTTTCATGGGCATTGGACAGCTTGAGATTAGACAGTCATTTTTACCTCTTTATGCTTAATTTTCCCTCTGGAAAAAGTCTGTAAGTTGATAATTCGACCTCAGTCGATTCTCCACCCAGAGGCCCCATCCCAGCTTTTGAACTCTGCACTTGACATCATGAGCTGTCTAACCTGCTGGGCTACAGCATTAGCTCCTGCAGCCCAAGGGCAATTCCTGATTTTCAGGCAGTGTTGGGGGATGAAAGAAAAGGTATAAAGAAACCAGCAGGAGATAGTGTCAGGGATTCCACAGAGGACAGGAAATTTCACTTTGGTCCACAAAGCTTGAATTCCTCCACATAGCTTTGAAGGATGTATGTGTGTATGTGTGTGTGTGCACACGCACACAAGAGCATTCACTCTACCAAATTCCAGACAACTAAAAAATAATCTTAGCCTAACTGGGAGGGATGTCCTGAGGAAAAATTCTAAATGTCCTGACATTTAGAATAGTTCTGGGGAAAACAAGCATACAACCTGAGTTTGAATGGCAGAATAATCTTTTTAAAATTGCCGCATTAAAAAATGTCCAGGTTGTTATATATTTTACATTAAAAATAAATACATGGTTTGGGGGACAGAAGTGAGGGCAGCTATAATACCTCCTTCTGTTACTGCTCCATCTTTCTTCCTGAGAGCACACAGTGCTTTCTAGAAGGATGGCTCTGTCTTGTTCCTGGTTTACAAAAATGATTGTTACTGACTTTGGCAGTAATGGGCTTTTCCAAGTCCAGCCACTCATGATGTTTAGGCTTGTCTTCTTTATAATCAAAGAAATATTTTGCCCTGGGAGATGGGGAGGAGGAAGACAATGATCATTTACAGAGCACCTATTATGTACTTTATACTTTATATTAGATACTTTATATTTTATTCCCCAAACTTAAAAGTCCATATAGTTATCCCTGTTTTACAAATGAGACTGAGACTTAAAGACATTAAGTGACTTGCACAAGATCATTCCACCTAGCCAAGACTTGAATTCAGAACTAATGAACTCCAAATACTCTGCTCCTTTAACTATGCAGTGTTACCTTTTCCCTAAGGTGGGGACCAGAGGGGTGAAAGCTGTGCGTGAACATTAATCATGAATTAGCTTCAATTGTTAAGCTCTAGACCAACGAAATATATGATACACAACTTCTAGACCCTTAGACCCATTTCATTCCTTTAAGGAAACTGGACTTTAAAAAAGAGTGGAAGTGATAACACCAGACAGAATTTGATGATGAACCAAAATGACTGGTTCAGGCCAAAAGAAGTCAGACTTGATCCAACCCTCAAAGGTCATTTTCAAGTATCATCTTCTAACCATGGCTAACAAGGACCTCCATCTGTAAGGTGGAGATAATTATTCAATTTTTTACTTATGATTTTTTACAACCTTAAACATCTTTAGCACTTAAAAGTCATGATGATGATTCTTTTTTTGTTTTTTGCGGTACGCGGGCCTCTCACTGTTGTGGCCTCTCCCATCGCGGAGCACAGGCTCCGGACGTGCAGGCTCATCGGCCATGGCTCATGGGCCCAGCCGCTCCATGGCATGTGGGATCTTCCCGGACCGGGGCACGAACCCGTGTCCCTTGCATCGGCAGGCGGACTCTCAACCACTGCGCCACCAGGGAAGCCCTGATGATTCTTGAGTGATCAGTTGGGATGATACCAACTACAAGGAATAGAAAACCCAAGCAAAGTGGTTTAAAAAATGGGAATGTTTATCATCTCATATAGCAAGAGTGTGGAGACAGGGTGGTTTCAGGGTTGGTGAATTCAGTAGCTCAGTGACTTTACCATGACAGATATTTCTCCCGTACTGCCTCTCTACCGTCCTCTGTATAATGGCTTATCTTCTTAAGGCAGTTTCCCGTAATGGTCCCAAGACAGCTGCCCCATATTCAGTCAACATGCAGATGATAACCACGAGAGGTAGAAAAGGAATATCCCTATCTTGGCTCCCCTTTTAGAATCAAGATAAAACTTCCCTCCTTCTAGGCCCAGCAAGAAGGCGCAGGGGCTACCTGGGAACAAGTACCTCTCTTAGTGATACAGAAGCACAAGAGAAGTCCAACTACACAAGCACATTTCAAGCCTCTGCTTACATCACATCTGCTAACATTCCATTGCCCAAAGCAAACTCCAAGGCAAGACCCTAAGCCAGGGAGTGGGGAAGCATACCGCTCCTATTATTGGACTATGACTGCATAATACTATGTGCTATATATATATATATATATATATAAATGTGTACATGAATGTATAATATTACTACAAGGAATAAAGAATTAAGACTGAGAATTCAACCTTCCACTCCACCCATGATTATATCAGGCAGAACCTTATGAAACTGTCATCTTTTAGGTACAACATGGTCAAATACTCACCATCTCATATAGTTCAATGTGATACAATCAGTGGAACCAGGACTTAAGCTAGGCTTGTGTCATCCACTGGCTACTAGAACTCTTTGGAAAGCAGCATGAACAGGTGATACCCCATAAAAAGCAGATTTGCTAAGCACACAGGAAATAAAAAACATATGTAATTGTCTGTCTCTAAAATAGCAGTTTGATTCCCTTTGAGTAGAGTTATGCTCCACTGGAATCAAGCACTCATTAGAGTTTAAGGATTATGTGAAAATAAACCTTTGAGGTTGAGTCCCAATAACCTTTTCCCCTGGAGAGTCAGAGGTATTGTGGTCCCACAGGACAACAATTACTTTTAAGTAAAGCTTTAATTAAAGTTAAGAATTTGTTACAATTGTCTCTGCTGAGTAAAATCCCCCTCCTTTAGAATCACACTAATAGCACATCCTAGTGAAATTTTCCTGTTCTTTTAATCCTCTTACCCCTTTTCCTGACCACACATATATACCCATGAACTTGCTTTCCCGGCTTCCACCTTTGTTCATGCCCATCTTTTTGGAATACCTGTCACCTAGCTGACCTCTAACCATCCTTTCCATGCCCACTACCATCCCCATGCAGGCTGACTTACATATCTTACTCCACTCTCCCATAATACTCTGTACATATCGGAAATGCAGGACTTAATGCAGTGTTACATCATTATCTAAGTATACATTGATTTCTCCCCCTAAATTGTGAGATCCTTGAGTGCAGGAGCTATGTTTTACTTATCTTTGCACCCTTAATACCCAGCATAGTGCTTGACAAATAGTAGGGGCTAAGAAATAAAGGAAAGAGTGTGTATTAAGAGTAGGCTAAATGCAAGTCCAGTAACAAGCCCAATTTATGCAAAGACTCATGCAAGTCTGAAGCAGATGTGCCTGGCTGGGCAACTCTCCTCTGAGTGGTAACCCAGGGATCCAGCCTTCTTCTGACCTGTGACACTGCCATCTTCAACATGTGGTCTGTCTCTAAGGGTGCTGCAAACAGGAAACAGAGCACGGGGAAGGCACAGTCTACCTTGGCTGGAAGTGACACAAATGACTTCTGCCCTCATTCCATTGGCCCAAACTAGTTTCATGGCACTGCTTAGTCATAAGAACTCACACAATGGAAAGAGAGTGTGAGCCTTTGGTAGTCAGTGAGCTACCTCTGCCACAGGGAGAGGGAGGAAGGACGGGAGGCAGAAATGGAGGGAAGAACTTACTCAATGCCTATCTTTTAGGACCTGTGTAAAAGGCTCAGATTCCCTTCCGGTTGGACCCTTAAAACCAGATGTAGAAAGCAGTTGAACATTAAGTCAGACAGAACACAGTAAAAATTTAAAAAAAAATAAGGGGAAACCCATGAGAGTTCGGTGTCTTAAGCATAGTCAAGAGGAAGGCAAGTTTCAGGAGTCGGTGACAAGGGTGTGTGTGTGTGTGTGTGTGTGTCTGTGTGAGTTCCATGTCTTAACTTGAGAGAAGGAGGGAGAAGAAAAGAAGGTTGGGGAGCTGCCAGATTGGAAAGGCTCTCAGGAGAGGAGGGTAATGGGGCTTATGGAAGAAGCATTATCAAGGGATTCTACCTACTCCGAAGAAGACTTAAAGTCTTCAGTGTGAAAAGTAAACCAAGAGGATCTGGAGGACATAAATCAGTAATGAGAGAACCACGTGCATCAGGATTTGGAGCAGGTGGTGAGCAGGAGGCCCATGGGAGACGCAACCATTTTCTAGGAGGTTTTATGTAGTGAGAAGGTCTGGTGTCATAAGCCAGCGAATGATGGGGAGGGTAGAGACTGATAGCTGTTTACCAAGATCCATTTCCTCATCTTCTTGGTACGCAGACTCCCTTGCAGTTAGCATTACTATGTCAAAAGAATATGAACAGGGCTTCCTTGGTGGCGCAGTGGTTGAGAGTCCGCCTGCCGATGCAGGGGAAGCAGGTTCGTGTCCCGGTCCAGGAAGATCCCACATGCCGCGGAGCGGCTGGGCCCGTGAGCCACGGCCGCTGAGCCTGCGCGTCCGGAGCCTGTGCTCCGCAACGGGAGAGGCCACAACAGTGAGAGGCTCACGTACCACACACACACAAAAAAAGAATATGAACAGAAGTGATGTGTGCCACTTTTAGACCTGGCCTATATAATCCTCCACCACGTGCTCCTCCACATTTTACCATCTTCTTGCAGCTGGATACAGATGAAAATGAGGTTCTATGTTTTGGTGATGCCACAGATGGAAGGAGCCTGGGTTCTTGAATAACTGCATGGAAGAGAGCCTACTTGCCTAGCTGAACACCTGCCAGGACTATAATACGAGCAAGAGGTAAATTTCTACCGTATGATGGACACTGCAACCCACCACCCAGGTTCCATTTCAATGAAAGACTTATTATCTCAACTGAGGGAGTGCGGTCAGCCCCTTCAGGGACTGCCTCAGCTCTTGGACAGTTGCCTCACCCAAGGTCATACCCTTTGGGGGAAGCCTACACCCAGAGATCAACTGACACAAGAGTGCATGTGCAGCCACTGCAGTCTAACTCGGGGCATCACTAACAAGCCACCTCAGCTCCAGGGCTTCTGTGGGGAAGACCAAGGTTGTCACCAGGCCTGACTTGAGCTCAGCTTCTGTCTTGCCCAATCCTGCTGCATTTCCTTCTTTTCTACGGATTTTAAATCTAAGAATACTCTCTAATAAACATCCTACACACCAAACTTTCAGAGTCTGCTTCTTGGAGAACCCACCCTGAAGCATACTGTGAACATATCCACATAGTTGGGTATGTTTGTTACATCATCCTGGCCTGTTTTAACTAATACAGCATAGAGGAGGAACATTTTTCCTGCTGACATGGCTATGCTAGGTTGGTCAGCAGACATAGTCCTTGTGATGCAGAAAAGCCTATGCCATCTGCAGTAGGAGAAAACATAAGGAGTAGAGATAGAGACAGAGGGGAGAAAGAAAATCCCAGTTTTTGAAACAGAGATTCCTAAAGCTTTTCCTTGAGCTGCTCTAGTATGTTTACTAGAGTAAAAGTATCAATTAAAAGTATAAATTCTTGGGCTTCCCTGGTGGCGCAGTGGTTGAGAGTCCGCCTGCCGATGCAAGGGACGTGGGTTTGTGCCCCGGTCCGGGAAGATCCCACATGCCGCAGAGCGGCTGGGCCCGTGAGCCATGGCTGCTGAGCCTGCGCGTCCGGAGCCTGTGCTCTGCAACGGGAGAGGCCACAACAGGGAGAGGCCCGCGTACCGCAAAAAAAAAAAAAAAAAAGTATAAATTCTTCCTTTCGCTTTTTTCCTTAAGATGATTTAAATTGAGTTTCTGTCACTTGTAACCAAAAGAGTCCGAATACAAGAGATTTGGTTACGTGTTGTGCAATACAAGTGAATGCGTCCCCCACCCTTCCATTGCCACTGCCTCAAAACAGTTAAGGACAGATCTCTGTAAATTTTTTGATGAAGCCATATTTATCGAGGACTTACTATGTGCCAGGCCTATTCTAAGTACTTTCCATATATTAACACAATCCTCACAACAGTCCCATGAAATGGGTACTATTACTATGATTTCCGTTTTCAGAGAGGAAGGCTGAGGCACAGAAAGATATGTGCCCAAGGTTACCCAATTTATGAGTGACAGGCTAGCCCTGTACTCTTAGGCGGTGATGCTCTCCCACCTCTACTCACACAGCCTTGAGATGGGGAAGTGAGGTGCTTCAGTTTCACATGGGTTATATTTATGAGTGATTAGGGCTCTTCCCCTGCTCTACATGCAATCTACCAAGGCTTGCAAGAGACCTGACTGAAGTCAACAGCAAAAATGTACCAGAAGGTAGAGAAGTCATCCCTAAACTAACAAGTAAAAAAAATGATTAGAGATGAAACCGTGAATGGAAAAGCCCGTGAGGTGGTGTTCAGACCTGAAGTGATTCAGTGAACGAAGGCATGGGGGGCTGCAGGAGAAGCTTTGGAGGGTTAAGCTGGACACATAAACACCAGACTAGTTGGGAAGAACTGGTTTGGGGACCCAAGAGGAAGAGCATCAGTTCTGGATGGTACACAGGAAGGTAATCAAAGAACAGTTTTATCTAAACCAGGACATGAGCCTAGAACCTGCCAGGAAGAGTGTGGTTTTCTCTAGGACCTGGGGAATGGGAGCAAGAGAGCTCAAGCTGATAGGAAAATCGAGAGGCTTTTTTGGAAGCAGAGGCACCATTGGGAGGCAAAGCATCAGTTCTCTAAATTCAGAGTCCCTGTTATTACATATTGTGAACTGGTCACTCCCTGAGACTGCTCGCACTGGAGTTAAGGATCAGTTTCTTCCACTTCAAGGGATGGGTGGGTGACGTTTCTTTGCCAAGAAGGGGAATTACAGAAGAGGCTGCAGGCAGGGCTGCATTCACAGAAGAAAGTCCAGAGAAGCCCAATCCAAACCCTGAGCCCACCACCACCCATGTAAGAAGATGGTGAAGGCCTCTGTTGTTGACTGTGGGGGACATCCCAGCATTTGGTCACTATTCTCAAAGTGAGTTTATTTCCAAGGCCTGTTAGCCTGCTTTGGAGTAAATCAGTGAGAAGGATCCAGTGTGCTCTCAGGGGAAAGACTTCCCTCCACTCAACCTGGGTCAGGCTACGGCAGAATGGATGTTGGTAAAGGCCACCAGGCACACAGTTCATCCATTAACACTTTTTACTAGGATGCTGTTCACTATGTCCTGTGTGCACATCATGTCCCTGCTGAGAAATGTTTCAAGGCTAAAAGATTCTCCTTGTTTGCCACTCATTTCACGCCAATTTAACTGAATACCAGCTATGCTTAAGTGATGACATGCATCATCTCGCTCATGTTTGAAACTACCCTGTGAGAAAGCTATTATTGTTTTTTACTGCAGTAAAATATATATAAATATAAAATTAATTTTTTTAGCTTTTTTTGAGTATACAATTGAGTGACATTAATATCTTCACATTGCTGTGCAACCATCACCTCCATTCATTTCCAGAATTTTTCTATTATCCCAAGATGAAACTCTGTACCCATTATACAGTAACTCCCCATTTTCCCCACAGTCCCTGGCAACCAGCATTCTACTTCCTGTCTCTATGAATTTGTCCGTTCTAGGCACCCTATATAGTGAAATCACATAGTATTTGTTTTCTTGTGTCTGACATTTCATTCAGTGTAATATTTTCAAGTTTCATTCATATTGTAGCATGTATCAGAATTTCCTTTTAAAGGCTGCATAATTTTCCATTGTATGTATATACCACATTTTGTTTATCCATTCATCCGTGGACTTTTGAGTTTCTTCCACCTTTTCACAATTGTCAATATGCTGCTATAAACATTGGTGTACAAATATCTGTTCGAGTCCCTGCTTTCAATTCTTTTGTGTACGTATGAAGAAATGGAATTGCTGGATTATATGGTAATTCAGCTTCCTAACAAAGTTTTCCTTCATAAGGCAGCTGCTGTGCTTTCTATTGCCCAAGCCCAGGACTCCAGCCTCCAATCAATTCTGTGAGTCCCAAAGCCTTCCAATACATTCCCTCTGCCAGTTCTTGTTGTAACCAAAGGGCATACAGGAAGGAGACATAGTGGGAGCAGGGTGCTCACAACCAGGAGATACATGTTGAACAGGTCAAGTTTGAGATGTCTGTGAGATATGTCAAGGGGGCTGTTGGGTATTTGCACCTGGAGTTCAGGGTTGAAGCCTAGAATAAGGAGAAATAAATTTTGGAGTTATCAACATGTAGATGGAATAGTGGTGTCTAGCATAATGTCCCATGTCTTTTGATAAAAGTATCCTGATTTTCTTTTGGGGAAATATTCCTCTTTCTTGGTTAATAATCTCGATGGGGCTGTTAATCAAAGTGCCAAACCCTCCTCTGGCCAAGCAGCAAGACTGGACAGTCAGCATATGTCATCCACCTGGTCACAGTGATTCTTAAGGGATGCTCAAATGAATTAGGTCAATTCAATAAGAATTAGCCAAAAGATATTTGATGGAATAATCAGGAACAAAAGTCCTGTCCTCTTTCTGGCAGGATTGCTAAACTGGTACAGTAAAAGCTTAGAGACACAAGGGCTTTTTTTTTTTTTTTTTAACCACCTTGTGGTCATAGCCTAATGAGAATGAGGTCAACACGGCAAAAAACAGATTCAGGTGACCAAGGGTGATGGGCAATGTGCTGATGTGGCATTGAGTCCCTTGATGCTATTATTCCAGAAATGAATTTCGTGATCATGTGAATCAATGAATTCCCATTTTTGCTTCGGATAGTTGAGTTTCTGTTACTTGCAGCCAAGTGATTTCTGACAAGTCCAAGCATCACTTAAAGCCCCTTACTTGGGTGAGATCACACAAGAGGAGAGTGTAGAGAGGAGGACTGAGCCACAACACACTGTATAAAGACCCAATATAGGAGGAGGATACAGCATTTCAGTTAGATTGTCACTTGTCTTTGATAACAAATGGGACCAGAAAGATAATGTAATTCATTCCATTACAGAAGAAAATCTGTTGTCAGAATATTGATAATTTTTTAATCTGGGGGATAGGTATGTAGGGGGCCTTATGTTTGAAAATTCCCAAATTAAAAAATACACTTATGACATGGTGCTGTTGCATTTTCCCTGTATTGAAAGGACAGCACCTCTTTGCTGGAGAGCTCCCTTGCACACTGGGTCATGCCATCCAAGATAGTTATGGCTACCTGCCTTTTCTCGGCATCCAGCATTCTAAGATGTGGGAATTCGAGGGGTTTGGGAAGGAAAAGTCAGACATGTGTGGGCTGTTTGTAAATTCGCATGAGCTCTCTGTGGTTTGACTGCACAAAGACAGGGAGGAGCTTGGACTTGGGCTCTGTTGGCCCCTGAATTCACTTTGGATGAGACAGATTGGTGTCTGCCAACTGGGCTCCCTCATTCCTAACAGTAGCCAGACTGGCATCTTTGGCTTCAAAAGGGACTGATCTGGTTCCCATGTGAACAGCAGGTTCTGCACCAAACTAATTTGAGCAAATTGTATGCCGTTATGAGTGGTGGGAAGATGAGTTCTACCCAATGGGGAGTTGAGACAACCAAATGTTGGCTTTGGAGTGGGAAACCAGACTAGGGATGAGAGCACAGTAATCCTAGAAACTGACAAATGGCCAGGACTGCAGAAGCAGTCTACTAAGAGTCTGAGATTAGAAGGAAAAGTTTGCCCTTTTAATCAGACACAGGCAACAAAGAGAAACTCTTCCTTTTGTAACACAGAAGAGAAAATGTGGATTTCAAGTTGTCTGACTTTGGGTGGGTAGACTCAGAAGTAGTCAGAGCCATCCAGCTGGCCCATGATTTAAACAGCTATCACTGACTGTGAAAACAAGATCCATTGATGAACAGCCCAATGAAGCGCTAAGTACTCAGGCTCTGGAGCCAGATTGCTTCGGTTCATAGCCTGGGTTCACCATTTGCTTCCTTAATGATTCTGCACCTCAGTTTCCTCATCTGTAAAATGAAGATCACAATTTGGAACTGGAAAACATTACGCTAAGTGAAAAAACCTAGACATAAGAGGACGAATATTGTATTATTTCACTCATCTGAAGTACCTAGAACAAGCAAATTCACAGAACCTAGAACAGGCAAATTCATAGAGACAGAAAGTAGGATAGAGCTTTCTCCAGGGGCTGGAGTGGGGAGAGAATGGGGGCAAGGTATTGTTTAATGAGTAGAGAGTTTCAGTTTGAGATGATGAAAAAGTAATGGAGATGGATAGAGGAGATCGTTGCACGATAGTGTTAATGTACTTAACGCCACTGAACTGTATACTTAAAAACAGTCAAAAAGAAAGAAAGAAAATGATAACTATATGAGATAATGGAACCTGTTAATTAACTTGATTGTGGTGATTATTTCACAATGTATACGTATATCAAAACATCAAGTTGTGCAACTAAAGTACATACAATTTTTGTCAATTATACCTCATTAAAGCTGGAAAAAAATGGTTAAAATGGTAAATTTTATGTTATGTGTATTTTACTCCAATAAAAAAATAAGGCTGTTGTTGCAAACGTAATATTGAGCAAAGAGATCACACAAAAGAATTAGTGCTGTATGATGTCAATACATAAAGGTAAAACACAGGCAAAAATCATCCCTGGCGGGGCTTCGCTGGTGGCGCCGTGGTTAAGAATCCGCCTGCCAATGCAGGGGACACGGGTTCAATCCCTGGTGCAGGAAGATCCCACATGCCGCGGAGCAACCAAGCCCGTGTGCCACAACTACTGAGACTGCGCTCTAGAGACCGTGAGCCACAACTACTGAAGCCCACGTGCCTAGAACCCGTGCTCCGCAACAAGAGAAGCCACTGCAATGAGAAGCCTGTGCACCGCAACGAAGAGCAGCCCCTGCTCACCGCAACTAGAGAAAGCCCGCGAGCAGCAGCGAAGACCCAACGCAGCCAAAAAAAAAAAAAAAAGAATCATTCCTGGCATTAGAAACCAGGATAGTAGTTACCACTGAGGGTGGTGGAGACTGGAAAAAGTTAAAACAGATGATGCTCTTAGGATGGTACCTGACACTGGGTGGGGGTGCGGGGGTCCCCTAGGTCCCCTAAATCTTTAGCAGCAGTATATAAAACTAAAGATGCCAGTACCTCTAGAAACCTTCCTGACCTCCCGCTGCACTTGAGATGCCAATCATTCCCTCCTTGTCCGTACCTCCTATGCTTCAAGATACTTTGCATTTGTTCTTCTAGAGCCCTGCTCCTTCCTGCTCTCTGCTTCTGGATCCTGACCCACAGCAATGTGCTCCTTCTTGCCCTCTGGCTTCCAGTCCTGTTGGACTTATAATAGGGGGAGAACCAGCAGGAAACTGGAAGAGGGAAAGAGAGTGAAGTTGAGTGCCCTCCCTGTGGGGTCACTTGACCAAAGGTCACAATTACTGTGGAGCAGACCTCTCCACCCAGATCTCTCTTTCCCCAGGTTCTGTAACTGCTCCCTCCCATCGCCTCTTTGGGCCAAGTCATGGTAGTGGCACCCCATAATTACTAACCTAAAGACACTGTACTAATCTCCCTTGTTGTTTCTTGTGGTTTTCTTACACCCTGCAAGGACCTTTGTAAATCACATTTTTATTAAAATCTACCCCAATTTTCCCAATTTCAGTGCCTCATCTACTTCTGCTGGAACCCTGACTGCTACCTACCCTCCTAGAGACCCGGGGAAAAGGCACCACTGGTCCTACATGAGCCCCTCAATCAGGTCACTGCTGACCACACCAGATGTGAGCAGCTGACCACGGTGAACAACCCAGAGGCTCTCTGCTAACAATTTGGAATAGAGTCACAGAAGCTCTGAGTGACTGAGCCAGCAGAGAGCTGGAGAATTATAAGCTCACCCAGAGATAGCAAGAGTCAGTGCCATGGCAACCCAAAGCTGCGAGCAAGCTGAAGCTACTATAGGGCAGTCGTAAAAATTGGTTTATGGAGGAAAGATGCAGAGTGTTATTTATTAATGATGTGAAGGCTTTAATATATTCAGGAAAAAATTTGTTCTAACAGTATGCAAGCTAATGTAAAATCACCTAATGTGGGGTTTTTTCAACTATTTAACTGTGTCTTTAAAGTCCCAGAAATATCGTTCCTACCAAAGTCAAGTGAATGAGGCTACGTCTAAATATTTACTGCACAAAATGCAAGAATGCCACTCGTTACCAAGTCTTGTTAATATGTATGTGTTGGGTAGATATGGAGAGGAGGGGGTAATGTTATTTAATAAACTGTGGTTACCCATTAGTAAGTTTTGAATTTAGATCACTAATGAAATACAATGGAATAGAAAATATCAGAAGGCATCATGGTTATAACAGTAAATATTGTTTTGTGAAACTGATTTCACTGATACATATACTTGATCACAATGTAAAATGTATTTCTACAGGGTCAAACAGTTTGCAAGATTCTGATTGACTAAATTCTGTGGTTCAGAAATTACCCTGTTATACTGTCAATGTGGAGGTGAAACATGAAGAAAACACAGTAGAGTTTTTATAAATAATTTTGTTAACATCTACAGGAATCATATTTTGAGCATTACTATTTTCTTCCACTGATGGTTTAAAGTTGGGACCAAGTTACCACTTCATCATCTTCCTTTTTACTTTTCTCTTTTTTGCAAACTGCAGAAGGCAAGAGCCTTGACAATACTGTAATCATTGAGGTACCTCTTTAGTGCCTGGAACATCAAAGGCTCTAGATAAACATTTGATACATTTCTGAAAAATGATCTGCTCACAAAGTCATTGTATCTACATCACAATCAGTGATATGAATAAGGTATTTAAAAATTCCACATATGTATTTCCATAATCAAACATCATATGATCACTGGAATACTCCATAGAAAGTACTTTAATATCAATTTTTTCAAAGAGTGCATATATGTAAAGGAGATATTGTTACATTATTCCTTGTATTATTTTTGGTTGGCATTTTTATTTTAGACATGATAATGCTGATGATAACACAGGGTCAGTAATAAACGTTACCAGCTGTAGTGGGTTAAATTGTGGCCCACGAAGGATGTGTCTACTTGGAACCTCAGAGCGTGACCTTATTTGGAATACAGGTCTTTGCAGATGTAATTAAGATAAGGGTCTCAAGATGAGATCATCCTGGATTAGACTGAGCCTTAAATGCAACAACAAGTGTCCTTCTAAGAGACAGAAAAGGAGAGGAGGTCACATGAGGACAGAAACAGAGATTGGAATTATGAGCCCCAAAACAAGGAATGTCAAGGGTTGTCAGGAGCTGCCAGAAGCTAGGAGAGAGGCATGGAACAGATTGTCCCTCAAAACCTCTAGAGGGAACATGGCCTTGTTGACACCTTGATGTTGACACCTTGATTTTGTTGACACAGGCTTTCAGAACTGTGAAAGAATAAATTTCTGTTGTTTTAAGTCACCAATTTTGCGGTAGCCCTAGGAAATGAATATGCCAGCTGAATAATTTACTAATAGTTTAAAAAAGTCACACCAATTATAAGCTTGGTTCTCCTAGCTCTCGCTTGACTCATATTCTTCATTTAGAGAATGTTGGTGAGTTACCATTGCTGGAATTTATTTTGAAATTGAGTGTTAAATTTCTGCGGCTACTTAAATGCATAAGGGCACACAGAGACTGCCTTTCTTGGGACTGTAAACTAGACCATTGTTCGGATTTTTTTTTTTTCTTAATATTTCCTTTTATTTAGCAGTTACCAAGATAATGA
Source organism: Delphinapterus leucas (assembly GCF_059928025.1). NCBI lineage: Eukaryota > Metazoa > Chordata > Mammalia > Artiodactyla > Monodontidae > Delphinapterus > Delphinapterus leucas. The sequence continues at coordinate 75,392,128 of NC_143139.1, forward strand.
CTTAGTTTTTTTATTATATATAAGTTAATTTATTAATATTAGAGTTCATTAGTGAATAGCAGAATTAATTAATGTAACAGAGATTATGAACTTGTAGCAAATTTTGTTTAGTTTTGCTTTATAAGATAAGCAATAAATCAGATTTCCCACCAGTTAACATTTTGCTGCTGATCTTTCTTGCAATACTGCCTAATGATAGTTTTTCATTACCTTTTGAAAATGAGCATTTTAAAAAATTGAGGTATCATTGACATATTTTATATATATATATATATTAATCTTAGAAAGTCAAATAATTTCAGGGGTAAAACTGAAAAATTAGACTTTAATTCCAACTGAAGGGCAGAATAGCAGAGTGATGAGGAACATGAGATGGGGTCAGACAGTCCCGGATAGGAACCTCTTAAGTGGGTGAATTTGGACAAATTACTGAAACTCTCTGGGCTTCTCTTTGCTCAACTGTAAAATAAGGATTACTGAACTCTCCAAAATATTACCAGACAACTGAATAAGGGAGGCATTCCTAGGACAAAGTCTTAATAGTATCTCAGAAAAGGGAAGTCCGGGGAGGATCTTTATAGGGTTTAGGCTCTGGGTTCAAGTGAACTCAAGCAGGTCTTTCAAGAAGGGAACAGCCTAAAACTGGGCTAAGATCCTGACATAGTTGTTTAGGATTGATGCATACAGGGAGGTGAGAGTCTTAAAGCAAGTCTTGATAGGTAACTGTGGTTTAATGAGAACAAGAAGTCTGCCCATGACAAGCAGACTGTTATCTCAGATAAATTGATCTGCAGAAATTTCCTGACGCAAACAGAGAACTTATTTATTGGTTTTCAGTCTTACCTTTCCCAGGAAAAGTTTTCATGGAACAATAACTAAATCATATTGGTACAAGTGATCTCAGTTCTAAGTCCAAGGAGCCACTTTTTCCGGTTGTGCTAAGGAGTGAGACCATGGTTCTATATAGTGTCTGCCACATTGCAAGGACTAAATAAGCAATTAACTTATTATTATTATCCATTTAACTTTATTTGTAAAGACAAGACAAATGTAGCCATAAAATCTTGACACCCCTCAAATTTTTATTGCTTTTTATAAGTAATAAGCAGAATCAATGGCTTTTGGCTTTCCTGTAATTCAGGAACTGCTAAACTACTAAAGTTATTGGTAGAATTTGAACTTATGGAAATAAGGGGACAAAAAGAAGGAAAAAATGAGGGCTCTTTTCCTTTGTCGTGATTCTAGCTGGCTCTATATGTGCATTCTCCCAAGGACTCTTGAGTAATCAGCTCTCCACAAGCTGCACATCTTCAGGAAGGCGCTAACCTTTGAAAATGCAGAGAGGTTTCCTGGGTGGTGTATCACGTGGAAATGCAATGCTTTATGGACATCAGAGGTGTCTGTTCACTCACTGTTCACTCAATCTCGGTTGAGTTAGTAAAATTTTCTAGCAAGGGGACTACATCTCTCCAGCCTCAGAACATACAAAGCCCAGAGGAATTCCTTGAGTGTTTGTACTGGCCGCAGAATCTATAGATAGCAGCTGAGTTCATCACAGGGAACAGAAGATAATATGACCGGCTGTCTGTGTGACTCCAGAAATGAGGCTCCCTCCACCGAACCCTGCAGCAGCATCCTAGAGACAGGAGCAGTTACCCTGCTTCTCTCCTCTGACCATTTCACTCCAGGGCGTCTGAAGCACCCTCACTCAATTTCCCCATCTCTGACACACAGAGAGAAACAGCCAATGCAATCTTAACTGTTCTGATGTACCATAAATTAAATAAAATAATCCATGGTCCATAGAAGAAATTTCTTTATAACCCCAAGGTATTGTTACTATCTGATAATGAAGTCAAGTGTAGAATGGATAGGAAACTTTAGTAGGTCAGACTAATAATAGAAATGCTGATTTGAATGAGCACAAATGCAATGCATAGACTGTGTTTTAAAAAATGCAACAGCAGTGGAAAACAACATGGACATTCCTCAAAAAATTAAAAATGGAACTACCATACAATCAGCAATTCTACTCCTGGGCATTTATCCAAAGAAAGCAAAAACACTAATTCGAAAAGATGTATGCACCCCTATGTTCGTTGCAGCATTATTTACAATAGCCAAGATATGGAAACAACCTAAGTGTCCATCAATAGATGAATGAATAAAGAAGATATGGTATACAATGAAATATTACTCAGCTATAAAAAAGAATAAAATCTTGCCATTTGAAACAACATGAATAGACCTAAAGGGTAAGTGAAATAAGACAAAGACAAATACCATATGATTTCTCTTACATGCAGAATCTAACAAACAAAACAAATAAACAAACATAACTAAACAGAAACAGAGTCACAGATACAGAAAACAAACAGGTGGTTGCCACAGAGAAGAGGGTGGAAGGATGAGTGAAATAGGTGGCGCAAATTAAGTGGTACAAACTTCCAGTTGTAAAATAAATGAGTCACATGAAGGTACAGTGTGGGGCATATAGTTGATAGTTATGTAATATCTTTGTGTGGTGACAAATGGCAACTAGACTTACAGTGGTGACCATTTTAGAAATGTATAGAAATACTGAACCTCTATGTTGTGTAACAGGAACTAACATAGTAACTGTAGGTCAATTATACTTCAAAAACAAACCAACCCATAGGAAAAGAGATCTGATTTGTGGTTACCAGAAGTGGGGGATTGGGGTTGGGGAAATTGGAAGAAGGCAGTCAAAAGGTACAAACTTTCAGTTATAAGATAAACAGTTACTAGGGATGTAATGTGCAACATGATAAATATAATTAACACTGCTGTATGTTATACATGAAAGTTAAGAGAGTTATCACTTAGTTATCACTAAGAATTATCACAGGGAAAAAATTTTTTTCTATTTCTTTAATAAGAAATATGAGACGGATGTTCACTAAACCTACTGTGGTAATCATTTCATGATATATGTAAGTCAAATCATTATGCTGTACACCTCAAATTTATACAGTGTTGCATGCCAATTATATCTCAATTTAAAAAATAAACATAAAAGCGCAACAGCAGGCTTCCCTGGTGGCGCAGTGGTTGAGAGTCCGCCTGCCGATGCAGGGGACGCGGGTTCGTGCCCCGGTCCGGGAAGATCCCACATGCCGCAGAGCGGCTGGGCCCGTGAGCCATGGCCACTGAGCCTGCGCGTCCGGAGCCTGTGCTCCGCAACGGGAGAGGCCACAGCAGTGAGAGGCCCGCGTACCGCAAAAAAAAAAAAAAAAAAAAAAGTGCAACAGCATATAGCTTCCAAACATGCTATGATCTCAGGAACCAAGTAGTAGATGTATTTAGCTAGTGACTAGGTAAGATGATGGATAATTGACATTAGTTACTTATATGCTTAATTGGTCTGAACATTTACCCTACACTGCTTTTTCATGATTAATTTGCTCAATTTGTTAAAAGGGTTTCCTAAGCAAATGTGACTTCATTTCAGCACCTGTTTCAATTCCAACTATTGGTGCATTTTGGCTTAATAGCTGAGTGCCTAAGAGTCAGGTTCCAGGGCCTTACTACCTAACTCTGCATTCCCACCTATCATTTTCTGGCTATGTACCCCTGGTCAGATTACTTAACATCTCTGTACCTCAGTTTCTCTAATGAAAAAAATGAAAATAATAACCACAGTTACCTCAGACGGTATTTGGGAGGATTAAATGAGTTAATGTAAAGTAATTCAAGAGCTCAGTGCATAGTGTGTCATATATTCCAGCTCTTATTTATTTTCCTTGAAATTACCTATAGGAACTTTACCACCTGACATTTACAGAGGCATTGTCCTATGGGATCCATACTGTGTGGAAGGATTCTGCAGTGCTTTTAGTTTGAACCTGTGTTCTCTATAGCCTGTGTTATAAAATGAGCTCTGGGCAAGAAGTTAGGAAATTTGGGCTTAAGGTCCAATGCAGCCATAAATTATATGATCTTGAGTGCATCACTTCAACCCTCTGGACCTATTTACTCAAAAAAAAAAAAAGGGGGGGGAGTGGGCTGACTGCATCATCCTAAGACAACATAATGTGCTAGAAAGAATCCTAGAGCAAGAGTCCAAAGTTCAAGTTCTAGTTCTAGCACTTGTTAGGTGTAAAATTCACAAAAAGTCACACAACTTCATGGAAACTTAGTTTCCACATCTGGAAAATGGGCAGAGTAATATCAGAAACACTCCTCTTCCAGATTTGTGGTGACCATAAAATTAGATAATGAAGAAAGCACTTTGTAAATGAAAAAGCACCAAATAAATGTAAGGTAATGTTATTTATAAAATTCTATTTATTCTAATTTTTATGCTAAATCTTATTATTTTCCTACAATCTTTTACAAGTGTTTGTGCTCCTACAGGCAGAATTCTGTGGGTTAGAACCAGACTATAAAAATGCATTTATTGGACCTCAGACTATCTACTATAAACAATGTTTTCCCTTTGTTAAGATAAGAGCAATACATTTTCAGTTTGTCCCTGAGTCATCATCTAAGCATAACTCTGTATGAGTCAGGAAATCTAAGAATTATCTATTTATTCATTTTTTCATTTTTGTGCAAGTATCTCTGCAGATATAATTTAAGAAATAACTTGCTTCAGACGCAAGAGGGAAGAGATAGGGGAACATATGTGTATGTATAACTGATTCACTTTGTTATAAAGCAGAAACTAACACCCCATTGTAAAGCAATTATACTCCAATAAAGATGTTAAAAAAAAAGAGAGAAATAACTTGCTTCTGTCTTAGGGTTTTTTAATATTTTAAAGGTGCTGTCGTAAAGGAAGAGGGTAAAGGAAGATTATCCTTACAAAGAAAGGAGACACACACATACAACATAGACACACATAGACACAAATATCAACACAAACTCTATGCTACAACCAGAAAAGCACCTTCCTACCACTGGGCCCTTATCCATGTTGTCCCCGTCACCTGGAATTCCTTTCCCTCCCATATCTACCTGTCCAATCCTACCTAGAATTCAGAGCTTTGTTAAAATCAAATTTTCGGTGGGAGGCATTGAGTGGTTCTTTGCCCTACCAATAATCTTTAAGATAGCTACTTCCTTTTTAAAGATGACAAAACTGACAAACAAGAGATTAAATGATTTGTTCAAGGTCACCTTTGTGAAATTTGCAGAAAAATTTAACTCAGGTATTTTTCCCCCTGTACCCCACATATACCTTCTCAAATCACTGTAGTCTGAACCAATTCACACCCCCCGCCACTAATCCAGTTCTCTTGTAACACATATATGATATCATATGTTGCTTTCCATTAGAGTTCCTTGTGAATAGATCCCTCCATCCCCAGAGAGTAGGTCCCAGAGAACAGTAACCATTCTAATCTTCAAATCCATCATAGCTTTTAGCACTGCATATGCATTCCGGTATTGCAAAATTTGTATTTGTTGACTTTGGAGTGGGACATCCCAAGGATATTTCCTGCTACCTTTCTATGAATGAACTCAGGTTTGTATGAGTCCACTTTGATTCTCATCTAAGGAAGATCTTCAGGAAACATCAAAAGCACCACAATGTAGATGCAAGAGATGGCAAAGGCTCAAGGCCTATCACTGCCCCTGCGAGCTTTGTAATTCTCAGATGCAAAGCTCTCCATGGAAAGAACAAGGCATGATGGGCAATCCCTTCCAGAGAGCTTTTGGGAGCGACCTGTCCTTGACATGTCCTGAGTTAACTGTGGTCTGAAGGCCCAATGCCACTGGCAGCATGATTTTAATGACTGCCATTACTTCTGCCATTACTACCACCCAACAAAAACCATCACTGGCTCAATGTGGTAATCCCTCTGCTGTGCAGTGCCATGGGACTCCAGAGCGCGACAGCACATATGGTCTCTGCCAACAGCGCTATTCATCAAAGGAGGATAAAAATCACAGTCGTACCCTGCTCTTCATAGTTGGGAATGGCTTTAGGCAAGTCACAGCTTCAACTCAGCTTGGGTCTTTCAAAGATGCAGGCCCTGTTTTTCCACAAAGCACTTCATAAAAGTGAAAATGGAACACATGCTGAATGGGATTTTCAGAATAATGAAAACCCTGTAATTAGTAAGCAATAGTTAAAATTTTATTACCCTGTAAGAGCAAGGCATAGTAGCAAGTTAATGCAATTACTAATTCAGCTTTTCTAGAGATAGAAGCAAACAGTGCAATTAAATCCTTCATCATTAATTTTGCAGGGGCCTAATGAAAGGGAAATAAATGAGCTGGATCCCCTTCTTCCCACCTCTGCTGTGCCATCAGGGGACAGGTTCCCCACCTCCCCGTCTCCAATCCCTTCTGAAAAATAAAACAGGCCACCAGCTGTGAAATGGATTATGCCCTGCAACTTTGCACCTGGAACAGAAGCCCTCATTTTTGACAAAGATTGCCAAGAATTTTGCATCACTGCCTTGAAGCTTTCTTTTCCCTCATTAGCCTGCTCCTTCTGCTTAACAAAAAATTTGCTGTGTGCTGATTTGTGGGTGAATGTCAGCGCACATTGTATCCAGAGATTCTCGCCTAGTCCAATACACAGAACCAGTTTAACTCACCATCTTTACCTGTAACCCTTCTCCCATACAAACCCAATCCACTCCAGGCAAATGATCGACCCACCATCTACCAAACACAATCGTCACTTTCTGATCACTACATCCTTCAGTCTGCTAGCAAAGTCATTTTGGAGTGGATACAAAATGAAGACAATTTCTCCCAGCCACCCACATTGGAGGACACTGGTCTGATGTAGTGAGTGGCAGTTCACTGCCATAAAGAGGACAGATGAGAGGTTGGCTCAACTCTTTGATGCTAAGCAAAAACCCCAGAAACTCACCTATCTCCATGTAATTATAACTTTTAGCATCCAGCAGTACCAAGCCAAATAGTTCCTACTTGTACATGCATTGTTATAAATGAACAACCAAATTCAGTAAATGGTTGGCCAATTCTGTACACAGAATAGTGACCTCTGGGTGATTATTTTGATCAACCTAACTCACACATTTCTGGTTCAACAGAGGTATTCAATGAAGACCTAAGACTGTGTGTAAATGGAACACAATTTCATAAAGAGTTAATTTAGAATATCTAAACAGCAAATTAACTTGTATTTCACTGAATCTAAGGTGCCACTAATCGTAAGACACACCATTATTTAATCTGTCATGGAGAAAAAAAATGCCCATTGAACGATGACACCATGCTTTCTTATTAGAAATTTTCATTTTCTGTTATGCTAAATTTATTTGATATAGATATGTGTTTTTAAATCAACACATGACCACAATACAAATATCTATACCAAGTTTCCACATGCATAGCAATGACCACTTTGTCACATCTGCCACCTGACCAACAGTGATGTTGACACCATCAATTATAAGGTGCATCCTGATTTCAAACTTGTTAAATTGTAAGAAAAAGGGCACTTCCACAGTGGTGAAATATAGCATCTGTATTCTTGAGATGAGGACTGCATGCAATCAATAGCCTCTCCTCACCTGACATCAGCTGTAGCCCCAAGTGGTGAATGGTTCCTATCTGTGTCCTTGGAGTCTTCTTCTTCCTCTGTCTCTTCCTTCCTGTGCTCCACCATGGTCCCTCCAGGGCTGGCTGCACAGCTAACGCCTCACACTGGCCTACTCCATGGCCAGTTGTTAAGACTCAAGCTTTTTTTTTTTTCTTTTTTCCTTTTCCAAAACTCCTTAAGGCTCACCATCACCATCTTGTTCCTACTATTATTACTCTTTATGTTTTTTTCCTTAAGCTTCTTTTTCTTTACATCAAGAAAAACTTCCATTGATTGAAAATGAGTAACTGTTCTCTCCCAGGAGGCAGGTAGAGGTCTGCAAAGACGTGGGGGTAGAAAAGAACAGTGATCCAGGATGCTACTTCAAAGAGTGTCCCTCCCCCACTTGCAGGAAGCCACCTAAACATACTCTATTAGACTACCTTTTTTTTTAAAATTTAAATTTCTTTTTTTCTATTATACAGCAAGATGAAAGGGAATACCTTGTCTCTGGGGTGTCAGCTCCTGGCAGGAAGAGAAGCACAGAAAGCCCTTTAACTCTTTACTGGCTATCACTGTGGTTATCTAACCATCTCACGACCCCTCAGCCGGAACTGGCAAGACTGCCCTACATGGCTTACGACCTTACACACACACACATACACACACACACACACACACACACACCTCAAGCTGACTGTTGATTTTTTATTTACTTTGTTTTGTCTTCAAAGAGGTTTATAATATTCATGTTAACCTGGTTTCATCTATATGGAAATGTTCAGGGACATGTGGGCATTCTGTGATTTGTCCTGGTTCTAAATGCCCCTGAGGTTGGCCCTGACCCATACATATACATGCAAGTTGGCTTCAGAGCCAACTTCAAAAACTTACCTCGCTGACCCCCAAACCTGAAGTGACCTCATCCTCCTCTGCCCAGTGATAGTTCTTAGAGTCTATTCTCCCTATTTGGTGTTTATATCCAGTGGTGTGCTGGTAAATATTTAACAACTGGCTGGGGGTGGGAGGTGGAGGGAGGAAGTCCTGGTTTTCAGTGCTTGTTAATTTCTATGGAGTAAATACTCCCACCATGGCTGAGTTCAAGCCACCAACGTGACATCACCCAACTAGTTGGAAGAAATGCACACGGCACACCATATAGACACAGTAGATATAAATGACCTCAAGATTAGAGATGATAGTAAAATGTAGTAGAATGATTAGGAAGTGATGAGTTTCAGTTCTTTATTACCTTTGTTTTTAATATAATTTATTTAATCATAAGTTTATATAATTTAATTTTTAATAATGGCTGAGTTTAGCAACCAGCTCTCAAAACTGGAAAATTTAGCAGCTGGCTCCTTGCAAGCCAGTATGAGCAGTTCCAGCATGCATATTTAATTATATATGCAATAAAGTATATACTACCTTGTTTAATTATTATCTTTATCTTTTATGTCCCCAACTAGATTATACACTCTAGAATATAAAGTTATTGTTCTCATACTTCTTTTCATTTACTCTGCTGCTAAACACGAAAAGGTAATTAATTTCCAACATTAATAATGATGTTTCCTCATTAAAAACGTTTTTGAGGGACCATTAAAATTCACTAATAACAAAATTTTGGGCACACCCCAAATCTGACTCTTCCTGCAATCACATTTTTAACCAAAAAAGCTTATGAACTAAAAAATATATTATCAAAAAAGGTATATTACTATCAATGTAATTGAATCATTTTGCCACCAATTATAAGGTCATCTACTATTAAGAGCAGCGGTGACAAGCATTTTAAACTCTTTTTTTTTTTTTTACCTTTTATTTTATTTTATTTTTTTTGCGGTACGCGGGCCTCTCACCGTTGTGGCCTCTCCCGTTGCGGAGCACAGGCTCCGGACGCGCAGGCTCAGCGGCCATGGCTCACGGGCCCAGCCGCTCCGCGGCATGTGGGATCTTCCCAGACCGGGGCACGAACCCGTGTCCCCTGCATCGGCAGGCGGACTCTCATCCACTGTGCCACCAGGGAAGCCCCCGGTGACAAGCATTTTTATCAATGCTGCTGAGAACACTGATCAGCTTTCAATCACCAACAAGCAAGCAAACCAGCCCCTATTGCTGTTGAAGTTAGAGATCTGTGGGAGAGAGTATTCCTGGGGTGGGAGTCCTGTGGTGGGAGAACCAAACTGAGAAACTTAATTAACCAAACCCCCAAGAGTGATCAATCCCCTTAAAATTTACACTTAGAAAGAATTGGCATATAACCCCAAATGCCAACTATTTTCAAGGAGATACTGTTACGGTTCCCCTTTGGGAACCGTAGCTTTCCAGTAACAATAATATTGCTTTCAACCAACCAGGATCCTTCCTTTCCAGAAACAAAGAATCAGATTAGCAACTGAGAAGGGTATTTGTTGAGTATCAAACCAGAGCACAGGAAATTTAAAGGTCTTGAAAGAAGCGTTCTCCAGGATATAAACAATCCAAATGAACCATCCCTGTTCCATAATGGAGTGTATCTATCTGATCCCAAGACTGTTACTATCTACTAAAGTGTATCTGTCACAGTTACAAAGTGCTGGTAAAGTCAGTGAAAATTCTCAATGTCAGTGCAAATCGCCAAAACCGTTATTAGCTCAAGTTACAACTGAATGAATTTTAGCTTTATATGCTACAGTTACACTGCAAACATAGCTCACTGAGAATATGCCCTAGTCCAGGGTTGGCAAATGCATAGCACACATACTGCCACCCACCATTTCCTACACCCTTGGCAGACATCAGTAATTGATTACTACACTCTTCTTCCATTTTTTCTAACACATTCCAGTAGGCAGCACTCCCAATCTTGGCCCTAGGCTCTAGACAAAGAATTAGGAAGCAAGGTATGTGCAGGCCTCTCACTGGGAGAGTAAGGGTTACAAGTGACTAAGTGTGGTATTTCAGGTTCCTTCGGATGGTGTTGCCATCAGAGGGCAGCCACTTTCCACACAAGCAGAACCATTTCTTTATCTCCCTGTGCTTGCCCCTCTCTGAACATCTTACTTTCATCTCAGTCACTTTCCTATTTACTTGTCTTCCTCCCTTCATGAGACAAGGAGCTCCTTGAGGGCAAGGCCAGTCTTTTTGTCCTCATGCCATCATCGTGCTTAACACACAGTAGGACCTCTCCTAGCACACAGTAGGGCCTCTGTATGCATTTATGAGTTAAATTATTGACCAAGTGTGCTGAAAATCACAGACCCCTTATTTGAGGTTGTAGCAAATTTTCCCCAAGTTCTTAGGCATGTGCTTGGGCCCTGCTCTTGCTAATTCCTCATACCATAAATAATTCCCATAAGGGCACTAGTCTTTTGGCTCTTCCACACAGTAGAATGAAGCTGCCTAAGTCTGCATCCAAAAGGTTTGATACAGAAAGAAACTCTAGATATCCTCCAGTCTTATGTTGTAGCACTTTTCATTGGTGGTCTCAGAGGAAGGCTGTGGGGATAAATTTCTAATCAATATTACTTCTGGCTGCTACCCTTCTCCCACCCTGAAAATCTTAGAGCATTTTTTCCCTTGTTGACTTTAATGACGTTCTTTCAATAGCCTTTTGAAATTGAGCAGCCTCCTGGGAGCAACTTAAAAATGGCTATGAGCTTCCTGGTCAGCATTTTCGATCTCTAATTATAACTTTACAGGATGGTTTTCACTTAATACTTCTAAGGTGGGGCTGAGAGTAATTGATGGTTTCAAAACTAAATCTTCAGTAGCCTCTGTCAATGTATTGAGGTTTAATGCCTCTTATGTTCTTAGAGAGGCTGCTGAAAGCAAAGAGGAAGCATATGCTATCTTTCATCCTAGGAAAACAGAGGAACTTTATTAGAGTGTAGTAAAATATTTACAAGAACAGTAGAAGTTGTGGGATTCAAGAACTAAATTCACCTCAAACCTTCCTTTGCATGTTTGCTTCTAGAGGAAACTGTTGGGATAGTCTCAATATGTCACTTTGGAAATCCTGCTTTTAATGAACAGATGAGAAAAGGTGAGTCTTTTTTCTGCAGAAAGAACATTTTTCTCGCCCCCTTCCTTCATAAAAAGATAAAAATATGCTCAAAATACAGTCTGGAAATAAGGGAATTATTCTGAAACAGAAACAAAAACATTTTGACTCAAGAAAGGAACCTCAGTCATGTTAGAGTATTTCTTTAAAATGAAAAATAGGCTTTACTTTTTGTTTAGAAGGGAACTTTCTCTCTCAGTTTTTAGTTGTGACTTTCTATTTTCTCAGACTTACTTTTTTTGGCCTCACTGTCTTCTCTTCACCTTCCCTGAATACTTCCATGTTGCTTTGTTGGTACTACTGTCTTTCTGGAAAGCCATTTCATTCCTTTCCATGTTGCTTCTTCCATCAAATGTAAACTACAGTACCTTTATTAGCACATTACAGAAGCTCCATCCATCCATTCAATAAACATGTATAGTGGGTCTGCCATTGCCTAGATGTGGCCAATACAAACACTGAAAGCAATCCTCACTCTGTCAGTTTAGTCAGAACTAGGCTCTTTGGAAGCCATCTGGCAACATTACAGACCTTATTGCATTTTCATACTATATTAAAATTCTCAGGGACCGTCATCATTCCTCCATGCTTAAGGGCCCTGATTAGCTGACATATTTGTAACACTAACCTAGTGGGCAAGATGTAACTATGATTCCTTGACCTGAATCTAGAAGCCTTCAGTCTGCCTACAGTGCTGGGAGAGAAAGCAGAGGGAAGACTGGAAGAAGTCTGGTACTTCAGCAAAGAACAGGCATAAATTCATAGAAAGAGAGCTCTGCTTTCCTCTAATTCAACAGGTCTAGGGTAAGATACCATGTTCCTGGGATTAGGTTTTTCCCACAGCAGAGCTGTACCAACCCATTACAAGCTTACTTGAGATGACTCACATCTTCTCTCTTAACATTCTTCCTGGCCAAACTGACCAGGTTTGGCATAAACCTCAGAGCCCATAGTGAGATTCTGACATCCAGCTCACAGCAGTGGCACACTAGCCCAGTAAGTAACCAGGTTTTCTATGAGGTAAATGATCCTTAAAGCCAAAAAGTACACTCACTCTGGGCTAGCTCAAGAGATGTCAATTCAGACAGAAGCTTATCTCCAAAGAACTTTAAAAAGCATTCCAGATTTCACCTCTCTCTCAAGCCCATACTTGAAGTCAGCAACTATGTAATGCTCATAATTATTAAATTAAAAGGCATTTGTTTAATGGAGCAGTTTCAGTATCCAGTGTTGAGCTGCTTTCTGCCACCATATGGCTTTGGGCATGAAGTGATTAAACTATCACGTCCAGAGCCTCTGCTCCTGGGTTATTTAATGGTGCTATACATCACCAACCCTGAGTTGAAGGGGAATCTGTTTTCAGTTTACATTCCCAGTGGAAAGTGACTCCTTTTGGCCTACAGGGGTTTAAATCCTTCTCCAATCACAATGGCATGCGGACTCTGCTGAGCAGGCAGGCAGTCAGTAGATGAGACGTGTCCAATCCTAACTCAGGGTAGGGAGAGATCTTTCATTGTGCAGCCATTCCCAGGGTTCAAACACCAAGGTAAGAATAATATGTAGTGACTAATAAAGGAAGAAGCAAGAATAGAAGCCCAAGCACAGAACCCTTGAGACAAGGACAATTAGGAATACATTAAGTGGGCTATAACCTGGACCAGCTCAAAGACTACTTTCTCGGCTAACAGTAATAGCTACCAGGCATTAATCACATCTTCTGTGCCAAGCACACTGCTGAGCACTTTGGCATATATCACCTCATTTAATCTTCCCAACAGCTCTTAATAAGAATGTGCTATTATTGTCCTCATTTTACTGATGGCAACACAGAGGCTTAGAGGAATTAAGTAAGTTGACCAAGGTCACAGCTAATTGGTGGTGGAGCTGAAATTCAAACGCAAGTCTGCTTGACTCCAGGCCCTAAGTTCTTTAACCCCAATGCTGGTTGATCATGACAGCCAGTCCTTAGTAAAGGGTTAACTGGTGATGAATACCACCACACTATGGTGTTTTTTTAGTTCCCTGTTTCTAAATATGACTAGTAAACTATGTACAATCCTCAGTTCAATGCGTAGACCTAGGTATTTCCAGAGATCCTTTTGTTGGCTTCATTAAACCCAAAGTTAAGAAACCACTTCAGGTGCTATTACATACAGATACCTGATCCAGCAAACCATATCTATTTTCAGTAAGACTCTGGAGACTCAGAAAGGGCAAAAATAGATAACTATCTCCTGTTCAGAATTTTGCCTTGACAAGGCTTATGCTCTCTTAATGTGATATCCAGTATAGTACTTTAAGTATTTTTAGGAATATAATACAGTTCCTGTCCCCAAGGATCTCACTCTCCCACCGGGGATACTGAAAACAGAAAGTTCAGTAATACTCAAGAACATAAACAATTTAAGCCCTCAATGGCCCAGACAGTACTAAGAATATGTGGACAATCAAAAGTCCTCAAAACAAAGCACTTTCTACTTTGCTGTGTGAATGACCAATTCACAGACCTCATCCTACCAGACTAAAATCAGAAAAGGAACTCTTGTTCATATACTTTACTCAGCATAAATAAACCATTCAGAACCATAATTGTTCTGGAACTTTGGGTGCCATGGTCAAAAAATCTTCTTTGAAATTTAATACGACTGGAATCCAATCAATCCCTTTGGAAATTTCTAGCACAATTCTGAGAGTCTGAAACTTCTTGCAAAAGACAGTGGCACTGTCTCACCCTCAGCAAACAGCTTCTCTTTCCTGACGGGCCCTGCTTCATTAACTTTAACTGGTGTTTTAATATTCAGTTTGTACTTCTAAACTTTTAAAGCCTTTATCAGATGTTCTTTGAAACCAAATGCACACCACTAAAATACACATGTTTCCAATGTGATCAGATGTCTTTTAAACCTATTTGCAAAGACCTTGAGAGGACAAAGAATGTGTTTAAGGATAGGAGCTAGCATGGCACCAGTAATGAATGGTTCGGTTCTGCCAACAATACCCAAAACAAAGGCAATAATTTTTTAAAGCCTTGTTTTGCTTTGGCAATTTAAAGTAAAGCATTTTCACATATATTATCTTATTTAGTTCCTCAGATAACCATAGAGCCAAGCAGAATGAGTTTCATTATGCCCATTTTAAAGTAAGAAAACTATGGTTCAGAGCATTCAAATAGTAGAGCCAAGCCTATGCAACCAGTAAGCGGCAAAGTTGACACCAGAATTCCGGCCCTCTGGCCCCCAGCCCATTGCCATTTCAATTCAGCTATTTATGCCAAACAATATAACTTCTATTCTTATGTGATCCCTGAAAGGACAGGTTGCAAATCCTATTTGGTTTTGGATCCCTGACTTGGGACAAGTATGAGTTTACGGTGGACCCGTAATAAAGACACTTTGTTCTAGTGTCTGTGCTTTTCACAGTTACTATTACCAGTTAGCTGGGTTGAGCTAAGACTAAGAAGGCCAAAATTCCAGGTTTTAAATATGCATAGCACAGTTAGCTTTCTTGTATTCCATAGCCATACAATGGAATACGACTAATCATCTTACTAACCAATCTCAACAGGGATCTGGCAAGTTAATGGATAGCTTGATCCAACTTATCTAACCATACCTTTTTTATGGATGGATTTAGGACTCCATATACATGAGAGCAGGGACTGTCACACCTACAAATAACTTCTCAGGGAATGTCCTCATCTACTAGCTCTCCAGGGAGGATTCCTGACAAGGGCTGAGAGCAGTGGCCATGATCTGTTCCCAGTGACACTCCCCCACCCAACCTGGCATAACTGATTAGAGCCATTTTGGTGCTTGACCCAAAGGCAGTCAATTGGCAGCCAAAAACCTTTGAGGTGTCCTGGCAAGAAGGCTCTGCCCTAATAGAAATGATGGGAATTTATGGGACTGATCAAATGTTGCTTATTAGGAATTCAAAGTGAAGATATAAGGAGAGGGTAGCTTAGGAACTAGAAGAGAGATCCATGGATGGAGACACATTGATGGTAGAGCCCCAGAGCAGGGGACAAGGGAAACCTCCTACCTGGCTTCCAGCCAGGGTTACAGAGCTGATGGTTGTTTGTTGGAGCTGGGCTGGGTTTTCTTCCCTTCTAGGCCAGTTATTCTTTAACTTTTTTTTGGATCTCAAGCCCTTTGATTATCTGATGAAAGATATGGGCTCCTGTCCCAGAAAAAAATTTATACACACATTCAAACCAATGACTTCATTTAATTTCAAGGGATTTCTTGATTCTCTAAAGTCCAACTTTGACCCTGGGAATCTATGGACCACAGGGCAAGCACTCTTGTTTAACTATTAGTTCACCGAGGACGGCTATGGTATCACATTCATCTCTGAAGCTCAGCACCTAGTATAGGGCTTGGAACACCTTGGTTGAATGAGTGAGTGAATGAATGAATGAGTCAATAAGTAATTGAATAAAAGAAAAACAACTAGGAGTTCATGCCTTACTGACAGCACATTGGAAATATCCTCTTCCTCTTTTTATGAATATGAGCTGGGTACTCTGGCTGGAAGGAATGCCTGTTACTTATATATGCCCAGATGATCCTTTAGTATATCCATTGACATGCTTGATGGGCCCACCATCCCCTTCCACACCTGGAACTAGAAGGGCATTCATTGTACCTGCCTGTATACAAATGAGAACTTGGAATGTCATAGCCTGGAAGGGCAGCCCTACTTTTCCAGTAGATACATAAACGAATATCTACTGTTTTCTACCTAAAAGGTATGTATAATGATTATTTCGAATTTTAGCTGCTTTGTCCTAATGTACAATTTTAAAATAATTATTGCACTTTTATTTCTTTTCTGACTTCTGGGATAAAAGCCTAGTTATTTTCAATAATTTAGGATTCAGTTTGAGGGTGAACATTAGCTGGCTTCTCCATTCACTACTTATGTCCTATTTTACAGAGAGGGAGAGCGAGAGACCAACAGATGGATACAGAAAGAGAACAGCCTACTTTCCTGCAATTGCTCTGGCCAGGTTTACTTGGGCTATTTCCCAAAGGACTGACCAGAGTGTAAGCTCCTTGAGGGTAAAATTAAGCCACATAGTTTTGCATCTGTCCACTTGCCCACTGCCAATCTAAGTGTATTACAAATAGAGGGATTTTAATTAAACGTATATCAATCCAAATAGGAAAAGAAGAAGTAAAGCTGTCACTGTTTGCAGATGACATGATACTATACATAGAGAATCCTAAAGATGCTACCAGAAAGCTACTAGAGCTAATCAATGAATTTGGTAAAGTAGCAGGATACAAAATTAATGCACAGATATCTCTGGCATTCCTATACACTAATGATGAAAAATCTGAAAGTGAAATCAAGAAAACACTCCCATTTACCATTGCAACAAAAAGAATAAAATATCTAGGAATAAACCTACCTAAGGAGACAAAAGACCTGTATGCAGAAAATTATAAGTCACTGATGAAAGAAATTAAAGATGATACAAATAGATGGAGAGATATACCATGCTCTTGGATTGGAAGAATCAACATTGTGAAAATGACTCTACTATCCAAAGCAATCTACAGATTCAATGCAATCCCTATCAAACTACCACTGGCATTTTTCACAGAACTAGAACAAAAAATTTCAGAATTTGTATGGAAACACAAAAGAACCCGAATAGCCAAAGCAATCTTGAGAAAAAAAATAAACGGAGCTGGAGGAATCAGGCTCCCTGACTTCAGACTATACTACAAAGCTACAGTAATCAAGACAGTATGGTACTGGTACAAAAACAGAAATATAGATCAATGGAACAGGATAGAAAGCCCAGAGATAAACCCACGCACATATGGTCACCTTATCTTTGATAAAGGAGGCAGGAATGTACAGTGGAACAGGATAGAAAGCCCAGAGATAAACCCACGCACATATGGTCACCTTATCTTTGATAAAGGAGGCAGGAATGTACAGTGGAGAAAGGACAGCCTCTTCAATAAGTGGTGCTGGGAAAACTGGACAGCTACATGTAAAAGTATGAGATTAGAACAATCCCCAACACCATACACAAAAATAAGCTCAAAATGGATTAAAGACCTAAATGTAAGGCCGGACACTATAAAACTCTTAGAGGAAAACATAGGCAGAACACTCTATGACATAAATCACAGCAAGATCTTTTTTGACCCACCTCCTAGAGAAATGGAAATAAAAGCAAAAATAAACAAATGGGACCTAATGAAACTTCAAAACTTTGGCACAGCAAAGGAAACCATAAACAAGACCAAAAGACAACTCTCAGAATGGGAGAAAATATTTGCAAATGAAGCAACTGACAAAGGATTAATCTCCAAAATTTACAAGCAGTTCATGCAGCTCAGTAACAAAAAAACAAACAACCCAATCCAAAAATGGGCAGAAGACCTAAATAGACATTTCTCCAAAGAAGATATACAGACTGCCAACAAACACATGAAAGAATGCTCAACATCATTAATCATTAGAGAAATGCAAATCAAAACTACAAGGAGATATCATCTCACACCAGTCAGAATGGCCATCATCAAAAAATCTAGAAACAATAAATGTTGGAGAGAGTGTGGAGAAAAGGGAACACTCTTGCACTGCTGGTGGGAATGTGAATTGGTTCAGCCACTATGGAGAACAGTATGGAGGTTCCTTAAAAAACTACAAATAGAACTACCTACCATATGACCCAGCAATCCCACTACTGGGCATATACCCAGAGAAAACCATAATTCAAAAAGAGTCATGTACCAAAATGTTCATTGCAGCTCTATTTACAATAGCCAGGAGACGGAAACAACCTAAGTGTCCATCATCGGATGAATGGATAAAGAAGATGTGGCACATATATACAATGGAATATTACTCAGCCATAAAACGAAATGAAATTGAGTTATTTGTAGTGAGGTGGATGGACCTAGAGTCTGTCATACAGAGCGAAGTAAGTCAGAAAGAGAAAGACAAATACCATATGCTAACACATATATATGGAATCTAAGAAAAAAAATGCCATGAAGAACCTAGGGGTAAGACAGGAATAAAGACACAGACCTACTAGAGAATGGACTTGAGGATACGGGGAGGGGGAAGGGTAAGCTGTGACAAAGTGAGAGAGTGGCATGGACATATATACACTACCAAACATAAAATAGATAGCTAGTGGGAAGCAGCCGCATAGCACAGAGAGATCAGCTCGATGCTTTGTGACCACCTAGAGGGGTGGTGGGAGGGAGGGAGACGCAAGAGGGAAGAGATATGGGAACACAGGTATATGTATAACTGATTCACTTTGTTATAAAGCAGAAACTAACACACCATTGTAAAGCAATTATACTCCAATAAAGATGTAAAAACAAAAAAAAAGTATATCGTGGGCCATAAAGTAGGTAAGACAGACCTGTTTTTTGATTTCAGGAAGAAAAAGGGAGAACTACAGCAGAATTTAATGCCCCCCAATTTTTTAAAGTATTGAAGTCATTTCAAATTGATTATGTTTAAAGGTAATAGTATATCCTATGGTTTAATATTTTTAAGTTTCTTAATTGTTGATCATAAGCCTCCTATGTAAAAGCCTGTGCCTCAATTTGAGTCATCAATAATTACAATTGCAGGCAATATATTACAATTGTATGGCACACATTTGTATATTTTCACCCTTTGAGATCAAATACCTTGGTGACGTTAGAAAAAAAGGGTTCAGTTCACTCACACTGCACAACTTATGGGGATCCATTTGTTTCAGTACTTCCTCATGGATACCAGTGGCACAAAATATTGTGCTACCATCTGAGGAGTACAAGCATTCTCTCAGTAATATATTTAAAGCTCATTAACAGGAAATCTATACTTGGCATGTGGCATAGCTAACCCCAAAGAGCTAATTTTTGCTAGCCCTTAAGTCATTTAGCTTCCCTAGGCATAACACTTATTCTTTTAATGTGAGGTTCAAAATACGGCTACTGTATTCAACATGTATGTGAGGTAAGGAGGAGTGAAGAAACCAAGAGTTACTGAAATCTTTTATGTGACAGAGACTTTGGAAAGATTATCTCATCCTAACAGACTTTTTTAATCCATTTTACAGACCAGGAAATTGAGCTACAGAGAGGTTAAGAGACTTGTCCAAGATCACACAGCCAGGTAACAATAGAGTTGGGATTTGAATCCAGGGTACTCTGCCCTCAAAGTTTGGGTCCTAACTTCTTGATGCCTCCCCAGCAAGGACCTATGACAGGTGATGGTTGTCTGAGTCACCTTCATTATTGCAAATCATGCACTAAAGACCAGTGTTGCTTGATAGGGTTAAAAGACAAAGACTCAAATGCTCTCATAGTTTGGAGCAGTCACTTGAGTCAAGTATGATCTAAATGCTGGCACTATGTCCCATCCTCCCCCATTGGAGGTCTGGACCAGGAAAGTGTGGTAACGCTCTCCAGTCTAAGGAAAAAACCAGTAAGTCAGAGCACAGAGCTGCCCTGAACCAGCAGCAATAGGCCAAGTTAAAGAACAGAAGGACATAACCTGAACCTAGCACTTGGCTCTCACATTTAAATGCCTTGTCGTGTCACTTTGGCCATGGCACGCTGGGATGAGCAATGAGAGCTGGATCTGGAGTCGAGACTCAGATTTTATTTCTGCCTTCGATAAGACCTTGCAGGGTGACCTTGGGCCAGACCCTTGACTTCAGTGTTCTCACCTTTGGAGTGGGAGTAACAATGTCTACCTAGTATCCACCATTTTAAGTTGGTTTTTAAAGTAAAGCTGACACGGCCCTTGGGGCAGGCACTAGCATAGAGGGTAGTTCTCCCCATACACACAGCATAACATGGTACAGAAGATCAGATCATCAAGTTCTCTCAGCCCCAGGACCTTTCTCTGACCATGGAAAGGCAATCTGTACCTCCAGACCCCCAATCTTTGCCCATCCCTACTACACCCAG
Organism: Delphinapterus leucas; assembly: GCF_059928025.1. Classification (NCBI taxonomy): domain Eukaryota; kingdom Metazoa; phylum Chordata; class Mammalia; order Artiodactyla; family Monodontidae; genus Delphinapterus; species Delphinapterus leucas. Next base: position 75,412,649 of record NC_143139.1, read on the forward strand.
ATGTGCAAGGTAAGTCCTACGAGGTCATGTCCTCAACAATCCCACATTCTCGCATCAGTGTTCTTTGGTAGTTCCAGATATTGCAGCACTACTGCTGTCCAGGATCAGAATTTAAGAACTTGAAAAGCCCCAGGAAGAGGCGGTATCTTGTCTCTACATCAAGTAAACAGCCCATGGCATTACCTTCTGACAGATGACAACAGACTCTCATGGGCAGCAGTGGTGAGGCTGTGTTTACATGACACTTAATATCCTGGAAGGCATTGGACTTATGAGGATGCCCATACCCAGGTAACCCAACCCCATGGACTTGGACCAGTGGTAAACTCAAGATGATCTCCACCATTTACTTGGCTGTCACCATCACCCCAACCGGCAGGAAAGAGCCAGTGACTCCAGAGGATGACCCCAGGCTTTCAAATAGAAAAGGGTAGTATGTTACATGTTATCCAGCCAGTAGAAGAGAAAGAGGGCCTTTAAGAAAATATGTCTATTGTTGGAACGAAAAATAAGGCAGATTTTGAAGCTACTTTCCTAATCTTCAAAGTAGAGAAATAAATTCCCAGAGCAGAGAGTTACAGAGAACAACTCTTAGGCCTGACTAAGCTCTGTATTTCTGTGATTCTAACACCTGGGGAGCATGTTGTGGGCCCACACTCCATGAAACACTCAATATACACTGAATTAATCTTTATGGCAATCTACCATCCTTTGGCGTGAACCAGAGATGCCATCTTGACCCAATCATTAACATCTCTGAACCTGGCCCCCTTCTAATGCCAGGGTAAGAATTATCAACAAGTACATTAAATCCCCAAGGATTATGCCAAGGAATGGGAATAGAGAGGAAGACAGTGAGTCGCACTGAGGGGGTTGATAACTTTGATACAGAAGGATGAGGGGAAGAAGCAGTGTAAATAAATGGGAGAAGAGGGAGAAAAGGAAAGGCAAATTCAATAAGCAGTTCCAAAGTATTAATATGAACCTCAAAATAAGTGTCTTTCTGGGCTTCCCTGGTGGCGCAGTGGTTGAGAGTCCGCCTGCCGATGCAGGGGACGCGGGTTCGTGCCCGGGTCCGGGAAGATCCCACATGCCGTGGAGCGGCTGGGCCCGTGAGCCATGGCCGCTGAGCCTGTGCTCCGCAACGGGAGAGGCCACAACAGTGAGAGGCCCGCGTACCGCAAAAAAAAAAAAAAAAAAAAAAAAAAAAGTGTCTTTCTTCCTTGGAATATTACTGTTTTGTGCTGGCTTAAGGAACTAGATTACCTCCCTCTGCTTTAGAAAATAGACAGGATAACAGGAAACAGTTTCAGATTCCACAGTGATTATAGCTACTTAAGTTGACTTACCAAATACTGTCTCAAACAGATGGTATGTAACATTTGATTAAAGGCTTATCCTGCATGCCCAACAGGGAACATTTCTTTCCCTCTTAATATAGAAAAGATGCAGAGCAGAAGGGAAATAAACTGACATCCTTGCCCATATTCTGTGTATATCAGTTTAGCCCCATGTTTGTGCCTTTCCTAAAATGAATCTGTATTTATTGTGTGACTCAAGACCAAACCACATAATATTGACACCACTGAATCTTGGTAAGAAGGATATTGAAGATCATCTCCTCTAAACCCCTTATTTTACATAAGGAAATGGAGACAGAATAGGTCAGCTGACTTGCTCACATTTATATTGTGGCAAATCTGGGACCGGGTCTTCTCACTCTGGGTCTGGCATTCACACTAGCCTTTATATGTACATAATGTTCAGTGTGGGCAAAATATACAAATCTGTCAGCACCATTTTTACTAAATTAGCACCAATCTGTGATGAGCAATTATCAGAACTTGAAGCTGATGGGCAATGCCATTCAAGTCCAGTTAATGAGCCAAAAGCTTGGTTCTTCAAAACACTTAACATTAATCAGCATTTGGCTTCGGTTTGTGACAAGTGTTTTCAAAACACTGCAGACAATTACAATATTCTTAGCCTTGTCTAGTGTAAATACAAAATGAAAAAAAGTCAGAATTTCATAAATGACAGTCTCCAGAATGGAAATAATGAGTCCCACAGAGAGGGTACAATGTGTTCATCTTTCTAGCAGCCAAATGTAATTTGGGAACTAGGGAGGTCACTGAGTGATTACAAAGTGTGAACCTTTGCTTGGTGAGGAAGAAAAGGCCTCTTTTCACAATAGCAAAGCAGAGCTAACAAGCGGAACCAGCCCCTTAGCACAGTTACAGAGGAATTACCACAGGGTTCATGCCCCACCTCCCATCCGACCAGCCCCACACACGCCACCTACCCCCATGGTCACCAGCAGTGCCACAGGGGAGAGAGTTCCCCAGCATCTGGGGGAAAGAAGCAGCATACTGAGAAGAGTTGGAAACTCAACACATAGTGGCCTGGGGCAGTTAATTTATTACCTGTCTATCTATCTACCTATCTATTTATCTATGATCTAGCTATTTAAAGTTACAAGCTAAAGACCCTACTGTGGTTCGTGTTAGGTTTTCTGAAAGACAGGGTTGCTTGAGCTACTGGGCTTAGGACCGCATTACTCATCAGCTAGTCCTGGTTAATACAAAATGTGTTCGTCAGTTGGTCAGTCACTGGGGACCACCCATTAACAGCTAACATCTATTGAGAAGTCGCTGTGCGCCAGAAACAACGCTAAATGCTCTTCCTGCATCATCTCATGTATATGTCACTATGGTCCTTTAAGATAATAATAATAGTAATAATTACATTCAAGAATTGATTCAACATGTTTATTGAGCAACTGATTGTGTGATACACTGTTCTAGGTGCTGGAAATACTGCAGTGAACGAAACAGGCGAAGTCCCACATATCTCTTAGCTAACTTATATCAGCTGGCTTTGCTGTATAACAAACCTCCCCCCAAACTTACTGGCTTAAAACAATTAGCATTTATTATTGCTCATAAGTGTATCGGTTTCCTGAGTGGTTTTTCTGATCTTGGCTGGACCCTCTCATGTGTATATAGCTAAATGGCGGACTGGCTGGTCTAGAAGGGCCTCCTCTGGGAAGACCCAAGTCTAATTCATGAGGTGTCTCAATTCCAGCAGCCCCCCGGGCTTGTTCTTATGGTAAAGTCAGGGGCACCGAGAGGGAGAGTGGAGATGTGTCAGGCCTCTTGAGGCCTAGACTAAGAACTAGCACAGCCTCACTTCTGCCACATTCTACTGGCCAAAGAATGTCATAAGGCCAATATAGATTCAAGGGCAGGGAAGTGGAGTCCACCTCATGATGGGAAGAGCAGCAAAGTCACACTGGAACACACATGGACACAGGGAGGTCATTAATGCAATCCATCAACTACGTATGTAACGATGACTAAAATGATGTTAAGGAATTCATGAAAATATTTCATCTGAGCCTCACAATAACCCTGTGAGTAAGTTCTGCTATCAGTCTTTGTTCCCCAGATGAGGAAACTGAGGCCTAGAGAGGTTTAAAATTTTGCCTATGATCTACATGATGGAGTCAGGATTCAAACCCGAGACTCCAGTGCCTGAGCACCTAACCACTGTGTGATTTTTTTTCCAGCCTGGGCACTTCAAGAGAGAAAGGATAAAACGTGGCCACTACCTGCAAGGCACTTACAGTCCTACTGGGCATGCATAACATACACCCATGAAGAATCAGTAACAGTACATGTCACTAAGCTACACTTGATAATTGCCCAGCAGGGAGTGAGGATAAATGTGGCTAAGACAAGAGACAGAAGCTTCCATGAATAGGAGGAGACTGAACTCAGCTCTGAAGGGTATGGACAGTGAATAGCAAAAGGAGAGGGGTTTCTGTTAATGGCATCCTCCTAACTTCTATGTAAAGAGCTTTCTGCCTCTTCCTTGCTTATAGAATAAACTTCAATCTCTCTAGAATGGCATGCAGCATTTCTAACATATGGCTTATAAGTTAGCATTTTTATTCAGCTGTGAGCAAAAGAAAATATGACTAACACTGATTTTACTCAAATAAGGATTTTTTAAAATTAATTAATTTATTTTTGGCTGTGTTGGGTCTTCCTTGCTGCATGTGGGCTTTCTCTAGTTGCCGCGAGCAGGGGCTACTCTTCGTTGTGGTGCGCAGGTTCCTCATTGCAGTGGCTTCTCTTGCTGCGAAGCACAGGCTGTAGGTGTGTGGGCTTCAGTAGTTGTGGCACGCAGGCTTGAGTAGTTGTGGCTCACGGGCTTAGTTGCTCTGTGGCATGTGGGATCTTCCCGGCCCAGGGCTCAAACCCTATGATCTACATGATGGAGTCAGGACGTGTCCCCTGCATTGGCAGGCGGATTCTTAACCACTGCGCCACCAGGGAAGTCCCAGGACTTTTTTTTTTTTTTTATTAATACACAAGGCATGTGGGGGAAAACAGTAACTAGATGATGTCATTGAGAAAGCAGGATATTTCTGTCTTTCTCCTCTGCCATCCTGCAAACATATCCTCATTCTTAGAGGGTCTCATGGTGCCAGGATGGCTACTGTACCCACAAATAATGATGTGCGCTCCTAAGTAGGAAGAAGTGGGGAGAGGAAGCCCGAGATGAGTATGCCAGCACAGCCTGTCTACTTTTTAAATGCTTTCCCACGACTTCCACCAGCTTACACTCTCTTTACTCTCTTTGGCCACTAGTTGGTCATGCATAATTGCAAGGGAAGCTGGTATTTCAGTTTTCTAGCTCCATAATATGGGAAGACAAGACAGAAGGGGGCTCTGACTGGCTTTTCTGTGCCACACTCACACTGTTGACCTCAACCATGGTTCCCCAACGCTTTCCCCAGCCACGCCCATGAGCCAGCAAACACAAGTCATCATTCCGAGAGCACTTCAATCAATGGCTCTCATGGCTCCCTTTTCTCATGACGTCCTTGTCCCTTCATGGACTGTGGAAATTCTTCCCCAGTAGAAGACATGAATGCTGCCTTCTGTCAGGCTGACTCCATCCTTTCTTTGCTGCCGCTATTCTGGCACTCAGCACTTTCTGCCTTGGATTGCTCCTCTGCTAGAAGGCAAACTCTTCAGGTCAGGGACGATGACTGATATTTTTCTTCTCCCTACAGCACCTCACGCAGCTCCTGGCACACACAGACATCATGAAGGGTGTCTCCTTTACTCAGTGCCCATGAGGATGAGAGAAAGAAGTCCTGCCCAGGTCATTTCGGGCTTGTCAGGAGCAGATGATATAGGTGCAGTGGTGGTGCCATCAATGCTACCAGGAGAATGCTGACCTCTGTCTCAGACTTGGTGAGTGTGAGCTGATCACTGAACCCACAAATAGAAATTAAAAACAGGTACCTGGTTTCAGGAGAAAGGTCAGGATTTGAGTCGTAGGTTTAAACTCATGGGCAAAAAGGAAGATTCAAAGTGGAAAGGGCTGAGGATTTCATCCACAGTCAGAGAAGACCAAGGGCAAAAAGGGAGGAGTGAACTCCAAAGAACAAGCAAATGTCGAAAGCAGTGCTGGGCAGGGAGATCAGCTCGGTGCTTTGGGACCGCCTGGAGGGGTGGGATAGGGAGGGTGAGAGGGAGGGAGATGCAAGAGGGAAGAGATATGGGAACATATGTATATGTATAACCGATTCACTTTGTTATAAAGCAGAAACTAACACACCATTGTAAAGCAATTATACTCTAATAAATATGTAAAAAAAAAAAAAGAAAGCAGTGCTGGGCAATGACAAAGATATGATATCACAGAGATTTTGCCAGATAGGAAGTATTAGCTATATGTTCACCCAAATGGTCAGTGTGTCCTTGTGAAGAGCAATGGAGGCCAGACTTGAGTATTTTCTGTCCAAACTCTAAATTTCAGGCTAGCTATGAATGGAGGCAATAGTTATGTACCTGCTATGAAGCAGTGAATAAATGCATAAATTAGTCTGATTCCCGTACGTGGCAAACGACAGAACCCCGACTGAAATAGGCTAGAAACTAGTTTAAGTAGAAGAGAACTTATTGGTGCATGAAAGAGCAGGGATTGCTTTTGCTTCAGGCATGGCTGGATTCAGAGCCCAAGTAACGTCCTTAGGACCCTGTCTCTCTCTACCTCTCTCTCATCTCTCTTCATTTCTTATTTTCTTTGAATGTTGAACTCATTCTCTCTAACTGTAGATGGTTTTCCTCATGCATCCAGGAAAGGTGACAGAAAATAACTCCCATCTACATCGTCTTTACAGCTTGTAATACCAAGACTGAGAGAGCTCTGCTCTCTGTCTAAGCACCTGAATATCAAATCTCAAGGAAGAATTTGATTGGTCTTTCTAGGTTTCCTGCCTTTCCCCAAACCAAGGGAATAAAGAAAGCATTCTGATTGGCTGGGCTTAGGTCATGTTTCAGCTACATGCAAAAGAGTCAATCTGGATTACTCTCTCACACCATGCACAAAAATAAATTCAAAATCAATTAAAGACATAAACATAAGACCTGAAACCATAAAACTTCTAGAAGAAAACATAGATAGTACTCTCTTTGACATAGGTTTTGTTGATTTTTTTTTTTTTTGATATGTCTGTCTCTTCAAGCAAGGGACACAAAAGCAAAAATAAATGGGATCACATCAAATTAAAAAGCTTTTGAACAGCAAAGGAAACTATCAGCAAATTGAAAAGGCCACCTACTGAATGAGAAGATATTTGCAAACAATATATCTGATAAGGGATTAATATCCAAAATATACAAAGAACTCATACAACTCAACATCAGAAAAACAAAAAACCTGATTAAAAAATGGGCAGAGGATCTGAATAGACATTTTTCCAAAGAAGACATACAGGTGGCCAACAGGTACATGAAAGGATGCTCAACATCATTAATCATCAGGAAAATGCAGATCAAAACCACAATGAGCTACCACCTCACACCTGTCAGAATGGCTATTACCAAAAAGACAACAAATTACAAGTGTTGGCAAGGATGCAGAGAAAAGGGAATATGTGTACACTTCCACCAACTTTGTATATGGTTGATGGGATTGAAAATTGGTGCAGCCACAATGGAAAACAGTACGGAGATTCCTCAAAAAATTAAAATTAGGGCTTCCCTGGTGGTGCAGTGGTTGAGAATCCGCCTGCCAATGCAGGGGACACGGGTTCGAGCCCTGGTCTGGGAAGATACCACATGCCATGGAGCAACTAAGCCTGTGTGCCACAGCTACTGAGCCTGCACTCTAGAGCCCATGAGCCACAACTACTGAGCCCGTGCACCTAGAGCCCATGCTCTGCAACAAGAGAAGCCACTGCAATGAGAAGCCCACATGCCACAACGAAGAGTAGCCCCCCGATTGCCACAACTAGAGAAAGCCCACGTGCAGCAACAAAGACCCAACGCAGCCAAAAATAAAATAATAAATAAATTTATTTTAAAAAATTAAAATTAGAACTACCATATGATCCAGCAATTCCAGTCCTGTGTATTTATCCAAAGAAAATGAAAACACTAATTTGAAAAGTTATATGCATACCTATGTTCATTGCAGCATTATTTACAATAGCCAAGGTTTGCAATCAACCTAAGGGTCCATCAATAGATGAATGGATAAAGAAGATGTGACATATATATGTATGCATACACACACAGAATAGAATACTACTCAGCCATAAAAAAGAATGAAATCTTGCCATTTGCAACAACATGGATGGACCCAGAGGGTATTATGCTAAATGAAATAAGTCAGACAGAGAAAGACAAATACTGTATGTGGAATCTAAAAAACAAACAAATGAACAAACATAACAAAATAGAAACAGAGTTATAGATACTGAGAACAAACGGTTGCCAGGAGGGAGGGGGTTGGGGGGAGGATTGAACTAGCAGGGGAAATTAAGAGGTACAAACTTCCAGTTACAAAATAAATGATTCATGGGTATGAAACGTACAGTGTGGGGAAAACAGTCAATAACTATGTAATAACTTTGTATGGTGATATAACTAGACTTATTATGGTGATCATTTTGAAAGGTACAGAAATATCAAAACACTATGCTGTGTAATAGGAAATAGCATAGTGTTGTAGGTCAATTATACTTCAACAACAAACAAAGAAACTCATAGAAAAAGAGATGAGACTTGTGGTTACCAGAGGTGGGGTGGGGGAAGGAGGAATTGGATGAAGTCACTCAAAAGTTTACAAACTTCCAGTTATAAGATAAGTATGTGCTAGGGATGTAATGTACATGATAAATTTCTTCAATTTTGTATTTATGTGAGATGATGGAATTCACTAAACTTATTGTGATAATCATTTCATGATGTATGTAAGTGAAATCATTATGCTGTACACCTTAAACTTATACAGTGCTGTATGCCAATTATATCTCAATAAAACTGGAAGGAAAAAGAAAAAGGAAAAAAAGTAGCTCTGCTGGAAGAAGAGGATAAGGGATTCTAGACAGGGGAAAACAACAAGTCTTCTTTTATAAGGCCTTTACAGGCTTTCACAAATTGGGCCCTGCTTCGTGAATCCTGGTGGATTCAGACACACAGAGCTTATCGATAATTCAACTTTGAGGAGCAGCTTGACTCACTGCCCCTGCTGCCCACTTGCCTGTTTAGCTAGTAAACAGCCTCTTTACTTCCCTCTGGGCATTCAGACAAACCCCAGGAAGATGAACTAAACGGAGCCATGGGCCGGTCAGTCTCAAGGCTCATTATTTCTGGTGACTGGATTCAGCCCATTTGGGATTTTATTTGATTCCTCTTCATGCCTTGCTGAGTTGCATCTTAGATTAGCACCCTGCGTGCTACTTCCTCTGGGCCTGGAAAAACCCCGGTGTAACCTCCTTACCAAGTTCCCATCACTGGGTCTCCACTCTTCAGTTGAATAGCCACCTGTACTAGAGCTATCTGCAACCAAATACTGATCTCTACACTCTTGTCAAGCCTTCTTCCTATTGCCTACTGGTTGGGCCAACCCTGTGCTACCTCTGGAGGCTGGTTCAGACTCTGAGTTCCACACCCACTGGCCAATCCCCAGTTATGACAGCTACTAACATCTCTGAAAAACCTCCTCAGTCCCTAAACATACAGGGCCACATGGAACAGCATTCTTGGAAGCACCCAAACTGTGTTTATTGCACTATAAACATTTGATCTTCCCTGTGGAACCATGCAGAAGTGGGAATAATGCTCAACTTCCCTACTGGTTTATCACCAGGGCCTTTGCAGAGTTTATACTGCTGGGTATGAAGGTATTGGATCCCTCTTAAAACAGATCCTGCCCTTTCTGCCTGAGACCCTTTTTCCATAGAGTTCAGACTTTGTCATGGGATGCCATCTGATTCCCTCCATCTCTTAATGTCTCTTTCTAGGCTCTTCCATGCTGATGCATACAAATAGACTCTCTCAGGTCTGCCTTACTAGTTTGCCAAACATGCCTGAACATGAACTCCAGCAAAAGAAGAGGCCTGGGTTCAGGTTGAAATATCTGCTACAGGAAGAGGCATGTTACTGGAAACTGTTTCCCAGTCTGGTCCACACTACCAAAACATTCATGGTGTGTGTACTGGATACCTGTCACACACCACTTCACATCCTCTCAGCCCCATCTCCTACTACAGCCCCCACCGCTGCAGCATCGAGTCCCATGGAGTATTTGTCCAGCTTCCCATGGGTGTAAATCTGATAGTGTCTCACCTGTGCCTCCATCACACACCTCTTGCTTCCCATCCCAAGGCTTCTCTTATGCCAGGTGCAATACACCAAGGGGAATATTGGCCCTACCACATTGCAACCCAGAAGTAAGAGGGTCAATAATGCCATGGGCCCACCATTGACCAATAGATGACAGAAGCTAATGAATACATAGTTTCTTTTTTTTTTTTTTTTGTCTTCCAGGTAGGCATTTTTGAGACACAATTCATAAGGCTCCTCAGAAGGTTCCAGTGAGATAGAACAGAGCTGTCTGCAGTAGTGGTCAAACCAACAACTCATCCTTATATTGGGTTTCCCTCTTTCCCTGTCACATTCCCTTTTTTCCTACTCTGCCTCTTTGGGATCACTGTTTTGGTTTTTTGGGGTTTTTTTTTCTGTGTTAGGTCTTCGTTGCTGTGTGCGGGCTTTCTCTAGTTGCGGTGAGCAGGGTCTATTCTTTGTTGCGGTGTGCAGGCTTCTCATTGTCGTGGCTTCTCTTGTAGCACAGCATGGGCTCTAGGCACGCAGGCTTCAGTAGCTGTGGGACATGGGCTCAGTAGCCGTGGCTTGCGGGCTCTGGAGCTCAGGCTCAGTAGCTGTGGCGCACGGGCTTAGTTGCTCCGTGGCATGTGGGATCTTCCCGGACTAGGGCTCGAACCCGCATCCCCTGCATTGGCAGGTGGATTCTTAACCACTGCGCTACCAGGGAAGTCCTAACTCCCTTGTTTTTAATAAAGGACTTTGAATCCAAACCAATGAAAGTCAAGTAAATCACTGGGATTAAATCAAGACCACAATGTAACCCCTCATGTCATTATTCGATTAACTGTGTCTCAGCCAGAAGTAGATACCCATGGGAGCTCTAAGCATGTAAAGGGCAAAAGTTACATTCTTGCAACACGGTTCAAATACCAATGAAATCACGCCCGAGCGTGGAGACTACTCGCGAGACGCTGGCGCGACGATAGCGCCGTAGCGGAAGAGTCTGGGAGGGTATCAGCCAGGGCGGGAGCTGAGGAGTGGAAGAAGTCCCATTCAGGGCCAGGTCTTGCAGGTCACTGATCTACACAGTCAGAACCCCCACAAGGCCTCCAAAGACCCCCAGTGTGCTGCCAGTTTTGGGCAGCGACGTGCCAGCAGGGGTAGCCTGAGACACGGTACCCACCGTGGTGAGAGAACCACAGGCGTGGGTGGGCAGCTAAGAGGTGCTGGTCCCTTCCTCTCTCCCTCCTCCCTGCCCAGTGCACTGGAGGAGCCCGAGCCTAGGAAAGGGTGGAGGAGGAAGCTGGGAAGCAGAATAAGATTCCAACTATATGGACCTAGCTTTTTAAGCTGTAAATTTCTACAGTCTGCCCTAGATTTTGTTGAAGGATAGAAAAAGGGATTAGATACAACATCATTGAAAGTACTGATTGGGAAAAAAAAAAGAATCCATTACACGTTTGTGCCCTAATATGTTGACATCCTTCAGTTAACCACTTACTAGGATATCAGTGATGATAGATGATAAATACAGAGCAAGAGAGAGAGAGAGAGAGAGATACATACATACATACCTACAATAGACCAAGAGTCAAATAATTTTTTAGTAGGATAAAAATAGCTACATTCACAGGTGGATTTCTGCTATGCCTTACATTGAACCAGGTGTGTTACCTGTTAATCCATTTCATCCTAACAAAAATAGCACATTATCCCCATTTCTCAGATAAGGAAACTGAGACTTTAAGAGGTTTGAGTAACTACCCTGAGATCATACAGTTTGTTAGCGGCTACTCTTATTGCTTATCCTAAAACTGAATCATTAACTCAACCTAGTCCTACTTTCTACCATCTCATTTTATAAATATTTAAAGTTAGTCCCAGAGAAATTTAAAAACTTGACCAAAGTTGTTATTATTCACTAGCAGAGAAAAGATTTCTAACATAAAAAGTTCTTCTAATTTTTGGTCTTTTAATTTTTTACTACAGGGCTGCTAATAAGGCTATTAAAAGAAAGGAAAAAATTGCAAATATGCCCATTGTGCACTTTTGTTTTAAACAGCAATTGTCATTATCTTAAGAGGTCACAGTACGAGGTAGATGGCTGGCTCTGGCTGTGCTCTTGTTAGGGGAAGAGAATAGAGGGGCCTTGTAAAATTCTAACCTACCTGTGAAGTTCAAAGGCATTATCATCCTTTCTGCTATCGGCACTATACTCCTGGGTGCATTCCCAGCACCTAGCACTGTGCCGGGCACATAGTAGGCACTCAATGAATGCTTGCTGAATGGGTATTCAATATAAATATAATCAGTATACTGTGGACAAAATAGAAATCAATGTGCTCTGAACCAAAAAAATACATTCTTTCCCCCTTAACATTGTATAGATAATACTAATAAACAGGTTTGCTTTTAAGTCTTCCCCAACTCACATCAGTGCAACTTTTATTTGCATCTGTAGTATGGATGTATACAAATAGGCTCATCTGTCAATTCTGCTGAGCTAATACTCATGACATCGTGACCTGTCACCAAACACCAAGGCCAGATCTTCTAGGTCAGTCTTACTCCATTTGTGTATTACTTGTTCCTTTGTGTGACAGAGAGAGATATATACACACACATATATATATATATATAATTATATACATCAATGTATATCTTACAAAATATATATAGAAGTCAGATTTCAGGAGTTGATCATTTACCCCCAATGATGGGTGAGGGGCAAGACTCTGCTCACCTCTGAAAGGCCTGTGCAGAAACTTATAACATGACATGGGAGTTTTCTTTCCCTCCCTTCTGTTAAATTCTAACTCACCTCCCCTCACCCACATGGCAAGTCTAGCTGTCTGCCCCAGGCAGCCTCTGCCAGCCAGGCCAGGCCTGATCTTGTTCTCTGAATGCCTGAAGTAGGGAGGCCTAAAAGGAAATATTGCTCTCATTCCAAAGTTGCTTTGTCTTCATGGGGAAAATTTTTTTTCAGAGAAAGGTAAACGCAGCCAATCTGAGAAATCTTAGTTGATTATTTACTATTACTTAACCTTCGAAAGATTCGACTGCAAAAGGAAGGGCAGGTATTTATACAGTTCACAGCCCAGGAACGTCTTTTCCTCTGCATACCCAGCCGAGCTAAGCTATTTAGCTTGGTCTTATACATAAAGAAGCCAATCCTATGACCCTCTGCATTTCCCTGCATGCCTCACAGTGAACATTCAAAGAAGCCGACTTGCTAACAAGGCTGGAGGAGTTAGGTTTTACATCATTCCTGAACTACTGATGGAGCTTTGCAAATCAGCTTTACCTGTGCACGTGACTATCCTCAGCTAATCTTTACCACATAGAAGAAAGGCTGTCAATGTAAGGGCCAATGCAGACTTATATAATTTTTTTTTTATATAATTTTTTTTTTCTCAAAGCAGAAGGTCAAAACTCAAATGTGATTTTACTGCTTTGAAATAATGGTTCTGGAGTTTCAGAGTATCATTTTATGGGACTTGAGTTTTCAGACGACCAAATCTTTGTGCTGAGATAAGAACTGTTCTGCTTTAGAAATACTATTATTAATCACCTGAAGCAAGTACTCAAAATACCTAAATGCTATTTGCAAAACAGGCAATAATGCCATGTAGAAACTCATGCTGAGGGCTGTCATTTTAAAGGGTATAAGGAGCACCATCCATCCCTCTTGGGGTCCTAAAAAAATACAGTAAGTGAAAGTGGAGTGGTTTATCAAAGATGACACGTGGTAAACAGGCTTAACACCAAAATTAACAGTGCACTTGTTTTTATGACTATATCAGTTAGGAATAGCAATTGGATGCAAATAACAGAGGTATTATTAGTGGCTAAAGCAAGTCGGTGGTTTATTCTTACACGTCAAGTTGGAAGGTGTTCAATCATTAGGGACCCAAGACTTCCCTCTCTGTCTTCTGCCATCCTTAACCACATGATCCAAGATGGTTGCTGAAGTCCCAGATATCCCATCCATATCCCAAGAAAGGGGAAAGAAGAGAAAGGGGGAAAAGGGCAAAAGGAGTGTTCGAGCTTGCTTCCCAGAAGCCTCATCCATAGAGTTGCCAATTTGGTAAATGAAAATACTAATATATTACATGGGACATACTCATTAAAAATTATACATTGTTTATCTGAAATTCAAATTTAACTGGGAAACTAATATCTTATCTGGCAATGCTGCCCTCCCAACAACTCTTTAGGCCTCATTAGCCACCCCTACTGGTAGGGAGGCTGGGAAATGCAGTCTTCAGCCAGGACAGAGTTGTTTTACTAAGGAAGAAATGAGGATATTGGCTAAAGAGCCGACAGTCTTTGCAGGAGTCAGAGTGAGCCTGGGAAAAGGACAGGGCCTCATCCAGGCTCCACACCCTCCGAGCAGCATTTCTTAACTACATCAGCCCCTCATGGTCACTCTGGCCTCTGAACACCTATGGCTCTTTTTGCCTCGGTTCTAGATACAAAGTAAAGATACCGATTTTTAATAAACACACAAGAATTGATATATTCAGGAGGCTACTATCTTCTTCAAAGGGGTTAGACCCTAACAGTGCTGCCACCCTTTAAAATAGTTTTGGAGTTTTGATTCTATGATGCAGAAGTCTTTCCTTACAAGGGATACTGGAAACTGCAGTTGCAGGAAAGACCAGGGAGGCCTTGGAAATTTGTTGTCTCTGAGTAGAAACATTCAACAGATTCCATCGTACATCAGTCTTACACTATGCCTTCCCAGAGCTTCCTTCCATCATTATAAGAACACAAGATTATCTTCTGGAATGTCAACAACTCCAGCCAGTAGGGACAGAACTGGACAAAGCAGCCTGTTTAGGAAACTGGCCTTGGAAAGCTCAGAGGCCTCTCACCACTCAGTCATCTGTGGTCTGATCAATCCATTAGGGCATGGTTTATACTGTGTTGCTTCCTTAAAATAAAGATAGGGAACAACGGGGGAAAACAGGAAATTAAAATTCTCCCCAGGTTTCCCTTGAAAAAGTCTCATTTTGGGGTCTATTTTGCCTGATAATGACTGCCTACGGTTCCTACCCACTATAAACTAGGCTTCCATCCCTTTTCCCTGGCTCTTACCTGGATGAACTTGGGAGTTTTATAAGGGTCAGTCTTTATCTATAAAAAAAACACATTCAGCCTATCTGCAGGTGCCTTCCCTGGGATAACTGTATAGTCAGCAAGCTTTCAAACGTAGGGATAAAATTATTTTTCTAAGACTGAACCTGAAAATTATTTTTCTAAGATTGAACCATTTCTATGGTTCAACACCTTTCCTGGATGGTTGCTGGGCAAACATCTCCATGCAGGTGCCGATGACAGTAAACACATTACACGTATTCAGCCTGGGGTTTAACCACATTCAATTCTGAGTTTGTCATATGCTCTCTTGCTATTTATAATGCTTTGGGTCAGCTACGTGATACTTAATAAAATTTGCCTCCAGGCTGTCCTGCAGGGAAAATGACCTATCTGGGGGGAATGCTGTACCAACTTTGTAACCTCTGACGATTGCCCGATAGTCCTCTGAAAAGGTTGCAGAACTGGAGCAAACGAAAGTCCACGCCGCTTCCTGGCACTGAAGGGCACCAAGTGCTTTAGTGTAAATAGAATGATATCCCCTGCTTTCGGGGGGCCTTTCCAGCCAACCGCTCCCGCATCGGAGCAACTGTAGACAGCATTGAGCAATGTGGAAATTCAGCGTCCGCTCAAGGTCAGAACAGGCAGTTCTAAAATCACCAATGATGATTTTACCAACCTTTCAGTTATTTCGGAAGCAAGACGAGAACACAACAGAGGCAAGAATGGATCTATGGGATGGAAATAATGAGCCATTTATAACCCAAAATGAGACTGCCAGGAAAAACAAACACACAAAAGAGTACATTTTATCAGAAGCCTGCGCTGCCCAAGGCTAGTGGGGTCCAAGGTACTGCGTGTTCAGCTTCCTGGGCCAAGAGCTACAGTAAGTACCCCCCCCTCCGACTCCCGCCCGGGCTGCTCCTCTCCTGTCAGCTGGATCAAGCAGCCTTAACCACCTGGTGAAGAGCTTTAGTGTTTTCTAAGTGTGTGCTGGGTGGATGTTTCACATTTTTGATAAAGATGTGGAGTCATGTTGCAACACTTAACAAGTGCTCCTGCGTAAGCGTTGCGCAATTCCGAGAGGCCCAGGGCTCCATGCACCAGCGGGGCTCCACAAACCCACAGCTTATGTAATGCATGAGCGCGCCCTCAGGCTTCTCCTCGCATCCTTCGGAGGAATTTTCAGGCTCCGAACTTGGCCCTGGTTTGCGGCAGTTCTTTGCCCCAAAGGCGCGTGAAACGGCTTAGGTGTTGGCACCTGCCGGTGAGGCGAAGACGATTGCCAGGGGCTGATCCCTCTTTGGCGGCAGCACAGAGAAGGCTGGCTCTGGTCCTTAGATGGCCTCGGTCTACCATGAAGCACCCTGCTGAGAGGGGGAATGAGGACTTTTCATCTAAGGAAGTCTAGGCCAGAAGATTGAACTGGGACTGCTTTGATAGGGCAAGGCATCCTAGACATGCCAGGAGCACTGTTAAATGGTTAGCACACAGCCCCTTTGTCTGATGACAGATTCATCGTGTGCTCTCCTCGAGCCCACCTGGAGCAGAGCTATAAAGTAGCGGGTTTTATGCCCTCTCACCTCCAATCACTGTACCCGTGCCTGCCTCCCGGCTTGGCTTTTGTTTCCATCCAGGCTTCCACTCACTCCACAAAGCTTTTGAGCCCCTGCTCTGTGCCAGGTGCTGTGCCGAGCGCTGGGCACCAGGCAGGGCTTTCGCAGCACCCGGTGACCCCCTGCGGTGCACGTGAGTGCTTCAGGGGCCTCCTCTCCCGGGTCACTCTCAGCCCCACCCTGTCCCCAAACTATCCCTCTCTCCATTCACCTCCCAGTGACTCTCTCCCTCTCCTCCCTTTTGGGGTGGGGCTATTTCTTTATAGTTCTTATCATAGTGATCTAACAAATTATTCTTATACGAGTGTTGCTTTTGGTAATCACTGCTTCCTCTTGGGAGTTTCTGCACTTTAAAAAGTGATGGGTTAGAAGAAACAATATGTTTCATGAGGCGAACCAGGGTCTAACTATGGAATTTGAAACAGGGAGTAATATATTGTCTGAGCAGACTCTTTCCCATTTCACCAGGGAGAGACGTTGCTTCTTCCACCTCTTCACTTATTGGTGAACTCTGTGTGTGGTGGTTGAAAGAATAAATTCTGGAGCTGAACGATGTAGGTTCAAATCCCAGCTTTGCAAGTTATAATCTTAGGAAAGGTATTTGATCTTTGTTCCTTAATTTCCCCCTATGAAAAGAGGGATGGTAGAAATAGCTAAGTATATCTCACAGGGTGGTTTGGGGATGACCATAAATTAGTAAGTATGATATTTTTATAATACTGGCATGCACAGTTGAGCACTCTAGAAATATGTCAATTTTGATTTTTCATGGGACCAGTTCTATCCTTTCTACATTGCAGATTCTCACGTGAGTTGTTGCACCAAAAGAGGACATGTAATTCAGTGCTGTAGTTCCGTCATCTGCAAAATAGGAAGCAGCGATTGAATGAGGATGTGGGGGCAGAGGACCAGTCAGGTGACCAGATTCTGGTCTGTGTTCTTTACTGACTTTCTGACCTTGGAGAACTCATTCACCTCTCTGCAGCCCAGAAATTGGACTTTATCTGCATTTTCCAAACTCAGGTTATTCAAATAACACTTGTAGAATCATTACCATATCCCCGAATCACGTCCTGGCTCTTACTTGATATTTTCCTTCAGATAATCTTCAAATCAACTCACTTTCATATGTAGCCTCACAGTAAGAGGGAATATCCGTATAGCCAAGGGTTAGATGTGGTAATTATAGATTTTTCTAACACGTGTTTAAATAAATACTTAATGAAATTTTAAAATACTTTTATAATATCTAAATCAGCTTGCAGGCCACCTGTGAGGTGCACACACCATTTTAGCAAACTCTGGATTAAATGTTCACTATGGATCCTGCAGCTCTAAAATCCTCTCGGGTACTGTTATATAATTTTCATGTGGTTATTTATCTTTGTATGTGTTTCTTTATATCATTTGCCTAATTGAGGGCACAGACTATGGCTTATACCTCTTTAGGCACCCAGCATCTAGAAGAGTGCTTGGTAAATATTTAATTTTAAGTTATAAGTATATGTATACATACCTACAAATATATCTGTGGCCTACTAACCCCAGGCCAATATTGAAAACACTCATTTCTTATTCTCCACATCAGTATTACTGTGTTCCTCGGGTCTTGTTCACTAAATGAAGCGAAGCATGTGGAGTTTCAGGCTGTGAGTGAGCACTCAGGAAATGTTAGCTTCCCTGATCGCCTTCCCTCTTCCTGTGCTCTTTGTTGGTGTAGCTGTTTGTCCATGTGAAAATGAACCCACTTCCTCAGGAGGTTATAGCCCTGGTTATTGTTGGGTTAGAATAATTGTTGTCCTCAATGCCAGCCCTAAAAGCATTCGTTCCCAGGTCTAGAAATGTCTGACCTATGGAAGAAACTGTGTTTCTAAATGCTATTATTGAAGAGGTCTCAAGAAATTGGTGATTTACCGAAATCTCATCAGTAAAAATTTAATGTGCACCCACAGTATCATGGCACGGTCCTAGGTTCATAGCATGAGCAATTTCTCAACATTTGTTAAACATTTCTGTGTCAGTAACTTTGGGAGATACAAATCTGAATGAGACTATTAGACTGTGAAGAGACTAGTAGACTGTGAGTGACTTGAAAGCAAGGAATATGTCTTATTCATCTTTACATCCCCCAGGGCTTAGCGAAGGATCCACATGTGGCAGCAATGCATTAAATATTTGTTCCATAAATGAACAAATGAATGAATGAAGACACCAGTCTAGCACTTAAAGAGCTCACACTCTGAGAAGAGAGAAGGCATAGACAAATGAAGCATTAATTAACAGTAAACCTACAAGAGATAACACAGGCTACCAAAGGTTAAATGAAGGGTATACTGTCATATACCCTCTCCCAAAACACAACGTGTTGATTCAGCAGAAAAGAATGTGTGTTAGTTGCCACTCTTCTGCACTTATCATCACCCCCACCCCACCCACCCTGCCCACCCCACCCGTGAGCCCGACTTCAGAGGGAGGTTGCTAGGTTGCTGTCATGTGACTGGTTTCTAAAGGCCACCAAGTTTATCAGCTCCTGGGAACGAGCAGGGTATTATTTAATGTAGATAAATCAATGGGTGTTTATCCTCTCAATCATTCTTCAGCCATCCACAGGCAAAGAAAGAAATGGCAATGATGACTCTTTAATAGCTATGGAATTAGAATGTACGAGAAGTTAGAAGGCTTTAATTAATGATTTTGCAGGTCAGGGTGACCCTTCAACATGAAAGGACATTTGCCATGACTTACTGGGGAGAGGTACTGGGCTTTCTACACAGCTCTCTAGGATTCCAAACTGTCAGCATAAAAATAGCACCCCCAATCAATGTTTTTATTATTCATTAGTTACTGAAATCCTCTTCCCAAATGCACACTTAACTGAAAGATGTCTTCTTCTGTAGGGTTTTAAACCATTTAGTCCATGAATCAAACCATATATTTCAGCCTGTTTCACTGGGCACTGATATCACCACCAGCAAAACCCTAATTAATTGGGAAGAATGACATTTCCTTTAGAATTCTTTTTTAAAAATGATTTGCGTACCAGGCCAATAAAAATTTCAAACAGTGCAAAATATTAGGAGTGGAAAATAAATTTCTATCAACCTCTGGAACCCAGTCTCACAGTCTTTTCCATAGAGGCATCCACTATTATATTTCTTGGGTATCCTTCCAGAAATTTTCTATGTATAATACAAGCATATGTGCCCCTCCCTTTCTTACACATACTCCTCTGTTCCTTAGTGAAACTTAACAAGATATTGTGGAGTTTATTGTAAATCCTTACACTTAGATTTACCTCTTTCATTTCAACAGCTGCACCATATTCCATTGTATGGATGTCCCAAAATTTACCCAGCCCCCTACCGATAGACAAATGGGTGGTTTCCAATCCTTTGTTCCCACAAATGTATTTTTGCACATATCTGAATCGAGTGATGAATCAACGCCTTAAAATGGAATCGCAGTCAAAAGATATGTGAATTTTAATTCTGATAGACATTATCAAACAGTGACACTCAAATTTTGATGAGAATTGCCAAAAGTAAAGTATTTGTTCATGCCAGAAACAAGGCAAAGGCTGTATTTTATTTTAAACTTTTTAATACCTCAGGCAAGCAGCTCATTTTTTTTTATGAAACTCATTTGCCAATGTCTTGCCCACCTAAACACACACACACACAGACGTTATTATGAATCCATTCAAAATGTGCTTTGGGAACAACTCACTAAAGGAGGAACTTGCCAGAACTTTCTTACCACCACAGTGCGTGAGTGTTGCAATGGGGTTAGCTCACGAATACCACACATTCTCCACTGTGTCCTTGCTGTGTTTACTACCCTTTGCGGCCTTGGTCATTTAGCAACACTGCTTTGTTTTTCTTCTGTAACCAAAGGTCAGTTTACAACCCTGCTCCCTCCCTTCCTCCTCCGAATCACCAGGCACATCATTTCTTCTCACCAGCGTTCCCTCACAAAAGTAACCATTCTTAAAATGTCAGGTCAGGCAGGTTACAGATGCATCCATGAAAGGGGCCCTGTCACAATGGAACTTTGATTTATTTAATTTTCTATTACCTGTGGGAGTGAGTTCATGAATGACAACCTCATACTCTGTTCAGCTGCCACTTTCCTTGCTGGCTTCCTGTATTAAAAAAAATAAATAAAATAAAATAGGTGAAGAGACCCAGAACCTTCTCTCCAGTTTCTCTAGTATTTACCCAGCACACACTCTGCGCTACAATCTCCAGGTGGGGCTCCTTTCCTATTTGCTCTTGTAACATGAGAAACGTGTAGAGGTTTTGTGTTTGTTTTGTCACCAGCTGTAACCATTTTCTTTTCTCTGCCTCTTGACTACAAACCCATAACCTTCCGGTAACCACTGAAAAACTACATCTGACCAGGTTGAACGGAATGAAGTCATTTTGGTTCTGTTGGTGACAACCAATTAAATAAATGTTCTGCTTACATTTAGATGGGTTGTAAATTTAAGAAAATGGCTCATGCCCTACTTCAAATATTTTGGGGTCCATGGCACCATGAAGTAATTGCTGTAGTATGAGTAACCAAGGAGCTTCATTTTTACATTTACCTCAGGGTCATTCTCAAAGAGCCAGAGACTGTGGATGAAAAAAAAATTTGATTCAGACTCTGCAAGGAGGCAATGTCAATATACCCATGTTGTGAGCTGTTTAAGCTTCTTATAGCCCTGCTCGCTCAGGAAGCAATGGAAATGCTTCCATTTAAAAGATCTTCTATTTAAAATGAAAGTAAGAAACCACTGCACTATGCTGACACCTTGTTGGTAAACTTCAAACTCACGTGAGCCCTGCCCGTGAAGGAGTTTGGGAGTTGGTGCTGCTGCCCTTGATCCTGCCATACAGGGTCACCAGAAGCAGGACCCTGGGGACTTAGGAAAGGGGATGAGGCTGGACAACAGGTAGGAGCCACCAAACTATGCCAGATCAGGCTATAGAAACCTTGAAAGGAACACTCCAAATGCAATCAACTGTCCTAATCCTTCTGCACAACGGAGAGGTTTCCAAATGAAGACCATTCCCCACTTTTAGGCACTTACACCAAAGACACAAATATCTCTTTGGCAATGGACTTCTTTATTTTCTACGTCCTTTTATTCAACAAGCATGTATTAGTCACGTTTTATGTGCTAGGCTTTCATCTAGGTGCTGTACAAAGACTAAAAAGTCATCAACTCTGCCCCATAGCGTGCGCTCATTAAACAATGTTGAATGAATGAATCAATGAATGCATGAATGAAGGAATAAAGCTTACAATCAAGTAAGGGGAGAAGACACAGATAGGCAGGTGGTAGATATAGAATACAGTGGTGTGAGTGGTCAGTGCTACCCAGGGTAGTAGAGAAAGGCCTCAGGCTTGAGGTGACATTAAATAGGTAGCAGCCAGATAAATGGGGGAGGAAGAGGTCTTTAATGTAGGAAGTGAAAGAACATAGCATGAGCTAAGATCTAAAGCAGAGTTGAGCAAACTAGAGCCCATGGACCAAATCTGACCTACCACCTGTTTTTGTAAATAAAATTTTATTTGGATACAGCCATGCCGACCCATGTACATTTTGTCCATGGCTGCTTTCACGTTACAACAGCACCACCGAGATTAGTTGCAAGAGAGACCACAAGACGCACAAAATCTAGTATGTTTACTAAATATTCAGGAGCCTGTAGGACAGTCCCAATTGCTGGACCTTGGTGGTCCTAAAAGAGGCTTGGTGAGAGATGAGACAGAAAGGGGAGCAGGGACCAAATCCTGAAGGTTCTTTTATGCTGTATTAAGACATTTGGTACCAGGGGGGAGAGGGGAGGGGGGAGGGGCAAGATAGCAGTAGGGGATTAAGAAGTACAAACTACTATGTATAAAATAAGTAAGCCACAAGAAAGTGTTGCACAGGGAATATAGCCAATATTTTATAATAACTATAAATGGAGTATAAGCTATAAAAATTTTGAATCACTATGTCGTACACCTGAAACTAACATAATATTATAAATCAACTATAACTCAATTTAAAAAAAGAAAAGAAATTTGGTCTTGACTCTTTAATAAATGGGTAAAAAAGCAGTTTTGCATTTAGAAATGTTTCTCAGGCATCAAGATAGGTAAGAGAGATGTAAAATTACAGCAGAAGACCAGCTCTCCGAACCTTACATCTCCACCATATTCCTTGATTCAACAAACATCAGAGAGCTTAATGTTTGCCATTATACATCTTGTCATATGCTTGGGAAAGAGAACGTGGCACACAGAGACAATCGATGTCTATCGAATAAAGGAATTAAGGAAGGGTTAAAGACAATATTTTAATAGCATCATTATTAAAAGTTTTCCTGAATAGGCTGCCTCTGTTATGAAACCACTAGCTGAGACTCCCGCTGGTCTCCAGTTTCCACACTAGTAGACATTGAGATCCAGGCATGAGGAGGTTAATAGTGAAACACAAACCAGAGAGAAATTCCTTCCCTTCGTCTCCAGTGCCAACCTCATCAAATACCAGCCACTGGCTGAACCCGTGTTTATTCATGCTCAGTGGCCTAATGAGAGGGGATGGGACAAGAAGCAGCTCTGCTAATAACTGTCATAAAAATAATAATATCACTTGGCTCCATGTGGCATTTTTCATTGGAAAATCTTGAATCACTTTTTTCTCTTGGGTAACAATTATTTCCATTCTATTTCCACTAAAGGAAAAACCAAAGCATAGAGAGAGGTTGTGACTTGCCCAAGGTCACTGAGCTAAGTACAAAGGCAGTTTTTAAAGGCTCAGAAGGATTTGGGGATATGTGAAATCCAGTTTCCTTCCTAGCCTAGAACGGTTCTGGTTCATGACACAGGAAGGAACACAGCATGATCCAAGCTCAGTGTCTCTTCTTTTTTTTTAACATCTTTATTGGAGTATAATTGCTTTACAATGGTGTGTTAGTTTCTGCTTTATAACAAAGTGAATCAGCTATACATATACATATGTCCCCATATCTCTTCCCCCTTGTGTCTCCCGCCCTCCCACCCTCAGTATCCCACCCCTCTAGGTGGTCACAAAGCACCGAGCTGATCTCCCTGTGCTGTGCGGCTGCTTCCCACTAGCTATCTATTTTACGTTTGGTAGTGTATATATGTCCATGCCACTCTCTCACTTTGTCCCAGCTTACCCTTCCCCGCCCCGTGTCCTCAAGTCCATTCTCTAGTAGGTCTGCGTCTCTTAATGTCTCTTAAAAACGAGTCATGTTAGAGGAGACTCAGGTACAAGCGTCTGTGTCAGGTGAATATTTCAATGTCACACATTGTCCTGCCCATCAGATTCCAACACCTATCCCTAAACTCCATCACTGACAAAGAAGGGCCTCTCAGAAGATCCAGCCTATGGAAATGGGATCTGGCTTGGGGGTGTTTGACCTTTCTGACGATTCCCCTAGCTGCTTCCCGCTATGAAGTCCAGGCCTCTCCATTCCTTTATTCATCAGAAGTCTCTGCCTAGGGAACCCACAGGTCTGTGATGATCCTGGGATATGCCATTTGTCCCAGTGTAATTAGCAATAAATCCCCCTTTTACTCTAAAAAATGCCCTAGGTTGGACCATAAATTAACTGTATGATCACTATAGCTCTGACAAATCAGGAGTCTTCTACATGTAATCCAGAAGTCTTCCTCTAATCATGATTATTCTATCTCAGCTGCTTTTGTTTCCTAGACCGAAGCTTGCAGTCAGTTCAGGGATCTCCTCTGATGGGTAATCTAATTTCTACACAAATGAGTTTGCTACCCAGCCCATAGAACAATTAATTACTAATTGTTAGAAATCACTTCCTCACCTTGTGCCACAATCTGCCTTTTCATATCTTTCACGTGTTGATCTTCACACTATTCTCAAGAAGCTGACAAATCAATCCCTCTTCTGTTCCATAACAGAGCCCCCTAAAGTCCTCTGTTCTCTAGCACAGATACCCCCAAGCATCAGGAACAAATTCTAGCAGAACTTTTAAAAATGTGGCTTCAGAATCAGACATACCTGGACTTGGGTCTGGGCTCTGTCACTTTTTAGCTAGGAGTAACAGAGTTACTTCTCTAATTTCATTTTTCTTATCTGTAAGTTTTGAACAAGTATTAACTAGATAAGCCAGGCACTGTTGATTACCTAGCCAATACCCATTCCTCCTTTCTTCCTTCCCAACCAAGGTGCTCACTTATATAATCTTGGGTGCCAGACTCCCTTGCAGCTAGGTGTGGGCACGCAATACAGTTCTGGACAGTGAGGTGCAACTGAAGGTGTCAGCTGGGGTTTCTGAGAAAGCTTGTTAGAGGGGGCAATTCAGTTTACATCCACCATTTTAGTTTTTCCCACTTAGCTTTTTCCCTTCTTCCTTCTTTCTGTCTAAAAATCAGTTGTAATGCATGAAGTAGAACAGCCATGTTGCAAATATGAGGAAGAGATCCCCCAGAAAAGGAGTCTTGGTTCTTGATGGCATCATGGAGCCCCCATACTCCCCTTGAAGTGCTTGATGCTAGACTTCTTATCACATGAGAAAAACAAATCCCTCATTGTTTTTTTACAGACTGCAGATTATTTATTTATTTACAAATCCCTCATTTGATTAAGCCATTGAAGCTGGATTTCTGCTACTTGCAATCAAGCCAATCCTAAACAATACACACAGGCATATCTCGTTTTACTGAGCTTCACGTATTGGGCTTCACAGATATTGCATTTTTTTACACATTGAAGGTTTGTGGCAGCCCTGCATCAAACAAGTCTATCAGTGCCATTTTTCCAACAGCATTTGCTCACTTCATGACTCTGTGTCACATTTTGGTAATTCTCACAATATTTCAAACTTTTTCGTTATTATATTTGTTATGGTGATCTGTGATCAGTGATCTTGGATGTTACTACTATGACTTGCTGAAGGCTCAGATGAAGGTTAGCATTTTTAGCAATAATGCATTTTTGAATTAAAGTATGTATCTTTTTTAGACATAATGCTATTGCATACTCAATAGACTCCCGTAGAGTATAAACATAATTTTTCAATCCACTGGGAAACCCAGAAATTTGTGTGACTCAGTTTATTGCAATATTCACTTAATTTCAGTGGTCTGGAACCAAATCCAAAATATCTCTGAGGTATGCCTGTACTTCAGTGGGTTGCTGTGAATATAAAGTGAACTTGCTACATGGCCCAGCACATAGCAAATACACAGTCAATGGTTTGCAGTGATCCCTATCATGATTGTTATCGTTATTAGTCATTGACTTGGGCCTTAGAGACAGGGACAAGAACGTGTGGCTCTGGCAACCCTGCTGACCTCCAAAAAGCACAGTACAAAAAACATGTGATCTCTCAAGCGCAAAGAAAAGTCAGTTGCAGATATGTGGACAAAAGACGTCTCTGTTAATGGCTAGTGAAGCCAGTTCTTCAAAGCACCTGTCAGATCCCCAAAGTACAGAGAAATGAAATTCCACCTGGGAGCAAGTGCTTTCTGTCTTGGAAGGCCTGCCTGGTTTCCTTCCTGGGCAGGGAATCCATCCTTGGGATACAGAGTGTCTCCTGGAAGTGTGGGCTTCTCTGAATGACAAGCAAAGGACAACACTTCAAGGATGACGTTATTTTATACGAACACAGTTTTTGCTGAGAAATCAAAGCCACAGCTAAAACCAGCACTAAGTGTAATTATCTTTCTATAACCTAACTGAACTGCCCGCCAAGATCAGATACGGATGGGACTACCCATACATTCTTACCTGGACTCCACCAAGCCATAGATCCATCCCAGCCCCACCTGCTCCAGCCCAAGTCCACAGATAAAGAGAGTAGTGCAGTGAAAAAGAAACCAAACAAAACAATCACCGTGAGTCTCAGAGTCAAACAGACCTAGGGTTCAAATCTCACTGGGTCACTTACAAGCTGGGAAATTTTCCCTTTCTAGCTGCAGTTTTCACATCTGTAAAATGGGGATAAGAACATTCATCCTACAGGTTTGCAGGGAATTGAAGGAGACAGTGTGTGGAACAGTGTCCAGCACAGAGTTATCATTAGTTTCCCTTTCTTCTCTTTCAGAAGGACAGCTTTATCTCCCCCCAAGCCCAAGGAGGGAACCCAGCTCAGGTCACTGCCGCTGAGTACAGCTCACTGCCTTCTGTCCTGTGTGTCATCATCCATGTTTTTGGTTGGGCCACACTTGTGGAGCCAAAGCCTTCCCCGAAGCTGAGGTCATAAAGCAGAAAAAGACAAAGCTCTGCTTTCAGAGAGCAGGTTTGGTTGGCCGTGAGCAAAGCCATCTCTCTGTGGCCAGCCTGTCCCCCCGGGATGGGAGTCCCCAGGAAACCCAGCAGGACAGGGCTGATCCACGTGGTCCTCCCACCAACCACAGTCATACAAGACACCTGGACAAAGAGCTAAGGAGTGGGGAGCTGCTTCACTTAGTCTTTCCATCCTCTGCCCACAGCAGTCTCGGGTCCCAGCCTCAGGCAGGATGGAACATGACAGTTACAAGATCCACACCTCAAGCCATGAAGCATACTCTTCTTACTACATCACCTGGCAGGTGCCCTTGGCAGCTGGTTCCACAGCTGCAGTGGTGCATGTAGCATTTTGCTCACCTCCGTGTCATGGGAGCTGCGACTAATATCTCCCTTCTTTTCTTTTAACCATTGGCTTATCCAGGGATATTTATCAAACAGGATTGTGGACAGTGAGACTAGCTAGATATTTGCACATACATTTCTCCATAACTCCATAAACTAGCAACATAAAACCACGCAGAAACTGGAAATTCAGGCTCACCACAAAAATATGTTTTGTCAGAGAGGACAAGAACAGATAAACTAATAAAAGCAAATGGTAAGCATTAATTAATGCCAGGCTCTGCCTTGAGCACTTCACTTTCTATTATTATTATCTCCATTTTATTTTATTTTAAAATTTTATTGGAGTATAGTTGATTTACAATGTTGTATTGGTTTCAGGTGTACAGCAATCTCCATTTTAAAAATGGGGAAACTGAAGCTTCTTGACTGTCTTCTAGATATTAATCTCTTGTGAATTTTAGATATTACAAATCTCTTCTCATTCTGTCACATTTTAACTTTACTTATTGTGTCTGTCCTCTAACAGAAATTCTTAATTTTTAAAATGTAGTCAAATTTACTAAATTTTCAACTTATAGCTTAGATTTGGAGGATCTTCTTCAACACCACCAGTACCTTCTTCTAGTAGCTTTATACTTTTACTTTCACACTGGATTTCTCCTTTGTATATGCTTGAGATAGTGAATGAATCTATTTTCTTTGTATAATGAGCTGTTTCCCCACTACCAAGTAGTGAGTTTTAGACAATTCATCCTTTTCCCACTGATTTATGGTACCATGTTTATCCCCGTAGCCTCCCATGTAGACCTGGTTCTATCTCTAATGTTCTATTTTTTTTTGATAGATTTAATTGACTGCTTCTGCACCAGTTCCACACTGTTTTTATCTGGGAAGGTGAATCCCTCCTCTTTGCTCTTCCTTTTCAAAATTGACTTAGGTATCATGAACCTTTATTCCTTTGTATAAATTTAGAGTAAGTATGTCGAAGCCTCAAAAAATCCTTGCCATAATTTTTACTGAATTTATAGGTAATTTTAAGGGAAACTAAATGTCAAAGATATGGTATATCTTTCTGTTTTTTCAGCTCTTCTTTTAAAATATGTAATTAAGTTTAAAATTTTCTCAGGAAAGATTTTGTTATATCCTACATGCTTTATACTATAAAAATGCTATCTTATTTTCTATTGGATTTTCTAGATGGTTTTGCTAAAGTTGATAAAGACTAATAACTTTTAAAAACTGATCAGATATTCACCATCCTTACTGAAATCCCTTATTTTATTTATTTACTTTTAATTAATTAATTTATTTATTTATTTAGGCTGCGTTGGGTCTTCGTTGCTGCACGCGAGCTTTCTCCAGTTGTGGCGAGCGAGGGCTACTCTTTGTTGCGGTGCGCAGGCTTCTCATTGCGGTGGCTTCTCTTGTTGCGGAGCACGGGCTCTAGGCATGCGGGCTTAGTAGTTGTGGCACACAGGCTTAGTTGCTCCGTGGCATGTGGGATCTTCCCGGATCAGGGCTCAAACCCATGTCCCCTGCATTGGCAGGCAGATTCTTTTTTTTTTTTTTTTTGCGGTACGCGGGCCTCTCACTATTGTGGCCTCTCCCGTTGCGGAGCACAGGCTCCGGACGCGCAGGCTCAGCAGCCATGGTTCACGGGCTTCGCCGCTCCGCGACACGTGGGATCTTCCCGGATCAGGGCTCAAACCCATGTCCCCTGCATCAGCAGGCAGACTCAACCACTGCACGACCAGGGAAGCCCTATTTATTTATTTTTTGAAATCCCTTATTGTAGTCTGTTGATTAAGTCTGCTCATCCAACCTTTATATTTCCTTCTCTTCATGTATTGGCCAGAAACTCTAATATGTAAAACAATTTAACAGTTAACTGTTATTAAACAGTAACAGTGAACGCAAAACATGTCTAAATTCTCTTTTAAAATCACATTGTATGGTTTTTTACAGTTTTCAAACAGTGCCTATACCTATTACACTATTTGAATTTTATAAACACCCCAAGGAGGTAGGGAGAATAAGTATTGGCCCATTTTACAGATAAGACTTAGTACAGTTGGGTTTGGGGGGATGACATAGAAAGGAACAAAATTCATATTCAGGTCTTTTAAGCTTCAAATTCTCTTACTACAGCAGGCTAACTTATGTCTAGTCAAAATATATAAAACTACATGATTTAATTCAGTAATATACACAGTAAATTTTTATTTAAATCCTATACTGTCCTGCAAAAGGTGATATGATATAATCCTATCATTTTTCTAAAAAGCTGTATCAGCTGATATTAAAGGTTCTTTTTCTAAACTTTTTAAAGTTTTAAAAACCATATAGCCATATCATTTGAGGTTGTAATTCTGCAAAGTTTGGGGTCTATACAATGCCAAAACACTAAGTTAATTTGGTCAGTTCAGGTGAACAAGTTAATTCTGTGGGGCAGAGGAAAACTGGGAGAGAAATATTAATCAAATTTATGTTTCTAATACTGCAATGCAGCTACAACTTTCATTTGGTTGGACTCAAACATTTAAAAGCTGCTGTAAAAATAATAGTACTATTTCCATTTTTTCAGGAGGAAAAACTAAGTCAGTCAATTTCTTAGTTGAACAAATAGCTCACTGGGAAATGAGAGACCTGTGAACAGAACACATGAATTAAGCCCAAGTTTGGTCTACCAGCTCTCTGTAATCAAGCCCTAGTGATTTGCCCATGGAAATCAATGCATCTTAAACATATGGAATGACATCTCAACAGACACACAAGCAGAAGATTTCCACAGCCCTTTTAAAAGACTAACCATCAGGAAGCAATTAGGACCGCATTTGTTTCTGACAATTAGGGTATTTTTCTTCCTATTACTTGCATTTCCACTTAGGGAATGTATTAATATGAGAGGGGGTCATCTCTAAATGCTGCTATTACTTGGTATGTACACATTGCGCTGACTTTTGAAGGGATGTCAGGCTAAAAGATCAAGAAAGTACTCATAAAGATGAAAAGGTGCTCAAACAAGAAGAATCAAAGTATATCAGAAGAGGAAACCAGAAAACTGTAGCCTTTCTTAAAGGCAGCTTTGCAAACTTAGTAATAAAATACAATAATGTAACCAAGCAGAAGGCTTACTTAACTGTGAACAAAACGGGGGGAAAAGAATTGCTCCAAATCCATTATATTTTTTAGAACCACTGATTTCCCTTGAAACAACGCATGATTTATAACAAAATTTACTGTGAGCTAGCTAACAAAAATCTCTTTTTTATGGGAGATAAGTATTGTCAGAAAGACTAGTAGATTCTGTTTTAAATCCTCAAGATTGTAAAACTGAGCTTTTACAAATGAAGGGGAAATTTTGGCTTTTGAACAGGATTATTCAAGTGATTTCTATTTAATCTCTTCTTATCAGCAAAAGGAAAAAAAGGAATAGCCTCAACTGAAACTAAGACAGTTTTCTGTGGCAGAATATACCATTACAGCTAATAATGCAGTGGCTGGCTGTGTTGAATGTATCTTCCTTTTAAAAAAAGTCCACGCTTGTTAAACACATGAACTGTATGAGTTTGTATTTGCCCAACTCATGTCTCCACACCTGTTCATTCAGGCATTAGCACTTGTAAAGCAGATGAATGTATCTGTACAGCAATGGGTAAAAATAAACTGAACTATTCTCGTAACATTATCAAAACGATGTTACCAAATAGAAGATTATGTTTCGTGGGATAAAGTAGTCAAATTAGATGTTTCCTCACGTTTTATGACTAGTTTGTCTCATTCACTGGGTATAAAATAGCTGACCTCCATTCCAGGAGAGTGAGTAGCAACCAAATTTAACACTGTTTGCTCAGGGGCCCAAACACTGGCTTCATCGGCTCTGAGGCATAACTTCTGAATGTGCTACTGTCACACAGAGACCCAACACTGGTGCATTACAGAGGAACATTTAATTCAATCAACACTATATTAATCCTGTGGGATAACCATGGTATTTCAATGTTGGTCAACTCTTTGGAAACAAAGTTCGGGTAGAAGTTGGATAAGCCATTATCTTTAGGAGTGAGCTTATTTTTGGAGTGAGCTTATGTATACACACATATATATAATCTCTAGAATAAGAAGTTCCCAAGGATAACGAGTTATAAGAGCAGCCAGCAAGCAGTATCTCTCCCCATCTCATTATACTTCAGCCACACTGGCAACAGGCTCCTTAAAAAATCCAGGGGTGGTTGTTTGAATCACTGTTCACAATTTTTTCCTGTATTAAATTATTCATCCACATCTTGTGTTATGTGATTTTGAAGTACTATCCACTGTGGGTAAAATATTTTCCCTATCTCATGGATTTGGGGTTTGGCCATACAGCTAGCTTTAGCCAATGAAACGTTCCTGAACATGACACAAGGTCTTAAATGGGCTTGTGTGATTGCATTTGGGCTGCAGCTGATCCACAGACCCATGTGAGAGAAATAAATGCTTACAGTTTTAAGCCAGAGTGTGGATGGTTAGTTATGCTAGATTATTGTATCAAAATACCATCTCCACGCATTAGCATGTACCATTCCCTCTACCAGGAATACTCTTTCACACCTACTCTTCCCCCAGTTAACTCCTATTCATATCTCAGTTTAAATGTTTAGTACATAGGACAGATGTTGCAAACCAGATTAACTCCCCCCTCAATCCTGTGTTTCCCATTTTGTAAGATTCATCACACTTATAGTTATTTGCTCCATGTCATCCAACTAGAATGTAAGCTTTTTTGAAGGATGGGACTACAGTGTCTTGTTCATTGGTGCATTTCCAGCATACAGTACATGATGGCTAGCTAGCACAGAGTGGATTCAACAAAATATTTGTTAAGTAATTTTTTAAAAGGTATGTGGTTCTGCTACTTAACAGTTGGGTAAGAAACAACTTTTGGGGTTTTAGTTTTCAGCAACTATAAAATGAATACAATAATACCTTTCTCCTAAGGCAGTTATAATTAAATAAATTAACCAATAAAGTTAACATTCCAAGTATCTGACACATAGGCACACAGAAGGCACTTGGTAACCTACTGCTTTTATTACGATGGGAAAGATAAATACATCTGCTCTCTGTTTTATAAGGTAATTTGTTTTATAGTGATGTTTTGCCAGAAAAGAAAAAAATTACATTGTATGACTATTTATTATTGTTTAATTTAGGTATTTCAAAATATCATGCTTATTTACCATGATGTAAGTCAATTTTAGAAGCAATTTAAGGTAGAATTCAGCTAAGAAGAAATAGGTTTCCAATTGAGGATTCATTTATTTCAAACATTTGTCATTGACTCCATCCTTTTAAAAAAGAATGAAATTTATCCTTCCCATTTTCTTTTTAATCTTTATTGGAGTAAAATTGCTTTACAATGGTGTGTTACTTTCTGCTGTATAACAAAGTGAATTAGCTATACGTATACATATATCCCCATATCCCCTCCCTCTTGCATCTCCCTCCCACCCTCCCTATCCCACTCCTCTAGGTGGTCACAAAGCACCAAGCTGATCTCCCTGTGCTATGCAGCTGCTTCCCACTAGCTATCTATTTTACATTTGGTAGTGTATATATGTCATTGCCACTCTCTCACTTCATCCCATCTTACCCTTCCCCCTCCCCGTGTTCTCAAGTCCATTCTCTACGTCTGCATCTTTATTCCTGTCCTGTCCCTAGGTTCTTCAGAACCTCTTTTTTTCTTTTAAGATTCCGTATATATGTGTTAGCATACAGTATTTGTTTTTCTCTTTCTGACTTACTTCACTCTGTATGACAGACTCTAGGTCCATCCACCTCACTACAAATAACTCAATTTCGTTTCCTTTTACGGCTGAGTAATATTCCATTGTATATATGTGCCACATCTTCTTTATCCATTCATCTGTCGATGGACACTTAGGTTGCTTCCATGTCCTGGCTATTGTACATAGAGCTGCAGTGAACATTGTGGTACATGACTCTTTTTGAATTATGGTTTTCTCTGGGTATATGCCCAGTAGTGGGATTGCTAGGTCATATGGTAGTTCTATTTTTAGTATTTTAAGGAACCTCCATACTGTTCTCCATAGTGGCTGTATCAATTTACATTCCCACCAACAGTGCAAGAGGGTTCACTTTTCTCCACACCCTCTCCAGCATTTATTGTATGTAGACTTTTTGATGTTGGCCATTCTGACCAGTGTGAGGTGATACCTCATTGTAGTTTTGATTTGCATTTCTCTAATGATTAGTGATGTTGAGCATCCTTTCGTGTGTTTGTTGGCAATCTGTATATCTTCTTTGGAGAAATGTCTATTTAGGTCTTCTGCCCATTTTCTATCCTTCCTATTTTAAAAGTTTTCCATCCTTAGAGTTGGCATTTATTTTTTTCAAAATGTTGTTGTTCATTCCCACAAGCAGCTTTTTCATCAATAGAATTTTAATTTAAATCAGTTTTCTTCTTTTGCCAAAAGCAACATATGTTCATCATAGAAATTTAGAAAATGTAGGTAAGTATAAAGAATGAAAATTTATTTCTGTAATCCCATCACCCAGAGATAGCCACTGTTTATCCTTCTAAGTACGTTTTATTTAAGTACCTGTTTTTTAAAATAATAATGGGATCGTGCTGCCCATTTGGGGTTGCTTTTTCACTTAATCATGCCTGTCATTTTATGCCAGCAAATACTCATCTACAATATCTTTTTATAAATATTCACTCATAACAATGGCCTTCCATTGTATGGAAATACCATCATTTACTTGAATACTTCCCTATTGCTAGAAATTAAGCATATTTCACTTTTTTTTTCTTTTTTGGCCATTATCAGCAATATTTCTGTGAATGAGTGAAAAGATACAATGAGTCACTCAAAACCTTTAGAAAACAGCTACCACTTACTGGTGTCTTGTAGTTCAGAATTCAATTAGACCAGTATCCTACCACAGTCTTACTCTTTCCTTACATACTCTTACTATGAGTCCGGGATCGTCACTGAAAGATGGTAAAGGTGGGTAGATGGGCAAGATTGGGATAAAAGCATCTGAAGAAGGACTTTCCCTTCTGCTCTCAAGAATGAAAGTTCAAACCAGAACCTATGAATCAACACATGATCAAAAATATCCTAACAAAAAGCAGGTCCATGTTTTGAAATGGAAATAAGGTGAATGAAATGAAACACTGTTGTTTCACTCTCTGCAGCTACAATGTCCATATTTGTTGACAAACATTTTTTTTTCCCCAACCTGGTTGGCTGGTATGACAAGTACCGTCATCCTCATCTTACAGGATCTGAGGCACAGAAAGGCTGACCAAAATGTCCAAGACCCCACGAGTTAGTGGCACAGCCAGGGTCTAAGTCCACATGTCCTGGCCACAGACAAGTGCTCTTTTCATGCTCGCACAGTTCTCTGTAATACCGGGAATTATTAAGAATAGGGAACAGGACACAGTGTGGCCAGGAGATTAGCGGAAACATAATTCTCCTGAGAGACAGCACGGAGACATCTGTTAGCTACTTAGCATGGGTCTAACATCTTCTGTGAGAGGATAATAAATCATCTCTGTCCACCTCTCTCTGGGGATATAAGCATTATTGCTCAATTAGAAATTTGTCCTTTAAAGAGCTTTGATATTCTCAATGAAAAGGTGCTGCTGAAAAGTGAAAATATTTTCTTTGCTTCTGCTGTGCAAACGATAAAAAGAAGATGTAGCTCAGTTAAGGAATTACTGGAAGACATAAATTCTTCATCTAATAATGTTAGGACTATACTCTGGAGCTCTCTGAATGGAGGGATTGTGAGCCCCCGTTGCACTGAACACACACCTTACAATGCAGTAAAAATCTTCTTATGCAACACAATCAGAACTGCTAATTAATGAGCTAATCGGAGATGGGGGCGGGGGCCCTGGAGGGAAGGATACATTTATATTGTAAATCTTATATTTTAACTTAAATAAATGTAAATGTACTCAACAATCTGGTAGAAGATTGTGGCACTTTCCCTCACTATGAATTCACTGGAAAGGTTCCAAACCTACACTTTTTACCCAAACCACACTCATATGATCTCATTTTTAACTTCCATTTTTTTCTTCCTGTGTAGTGGGTGAGAACTTAAAGACACTTACGGACAAAATACTGTAGATTTTATTCTTTTTCCCAATCTTTGCTAATTAACTCATTTGATGTTATTGAGCCTTTCCAAAGCATTCCATTTAAATTTCATTGTAGTAATTCTCTGTCTGTCTGTCTCTCTTTCCAGACTCATGTTTCATTAGTTTCATTAGTTAGGTCATATTAAAGTAAACTGCATAATTTTAATAACAAATAAAACTGGCACAAATATGTTAAAGAACAAACAATTCTGACTGTCAGACAGCGTGAAACTCAACTCTTGGGGGCAGAGATGGGCCCGTGTGGGCAGACTGTTCAGTGTGCTCCGAGCACCAGCTGAGACCTTACAGAGTGGGGTTCTTCCTGTGAGTCGCTTAAGTGGAAATTGGCTAAAAGAGCACCCACCGTAGTTTCTACTAGCTAACTGTTAATATTAAGCAGGAGTTTAAATTATATCTATCCTATTTATACTCAAAGTTTTAAAATCCCACCCTCCCAACCCACAAAATCCCCAGAGTCTGTCAATTTACCTATTCAGGCAATAGGTTTGGGTTCACATTATCTCGTTTCTAGGTCCCTAAAAGACCCAGTTTCTCACTAGTGCAGCCTCTTGAAATGGGAAGAAAGGGCTGGATAAACAAATGAATTCCAACTTTTGTTTTCTTCTGAGCACTTGCAAACATCGGAAGCTATCTTATTATTTCTTCTTTTCTGTTTCCCATAATTAGGAGGTACATTCTGTGAGAGATGGGACCTCATCTGTCTCATCCACCTTTGTATTCTTGGCACATTTAGGATAGTGCCTGGCACAGAGAACCTACACAACAAATGTTTTTCAATGAATG
Source organism: Delphinapterus leucas (assembly GCF_059928025.1). Lineage (NCBI taxonomy): Eukaryota > Metazoa > Chordata > Mammalia > Artiodactyla > Monodontidae > Delphinapterus > Delphinapterus leucas. Next base: position 75,448,577 of record NC_143139.1, read on the forward strand.
ATGATTTGATCTGGCTGCCCTGAGTATACACAACATCAACGTCGTCTCCACTGATTTGCTCTCACTTAATTACTAACTTTTTTTCCTTTTAAAAATAATTTTTTACACTATTAGAAGTTTTCCAATTGTTTGGCAATAATGCAGCCTGCAGAAGGCTAGATTCTAATCTTGTTTATATCAGGTCAGAAGATTACTTTTGCTCCAGAAAATAAAAGGGGTGTAGTACAAAGATCAGAGCTGCATAACGGCTCACTCATTGGGTACACCAAGGGATATAATATGGTCATTCAGACCTGGCCTTAGTAAACGATCTTGTACATCTACATACCTGAGAGCAACCAGCCATGCACAAGGTAACACTGTGCCCAAGCCCAGCACACTTCATGTCACCTCTCATTGCACCTACAGTCCAAGCCTGTTATCAGAACTTCCAGTATGAGCCATGACAGAACTGCCAAAAAATGAAGATATAAAGAAAAAAATGGATTTCCTATCTGTGCTTTAAAACTTCATTTGGTTTTACTTAAGTGTACGTTTTGTTTGGGTACACTTAGATTTATAACCAAAAAGGTGAAGACATGATGAAAGAAATTTTTGTTAAAATAGATTAATGAAAAAACCAACTACATATGGAAAGAACAACTCATTTTAAGGGACAGGAGGAAGCAACAGAAAGTTTCCTCAAATAGAAGAAAAATTAAAGAAGGAAGGAAGGAAGAAAGGAGAAGAGAAAGAAAAAGAAAGAAGGAAAGAAAGAAAGGAAGGAAAAGGGAATTCTTGTTTCGTCAATTAAAAGGATAGTCAAGATTTCATGCTGGCCCCCATAGAGTGGACATGACCACAATCTCCCTTCAAAAGTCACCTTTCACACAGTCTCTTAAGCTACAACTACAGAGTTTGCTCCAAATCTTCCCTCATCTTCACATTCAGCCATGAAAAACTACCCTTAAAATGTCTTGCAAGTTCAGCCCTCCTCCATCCCATTGATACTGGTTCATGCTTTGGTCCTCATGGAGCAATGGGTTGGTACAACTGCTCCGAATGGTTCACCTGCCAGGGGTCCGTCCCTGTGCTACTCCATCTCCATGCTGCCACCAGACTTCCCTCTCACCCAGGCTCCATGGCGCACCGTTTCATCCCTCACGCGAGCTCAGCTCACCTCTGAAGTCTCATCTCTCATCAGTCCTTTCACAACACACCCTCTTAAGCTTCAGGCACAATCAGGAAATAGTGGGCTATGTGAGTCTGAGGCTCAGTAGAGCAATCTGGAACAACCCTAAAATTTATAAATACGGTACTTATTTATTCTGAACTGTTTCTATAGTGAATACTGTGATGCAACAACAAGATTCCATGCCCACCCCCCTTTCCAGACCACATTGCTCATTCCTCCAGCTGCTGGGAGCACTACTTCATAGTTAAATCCCTCTCCAAAGATGCTGCCTCACCCAAGCTTACATTCCCTCCCAGCCAGCAGCTCACATTCTGTGACTGAAGCAGGACAAAAAGCCCAGACCTCCTGCCCTGATGGAATAACTGTGAAGGGTTATCCCAGCTCCAGAGCTTCCCATGGGATAGGCTGAGTTCTCTGTTGTGATTATATTATAGTTCAACTTCTCTCTCTGCCCAATCCCGCTTCCCTTACTTTCAGGGAGCACTTCCCAATAAACCTCCTGCTTGGAAACCTCAGTTTCAGAGTTTGTTTCCAGAAAATCCAACCAAAAGCAATTTATCTCTTTAAGTTTTTTGGGGAAGTATTACTATTTTGTAAATAATGACTTCAATTTTAATTAATGTTCATGCTGGACCATTAAACATTTTAAAGGTTCTGTTTTTTTCAGAATGTTTAATTGAAAAGAAAGGACATCTGTCTTTTTTTTTAAAGTCTATTAATTTCTACCCATCTCCACTGCCAGATATTGCTTAAAATACTGGAGCTAGAATCCTGAAATCTGGCTCTGTCATTTCCCAGCTATGTAACTGCAGTAGGTTACATAGTCCTTCTTTATTGCAAATTCGCCATCTGTAAATTGGGGATAATAATAATATGTTACTTAATGGACTGTTGTGAAGATTAAATCAGTTGTCATATAGAAAGCATTAAGAATGGTACCTAGCCAAAAATGAGTGCTAAAATTCATTAGGGTAACATTAGCTGCTGTAACAAAGAGCTAGAATTATCCAATGACTCAAACACAGCAGATAGTTCTTCCTCATTTAAATAACAGTCCAATTGGGGCAACTTTTCTCTACATGGCTTTACAAGGACCTACATTAATGGATTCCCAGTTACCTTCAGTACATGGCTTCTCCATCCCTATTAGCCAGAAAAGGGAAAGAACAGAGAGGAGTGTGCATGGGAGATTCCCATGGGTCAGGCCTGGAATTGGAGCGCTTTATTTCTGCTCACATTCTATTGGTTGGAACATAATCACATGGCCACACCTAACTGTAAAGGAGCCTGGGAAATGTAGTCTAAGAAATGAATTTTAGTGACTGTGCAGCAAACTTTGTTAAATTATTGTTATTATCACTGTCATTATTACCAATTTTCTAGGTTGGCTCTCATCTCCACTCTCCTGAAATATCACAGTAGCCTCCTCACTGGTGTCCCTGCCTCCAGACTGTTCCATCAACTCAAATCCTTTGTCCACACCAAATGCAGAAGTATTATCTAAAATCCAAGTCTGATCATGTCACACACCCGCAACTGTCAGCTTTATACCTTTCTGCAACACCCCACTGCCTCAGGATCCAGTCAAAGCCCCTTCAGTTCCCCCACGATCCAGTCACCCCATACCCCTTCGGTATCACCTCCAGTCACTCCTCACCTTGCAGCTGGCATTTGTGATTGGACACTGTGGAGACTCCTGTGAGTAGGCAGACAAGACCCTGCCCTATGGAGTCTACATTTTAGCAAGAGAGCCAAAAACAAGAAAACAAATCAATATACAATATTAAGTAGTAAAGAATATGGTGAAGAAAAATAAAGGGTAAGGAAACTGAGAGTGGTAAGCTAAATAAATAGGTAAATAAATAACATCTTAAATTTTACCCGCAAAGGATAGTCATTCCACAGAGAAATATGCCATGGACTTGATCTTCACTATAATTACACACACCCCTGTGACTGCATATTACAAAAGAGTTCTTATCATTGACCTATATTTGTGTTCCTTTGAATTTCTTTTATGACTGCTATTGAAGGAAATAATACAGAGCACTAAAGATTGCTTAATGTGCTGTTTGTGTGGGATGTTGAGAGAATAATATAATTTATTATTGCCCCAATGGGGAATGAGAGTACAAAGGGCTCATTCCCCACCCCCCAGCCCCGCAACCTGCTTTGCAGAAAAAGTCAACATACAAATATTTAATGAAGTCAGATTTTACTCAAGGATGTAAAACTGTTATTATTTTTTAATTACCTGAACAATGGCTATCACCTTGGTAACTTTAAAAATGTTTCTTTTATGATATTTCTGTCACCTTACTGGATTCAGGTTTTCAAGTGTAGAAGATGTAAAGTTGAAGATTTTCTTGTAAATCCTGTTCTTTTAATCAGGGTGAGCTTCTCCCACCTGATTAGATCTTAGATCTTCCTTCTCCATTGCTGCTCTCCTATCCTTAGCACACGGCTTCCAAACTACGGCCCAGGGTGGTTGCTTGAGCTCCAGCTGTTATACTTACATGCCAGCCATCAGAAGAGGAAACAGGTAAAGAAGAACATGCCCCTTGTGACATACAGAAAAATGGTCTGCTAAAGATGCCCATGTCCCAATTCCTAAAACCCATAAATATGTTACTTTACAGGTGTGATTAATTTAAGGCTCTTGAGATGGGGAGATTATGCTGGATTATCCAGGTGGGCCCAATGTAATCACAAGGGCCTTTATAGAAGGGTGACAAAAGGGTCAGAGTCACAGAAGGAGATGTGTCATTGAAAGCAGAGGTCAGAGTGATATGAGGAAGTGGCCCTCAGCCAAGAAATGCATGTAGCCTCTAGAAGCCGGAAAAGGCAAAGAAACAGATTCTTTCCTAGAGCCTCCAGAAGGAACCCAGCCTATCAACCCATTTTAGACTTCTGACCTCCAGAACTGTAAGATAAAAAAATCATGTTGGGCTTCCCTGGTGGCGCAGTGGTTGAGAGTCCGCCTGCCGATGCAGGGCACACGGGTTCGTGCCCCGGTCCGGGAGGACCCCACATGCCACGGAGCGGCGGGGCCCGTGAGCCATGGCCGCTGAGCCTGCGCGTCCGGAGCCTGTGCTCTGCAACGGGAGAGGCCACAACAGTGAGAGGCCCGTGTACCGCAAAAAAAAAAAAAAAAAAAATTCATGTTGCTTCAAGCCACTAATTTTGTGACAATTTGTTACAGCAGCAATAGGAAACTAATGCATCTCCCTTAAGTTACAAGGAAGAAGGTAAAACTGGATAATGAGGCACACAATTAGCATATCCTGCCATGATGTTTTCCTTTAAAAAAAAAAAGGAAATATATAATCCAAAGGAAATAGGTTAATTATGTTTTACTACAAGTTTCTGGTTGCAAAAATGGAACCCTAATCCCAATTCTAGCTAGTTTAAGGTTAAGCAAGGGGAAGAGAGGTTTTTTTACAATATATTTGAATGGCTCACCCCATTAAGGAAGAAGTAAAGGATAAACTGTATGTCCATAGGGCCTGTAACCAGAGATGTGTCCAGCATCCAGCATCAGCCCCTACTCTCCCCTCTCTGTCTCTTCCCTCTGCTTTTCTCTATTCCAGTTCATCCTCTTCTACTGAAGATGGACCTTATTCATATGATGAGAATCAAGGCAGTGATCATCTCTGGGTGATTCAGTCCAACTTAAAGACCTTCACTTGGTCATTCATTCATTTGCCATATATTTATTAAGCCCCTACTGTGTTGCAGGCCCATGAATAAGACAGACAAGCCCTTGATCCCATTCCAGTAGCTGATACAGATAATAAACAAACACCTAGAGAAGATCCTTAGAGATTGTCACAGGTATGATGATGGAAGGGAGCAGAGAGGTGAAACACAGAGTAACTGTGGAGACCACTCTAGACTGGAGGTCAGGGAAGGACTCTCTGAGGAGTTGATATCTGAGACCCCAAAGATAAATAATGCACATGGAAGCAGGACTCAGAGGACAGTAAAGACTCCATGATGACTTTTTGAAGCAACCAACAGAAGGGAGGCCAGCATACCTGGTGCCAAGTGAGCAGACAAGGACAGTAAGAAATGAGGCTAGGAGCTAAATCCAACAGAACCTCATGGATACATCTTGGTTTTCCTAGGAGAGTCCATATCACACCTGTTTTCCCACCACAAATGTTGAGTATCTCAGTTTGGATGATAAACTGTACAGTCACCCCACATATAAAATCCCATAAAAGTCAGGATTTTATTCTAAGAGAAATGGAAAGACATTGAAAAGTTCTAAGCAGGGCAATTGCATGATCTGATTGTATTTAGTATAACTGGAAACCAGATAGTGAGTTAATAAATGCAGTAAGTTAAATATGCCTGCATTTGGAGCACTGACATTTTTTTTTAGTAAAAGAAATCAATATCGAGATAAAATAAAAATAGGTAAAATTTGCAGCGTAGCATAAGGCATGGATATACACTCTTCATCCTCATCTAACACTTAGGCCTCGATACCACTGCTCTGTTTGTTATGCTTCCCACTTCTCTTAAACTCAGAGGCACTTTCTGAGGCAGAACCTAGCTCCAGCTTTCTGGGTCTCATGGCAACTTGGCAGCACAATGCTTCTAGGCTAGAATCCCAGCTTCCATGGATTCATGCAGTTTCAGCCACAAATATTTACCTTGCCTGGCTCCTGGGGCTGATTAAAGGGGCAGGGTTCCACTCCTCTTGGCTTTCCCCTAAACTGCTTGCAGAGACAGAAGCAGCTGCAGGACAAGAACAGCCCCATAATTCATCTCTACATCCACACAGTGACTCCCTCACAAATGTCCTCTTCAAATTAGGAAAAGCATTCATGGCCATACCCTGCCCTTGCCACTCTCCTACTGGATCTGAAAATTACACCTCTCTATAATGATTTCTTCTAGAAGCTGAAGTTATCCTTAGTAGTATATCTGTTCTACAGCTGCCTCTGGAAGAGAGAATCTCAGGATCAAATGCTAACAGCGTATTATACCAGTTAGAACACAGTGTTTCATTGCCTATTTTTATTTTTATCATAAAAATGATATATGCTTACCATAAAAAATTCAAGAAGAACAGGTGGGAATTGAAAAGTGACTTTTTCCTTCTCCCCTCCCTCAGTCCCTGTCACTGACCCGATGAATGCCCTTCCGCTGTTAATCTCCATCAGTTTCCACCATTTCCTATGCGTATACAAGCAAATGGAGAAGAATATATTAGCATTTAAATTGGTAACCCTATAGGCCTTTAAAGTGATTTTCATGATAACAAGTCCAGATCTGATAAAGCATGAACTGGAGTCACATCCCAGTTCCCTGGCAGGAAATGAAGGCTGGGCCCTTCTTGCAAAGTAGAATAGCTGGGTTAATCCTGGTTACGATTCAAAACAGGTTCAAGAACCCAAATTCAAGTTTCCAGGCCCAGGAAGAAATTAGAACATGAGGTGAGGTTACATCTCTGAAAACACTCAGAGCTTGAATAGAGGAGAAAAATAGATGGAGAAGATAATCAGTCTACTGACAGATGAATGGATAAATAAAATGTGTATACATACAATGGACTATTATTCAGCTTTTAAAAAGGAGGAAACCCTACCATTTGTGACAACATGGATAGACCTGGAAGACATTATGCTAAGTGAATAAGTCAGTCATAGCAGGACACATATCCCCCCATGATCCCACTTATATGAGATGGCTTGCATAGTTAAACTTACATAAGCAGAAGAAAGAGTGGAGGTTGCCAGGGGAAGAGGGCAGGGGGAAATGGGGAGATGTTCAATGGGTATAAAGTCACAGATGTAAAAATGAATAAGTTCTAGAGATCTGTTGTACAACACAATGCCTGTAGTTAACACTATGGTATTGTGCACTTAAAAATTTGCTAAGAGGGAAGATCTAGTTAAGTCTTCTTACAACAACAACAAAAGCAAAGGAACCTAAGGAAACCTGTAGAGGTGTTTTATAACCTTGATTGTAGTGATGGCATCATAAGTGAATGCACAGGTCCAAATTCATCAAATTGTATACAGGAATGTGTGGCTTCTTTTGGATATATCAGTTATACTGCAGTAAGGTTGTGAAAGTAAATAAATAAAATAAATGCCAGGCTCAGGTAACAGGGAGAGAGTATGTTTTTGCCTTTACTGAGGAGAATTTGGGGGGAGATTTCCATTCCTAAATTATTCCCTGAAATGAGCAACCTACATTAATTAGACAAAATAATATTCAATATTCAGAATAATTTTGAGTTTTATGAAATAAATGTATACAAAATAAAGAAAATTCCATTCCCTCTTATTTGTATTTCCTTTTTTTTTAATGTAAAGTAATATTAAATTTTACCAAATGATTTTTCTTGCCTCTATTAAGATAATTGCATGCTTTTTCTCTTGTAATTTGTTAATGTGATAAATTATACTAACAGATTTTTCTAACCTTAAACCATCCTTGCTTTCCTGGGATAAACCCATTAGGTCATAGTGTATTTTTGGTTTCATTTTTTTGTCTCGTTTTGCTTTTTGCTAAATTTTATTACAATTTATACCTTTATATTCAGTAATGAAGTTGGCTTATAATTTCCCCGATTATTTTTGTCTTATTTTGGATTCAAGTTTGTGCCAGTCTAATAAAATGAGTTTTGGGGTTCTTTTTATACTCTCTCTACATTCTGTGGAACAGTTCATAGAAGACTGGAACTATATACTTCTTAGAAAATTGGTAAGACTCACCTGTAAGAAACTATTTGTATCTTAATTAATAATTTGGGTAGATTTAATCAATGATTTAATATCTTTGAAGATTATAGGATTTAGGTCATTTATTTCTTCTTGAATCAGTTTTAATTGATTATAGTTTTCTAGAAAATTGACTATTTTGCATATTTCAGTTAATTGACATAAAGTTGTACATGATTGTTCCTTGTTACCTGTCTTAATTTCTGGTATATTTGTGATTATATTGCTTTCCAATTTCTCATTTCAATATTGTTTTGGATATCTTTTGTATGTAATGCCATGCTGAGATTGGCCATAGGGAAGCCCAGTTTTAAACATGTTGTAATAGCAAATGCTTACAATAGCTCAGAGTTTGAAGCAGGAATAGAAATAGAAATACCACTAGAACTACTCCCCTATAACTTCTATCTCTAATTCCTCCCAGTTGAGTCACATAGCCTCAAATGCATGCGTGTACATACACCTTAGAAATCTGTTCTTTTACGTAAATGCGAAGTTGTGGTGTTCTATTTTCTCTAATTGCTTGGCCCATTCAAAAGCAGAAGACAGTAAGATCTTTCTCCTGAAATACATCTTTAAGTATCCTCAGTTTTTCTAACAGTTACTCAAACACCCTGGATCCCAAGCCCTTTGTCAGCTCTCCCCTTCTAGTGATCCATCCCAGTGCGCCAGCATCTTAAACACAAGTAGGATGAGTCCAGTAGGATTGGACCTTTCCATTAGTGTTTCCTAAAATTCATTGATTTCTGTTCACTTCACTACACTATTGACTCATGTTAATCTTGTAGTCAACCAAACTTTTGGGTCTTTTTCGAATATGCTATTGAGGAATCTTTATTCCCAAGTAATATAAGAGAAGGACTTCATTATGTAACTTCCTAGTCTACAGACTTACAAAGAGAATTTGAAATATGTCTGGGCTGTAAGCAAGCATCCTCATAGGTGAGGACAGAGGAACAAGCAGGCAGTTCTGTACTCAGCAATCTAGAGGAAGAGATATTTCTGTATAAAGGAAGACATGTCAGCTGGGTCATACCACAGTCCAGTTGCCAAGAACAGGACAGGAAAAAGAGTTACCATTTACTGAGAACCTACTGGGTACCAAATATATGTTAGGTGCTTTATATATGTTATCTCAGCGTTAGTCCTCATGACAACAGTAGATCAAAGTGTGGTGTGAATAAATAAAGATGCAAGTAAACAAATGCCAGGTAAAATAATCCCCATTTCATTTATGAGGAAACTGAGGCTCAGAGTACAATTTGCCCCAAATGATACAGCCAAAAGGCAATGGGACCTTATTAGACTCTAAAATTCATGTGATTTCTTCTGCACTGTGAACTGATGCAGTGTAGGCCGCAAGGGCTCTTGTGCAATGCTTAGGACTTTCCCCTACATCAACTCTCAGTTTGATCCTCATAATATCTTCATGGGATAGGCAGAGCAGCTGATACACTCTTTATTTTACAGGTAAAGATATCAGTGCTCAGACCATCAAGTGGCCTACCCAAGGTCACCCAGCTAGCCAATGAGGTTGCAGAGCAGACCTTGACCCCAGGCTCTGTGACAACAAGCACGGTGCAAACACCTCTCCAGGCAGCCTGTGTAGGGAAGGAGGACATCAGGGGATGGGGCAGGTGCTGACGACCAATGTGGAAGTGGGGAAGGGAAAAGCTCAAAACCCTAACCTTACCAAGAAACTGCAATGTTCTGTTATTATTTTTTAGTTATCTTGAGCCTTCAAGAGACACACAAAAAGAAAAGTCAGGCTGCTGACCAAGAAGTGGAGCAGCCTAGGACAGATAACATCTTCCACAGCAAGGGTGAGGCTGCCTTTGGCTAGCAATGACATGAGTGCAGCAGATTCTTGTGGAGAAAGAAGCTGTAAACCAGAGCCCAGAAAACCTATCAGCCTTTGTTTGATTTCTTCAGCAAAGCCAGAATCTTTAAAAAAAAAAAATGCACAAAATGAATCAAATGTGTTCATGTCACAATCCATTGAAGACATGTAGATTTAACATCAGTCAAGTATCCATAGAACATTTGGTATTACCAGTTATTTAAACTCCACTTAAGTCAAGCACCAGCTTATTCAGGCCTGCAAAATAGAGGCTCTGCCTGTTCATTGGCAATTTGCTGGCTGGTTACTGGTTCTCACATTGTCCCAATAAAAGCAAATCACCCCTCTGGGAGATTGTCTTTTTTCCGATGCCACCAATGCAGGTTTTTTGCCCCCTCTCAAGCCTGGCTGAGAAACTGTTCTCCTGGAGAACAGGAAATTACCATGGGGAGTCTACAGGCCCTCAAGAAGCAAGCCAACATTCTTCACCTGTCAACGGGTGGTAGACATATGCTTTCACCATGGCACCAAGTAAGATCCTCAGAGTTTCATTTCTTCAACCCAGTTATTAAGAAATCTGGGAGCAGAAACTGAGCTTTTCCAGGGCTTTCCAAGCCTGGTTGTGGCTCAAATTCACTTGTTGTGGCACAAAAGCACCTTAAAAGAATATGCAGATGCCTGGACTCCTCCCAGAAAGGATTCTGCTACATAGAAATGTGTTAAACTACATTATGAGGATGCCATATCAGCATGTTAGCAAAATCCAGACTGTGGAATAAAGTGATGTAGATTCAGAGAGTAAGAGACACTACCACCAATGTGATGTTTGAACTTAGTTGATTCCCATTTCAAACAAACACAAGGTGAAAACAACAAACAAAAACAAAAGAAAATTTGGGACATTTGGAAGACAATTGAAATTTTGAACACTGATTGGATATATGATTGCATCAAGGACTTATTGCTATTTCTGTTGATATGTAATGATAATATTGTGGTTGTTTTTTAAAAAGTTTACGGGCTTCCCTGGTGGCACAGTGGTTGAGAGTCCGCCTGCCAATGCAGGGGACACGGATTCGTGCCCCCGTCCGGGAAGATCCCACATGCAGCGGAGTGGCTGGGCCCGTGAGCCATGGCCGCTGAGCCTGCACTTCCAGAGCCTGTGCTCCGCTAAGGGAGACGCCGCAACAGTGAGAGGCCCGCGTACCGCAAAAAAAACAAACAAAAAAACAGTTTACATCTTGCAGAGAAATGCACTGCAATGTATTTGGATAAAATGATATGATGTCTAGAATTTGCTTCAAATAAGGGAGGACTGAGTAGAAACAGATGAAGCAACACTGGTCATTAGTTGATAATTAGTTGATAATTGCTGCAGCTGGGTGTGAGGTTCATGAGGGTAAGTGGAGTTCATTATGCTTTTTGGTCTACTTCAGTATATTTCTGAAATTTTCCATAGTAAAACTTTCATCTCCTAGGACTGTGAACTGTTCTATTTCTCTCCCCGCCCCCCGCTGCCATTTAACACAAGCATATACATGGACCGCCGTGTTCCAGTGTGAAGTCAATCTGTATTCCCCAGAGGAGAAGAAGAGGGAAGTGGGAGTAGGGCACTTTTCTGCTGTGCACAAATACAAGCTCCAGAGTTTCATATAAGATTTGTACTAGTTCTAGACTGAGGCACATAGAAGAGTTGTTGCTAACATCAGATCAGTCTGGTTACCTCTAAAACACTAAGAGACTAGTCCCCTCTCCTTCTAAACGACAGCAGTATGATTTTTTTCTTCATAAACTACCATGTCTGCAGGAGTACATGTGTGTGTGCTTGTGTGTGTATACCTAGGGCCGCCATGTACCTTTGTGCAGGCTGTGCACTGCACAAAGATATGACATCTAAGGGGGCACCCTTCACATCATCAACATTGTGGATTTACATTTTTATTATGACAACTGTCTTGCAAATGGCAATAACATGTTCTAACAAAATCAGTACATGTATGATAACTTCCCAACAGATGGAAGCAAAAATATCTTAAGGTAGGACATTCGAAATGTCCTTTTCTAATAATGGACTAACTGTATGGGCTAGCAGTGGACTTGAACTGCTTGACTGCCTGACTTTAGGGACTTCCCTAAACCACTGGCGGTTAAGACTCTGGGCTTCCACTGCAGGGGGCATGAGTTCGATCCCTGGTCAAGGAACTAAGATACTGCATGCCTCATAGGCAAAAAAAAAAAAAAACCAAAAAACAAAACAAAACCACTCACTGACTTTATAATCTTCACAAATTACTGAATAGCCCTGAGCCCAAGTTTCCTCATCTGTAAAATGGGATGATAATATTGAGAGCATTGTTCAAAGCATTAAATGTACGTGAAACAGTGCCGGGCACAGAGTAAGCCCTCAATAAGTGTTGGAGATCAGCTATTATCATATTACTCATACTTATTCTAATTTCGTGTGTGTAAATGTGTATATACATGTATGTTGTGTCATTTATAAGCTCAATGAATAAATTATTGCAATGGACCTCAAAAAGACTTTATCCACTATTTTACTAACCCAGACTATTTTTTTAACTTTTTATTTTATATTGGAGTATAGTTGATTAACAATATTGTGTTAAGTTTCAGGTGTACAACAAAGTGATTCAGTTATACGTATACATGTATCTATTCTTCTTCAAATTCTTTTCCCAATTAGGTTGTTACAGAATATTGAGCAGAGTTCCCCCTGCTATACAGTAGGTCCTTGTTGGTTACCCATTTTAAATATGGCAGTGTTTACGTGTCAATCCCAAACTCCCTAACTATCCCTCCTCCCCCACCCTTCCCCCCTGGTAACCATAACTTCCTTCTCTAAGTCTGTGAGTCTGTTTCTGTTTTGTAAATACGTTCATTTGTATCATTTTTTTTTTTTAGATTCCGCATACAGCGATATCATACAATATTTCTCTGTGTCTGACTTACTTCACTCAGTATGACAATCTCTAGGTCTATCCACGTAACCCGGGCTATTTTCAAAAGAGGACATTTCCTCAGACCATCAAGTTTTGAAAAATGCCATAAAGTTCAAGGTTCAGGTAAGCAGCCAGAGTTTATAAGCCTCTCTGCACACAGGAGCTGTGTGCGTATGCTGATCAGGAGCTCTCGGAAGAAAAATTCTGGGGTTTTTCCATCCTTCTAACTACTTGGCCAGTAAGCCTGTAATGGGAAAAGATCCAGTGGGAGTTGCCAGCCACAAAAGGGGTATTACCCCACAGGCAGAATAGAGTCAAACGCTTGAAGAGGTTCAAAGTCTATTTTTAAAAGGAAAGAACACAGAGTGTGCCTTTAACTTGGTGTTAAAAATAAACTCAGCTGCCTCCCTCCTCTACTCTCCCCACCTCCTCCCACTGTCCTCCCATACCCTGCACTGCCCCACGTGAAAGAGAGAGCTGGCCTTTGATTTCTTCTCAGGAGTATTTCTTCTTCCCTTTTTTTTTTAAAAAAAAACTCTTAGCCAAACATGGGCTACTTGGTTTTCAGTTCAACAAAACAAGTTGCATTCTCTCTACGAATTTCCTCAGAGACCCCGGGAAAACAGGCTGGATTATAATTCAGAATTAACCCATGTCAGGGGCTGAGGAAAAACTCCACGTGGAGATTAGCAAAATGGAGCCCTACCAGCTTTCCCCCAAGCCTGGGAAATGTCTGCAGCGGGGGGGCTGGGGGTGAGATGATTTAGGCAAGAGGGCCTTTCATTGCACGCTGTTTAGTATTGGGATTTAAGCACAGACCTTTCCTGAGGCATAGCTATCAACGCAAACAGGGCTTTGCTGAGTTGGTTTCAATAAATTCCATTTAACAGCCACAAAAATCCTATAGATAAGATGTGTCAGTCTTCTTCCATAAAACAGCTAATTAATATAGTAGAAAAGCTGCTGTCTAAGATGCTCAGCATCACTAATTATTAGAGAAATGCAAATCAAAACTACAATGAGGTATCACCTCACACTGGTCAGAATGGCCATCATCAAAAAATCTAGAAACAATAAATGCTGGAGAGCATGTGGAGAAAAGGGAACCCTCTTACACTGTTGGTGGGAATGCAAATTGATACAACCACTATGGAGAACACTATGGAGGTTCCTTAAAAAACTACAAATAGAACTACCATATGACCCAGCAATCCCACTACTGGGCATATACCCTGAGAAAACCATAATTCAAAAAGATACATGCACCACAATGTTCATTGCAGCACTATTTACAATAGCCAGGACATGGAAGCAACCTAAGTGTCCATCAACAGATGAATGGATAAAGAAGATGTGGCACATATATACAATGGAATATTACTCAGCCATAAAAGGAAACAAAATTGAGTTATTTGTAGTGAGGTGGATGGATCTAGAGTCTGTCATACAGAGTGAAGTAAGTCAGAAAGAGAAAGACAAATACCATACGCTAACACATATATATGGAATCTAAAAAAAAATCGTTCTGAAGAACCTAGGGGCCAGACAGGAATAAAGACACAGACACAGAGAATGGACTTGAGGACACAGCGGGGAGGGGGAAGCTGGGATGAAGTGAGAGTAGCATGGACATATATACACTACCAAATGTAAAATAGATAGCTAGTGGGAAGAAGCCACATAGCACAGAGAGATCACCTTGGTGCTTTGTGACCACCTAGATGGGTGGGATAGGGAGGGTGGGAGGGAGGCTCAAGAGGGAGGGGACATGGGGACATGTGTATGCACATGGCTGATTCATTTTGTTGTACAACAGAAACTAACACAGTATTGTGAAGCAATTATACTCCAATAAAGATCTATTTTAAAAAAAGGAAAGAAAAGCTGCCATCTAGAGTGAATAATCTTGATTTCTTATTGTCTGTAGATGGTAGAGGGATTACAGGACCCCAGTGGAGGCAAAGGTGTTGGAGAACACAGAGACACAGGTCTGGGCACTGCACTAATATGTCACTGGAGGGAAAAGGCTGAGAGATGAAGGGGTCGCTGTGACCTTGTTTGCCTAAAAAGATTTAGGAAAAAAAAGACAGCCCGTAGTCAAGGGATAAAGTAATAGAATTCATTTTAGGAAATAAAGTTCTAATCTCAGCTCAGCCTCCAACTTGAAGGGTTACCTCAGACAAGCCTCTCTACAGCTTCCTTTTCAGAAAACGAGATCCCCTGCCTTCCTAGATCTGTTCTTTAATAGGAATATACAATTGTTAAATTATATATAATTGATAGGAATAAAATATGTACTAAGGATGTAATGTGCAACATAATTAATATAATTCACACTGCTGTATGTTGTATGTGAAAGTTAAGAGAGTAAATCCTGAGTTCTCATCATGAGGAAAAATTTTTGTTTTCTTTTTCTTTTATTTTGTATCTAAATGAGATGATGAATGTTCACTAAACTTACTGAAGTAATCATTTTATGATCTACATAAGTTAAATCATTATGCTGTACACCTTAAGCTTGTATGGTGCTGTATGTCAATTATATCTCAATAAACCTGGAAGAAAAAAAATATTAAAAAAGGAAAACCAAACGTATTATATCAGAGGACTTAAACAGTTTAAAAAATCTCAGTACAAATATGTCCTTATTTAAACATTGTTCAAATTTAATGAAGTGATTTTGATGCATGTCTAGAAAGTTAGAAGGGAAATTTTATCAGTGAAGGTGGCGTTTGAGCCCATTGTTTTCCATTTTTCACAAAAGAAAAGCACTCTAGTGCAACAGCATACCTAGGGCACTAACACCTAACAAAGTGTGCCGTAAAAACAGAATAAGGGCAGGATCCTTATCCTTTGGGGCACTACGGGCTCCTGAGAAGGGTCTTTTCTCCATGTGCTCAAGACATTGTCCAAGACCCCTGTTTTCACCAGACGTCTATGCACCTGTTTTTCAAATATATGTAGATTTGTTATAGTTAATCAAATATGATTAATAAATTACAAATTTATTAATTTTGCTTTTTGTTTATGCATTAATAAGGTATAAACTCATTTTAAAACATTACCAAAATCAATCAGATTTTCAGTATATAATTCTTTCTCTCTTTCTTTCTTTTCTCTCTTTCTTTCTTTCTCTTTTTTTTTGCTAAGGCAGACCATTGCAGATTTATTTGTATTAATCTACTTGCTCAAATTATTCCCTTTTCCTTGATCTCTACTGTATACTATGCCTATATTTTAAAAGAGCAAAAGCCAAAATATAACAAATGTAATAGGTAGGAATGAGTCTAACAAGCCAGTATTAAAACATCAGGACTGCCTTGCCTCTGGTACCTCTCATTTCAGCAAACACTACTTCTTCAGTCACTTACTACCATTTCTGATGACTTGATTATTTTTGAAATGAGTATCTGATTTTTTTATCATTTGTTTGTATATATTTTTGAGACATAATTGGTATATAACATTATATTCATTTTAGGTGTACAACATAATAATATTTATATATATTGCAAAATGATCACCCAAATAAGTCTAGTTAACATCCATCACCACACACCATTACAAATTTATTTTTCTTGTGATGAGACTTTTAAGATCTACTCTCTTAGCCACTTTCAAATATACAGTACAGGATTGTTAACGATAGTCACCATGCTGTATATTACATCCCTAGGGATTATTTATCTTATGACTGGAAATTTGTACCTTTTGACTCCCCTTCACCCATTTTACCCACCTCCCACCCCCTGCCTCAGGCAAACACTCAACATATATTTCTTCATCAACCAGTTCTAAAATTACATTCTCTCAGCTAGAAACCACAGACTTTTAATATTTAGCTTTTTGCCTTAAAAAGGCCTCTGCTAAATTCATTCATTCCAGAAAGTAATGGGACATTGATGCATGTCAGTAATTTAAAGTGCTCCGCTAAAACAAAGAGAGGAATCAAGTCTATGATAAAAACGTTTGAGTCAGTAGCCTTGTATTTGTACACATTGTGTCTGGAGGGACTAGGTGTGGCTTACAAAGATGCACACAGTCCAGCAAGGTATAAACCATTAAATCGAAGTGCAGGAAAAGAAGACAAAGAAAATGTGATAGAGAATGAATCCCAGTGGCGAGGTTAGGAAATCCCATAGACTGCCAAGCGTTGAACGGCCAGTTTTGGCTCTGCCCTTTGCAAGCAGCCAAAGGAAAAAGGGAACCATTATCAAGTATGTAATTGATATTATTTGTTAGATGAACACACATCGGCATCTCACAAGAAGCCCAACTCTTTTCAACTGGCAAGATGAGAGAAACTGAAGAAAGGGCAGCATCCCCAAAGCATACTTGTTGCCAACGAATCAAAAAATCAGGCCTATGTCCTCATGCCAAAACTCGATTACGAGATTGACCTGGCACAGCTTCTCCGACACTTGGTGAAAATTATCTTTGCTGTCTTCTTTATGTGGGGAAACAGGCAAAGAGTGATTGCTTCCGCTTCATACACCAACTCAATTACTGAGATAAAAACGGAAATAATGTCCTAGCAAGATGCAACTCTCTGTCCCACCTTACATCTGGATGGGCAGTTCATAGACATTGATCTTTACATATCCTCAAGAACTTCCTAATGGTGACCTTTGACCCCATTTCATTTTCTCTTACATCCTCCTGCTGCAATCTTCTCCACTCTGACTCAGCTTTGGTCATCCTGAGCACTCAGCGAGGTAGAAAATGGATGGGAAGGATCAGGAGAAGACATCACAAAGCTGGATGAAATGGCAGAGCTGGGATACCCAGAGATGCAACATGGAGATGGCCTAGAATCAGTCCCTGAAGAGAGGCTGTGCTACAGCTCATGACTGAACACCTTGCTGCTCTGCTGACCAAGAAGTCCCGAGACAGGTCTGGGAACATTTGCTTTTCCTGGGCACCAGCAAATCACCAGGCCATTTCAACTCATGAAGTGAGTACCTTCCTGGCAGTAGGCAATAAGCTAGTGATGGGAAATGAAAGGCAAAAAGGCACAGCCCATGTGCCGTAATAACTGCAGTTTAGGTGGGAGAGTCTGTTACACAAGAATTTCAATATAGCAGTTAAACACCCTGACTCTAGATCCGATTCTTGAACCCTACTCCCACTTATGCTATATCACCTTAGACAATCAAACTCTTGGGGCTTTAGTTTTATCCTCCATAAGATGGAGCTAGCAACTACATTACAGAGAAAGAGCTTAGAGCTGTAGCAGGCATGGTTTCCATCACGAGACCACTGCGTCCTCCTGAAATCCTTGTCCCTGAAATGGTGAACAAGATGGACCGCATTTATGATATTGCAGGCATAATTACTGTTCAAAGTATCTGACATATTTTAACTCATATTTTAATCTTTTTCACAGAGGGTACTACTATTATCGGCATTTTGTATATCTGAGGCAAAGAATGATTCAGTGCTTTGCCTAAAGTTCTCAGAGAGGCAATACATAACAGTTGTTAAGGGTGTACATTCCGGGGACAAACTACCTGCACTCTGCTACTTAGAAGCTGTGTGACCTTGGGCTAACTACTTAACTTCTCTGGGTCTGTCTTCTGCCTGTTTACTCTCAATTTATTCCCCATCTTTCCCAACACTTCTGAGAACTACTTTTCCCAAGCTCCCTTGCTAATGAGGGTCTGGTTAGTTTAGCCAATGGGAAGCACTGGGGGAGCTTAATGGGTAGGAGTGGGGACTGTCAGGTTGTTCCCTGCCCTCTCTGTTTGGGGTGGCAGCTCTGGCAGGGGCTGCATCTTCTCCCGGGTTCCAGTTGCCGTTAGGCTGCCCCAGGCCCTCGGCTCTGGTGACATCACCTTCTTCCCCTGTCCCTCTAACCTGCAGGAGCAGCTTCTTCCTGTTGATGATTTCTCGGTTGCTTTGCCATCTACTATCTGCCTTTTCTGCTCTTGCAATAATTCCCTCGTAGTCAGAGCCCTGTATCAAGTTTCCGCTGGGGAACTACTTGAGCAACATCAGCTTTTCTGACTGGACTATGACTGATACACTTTGTGCTTCAACTTCCTTGTCTGCCAGAAGGAAATTATAATTGCACCTCAGGGGGTTGTTGTGGAATTAAATGAGTGAATGCATTTAAAATGCTCGAACAGAGCCTGGCACACAGTAAGTAGCAACTGTTCTGGGACACACAGCCAAGGCACCAAAATCCCTTTCTAGGATCTTAAGGAGGAGATCCTGAGGCTTTAAAGGATGAGTAGGAGTAAACCAGCTAAAGAGAAGGGATCAGACAGCTCAGCGGCCAAGAGGTGAAAGAGAGCAGATGTCCTTCCAAGAGCCAGAAAAGGGAAGAGGTTCAGAAAGACTGGATCACGTGGATAATACAAGGTGAGGGGAGGGAGTGTGGGAAGAAGGATGAGGGTGGAGAGATCAGAGATCAGAGCCCAGAGCAGGCCTTTTACGGCATGTTGAGGAGCGCTAAGTTAATTAAACACGGAGCCCATGAGGCTGA
The DNA here is from genome assembly GCF_059928025.1 of Delphinapterus leucas. Taxonomy (NCBI): domain Eukaryota; kingdom Metazoa; phylum Chordata; class Mammalia; order Artiodactyla; family Monodontidae; genus Delphinapterus; species Delphinapterus leucas. The sequence continues at coordinate 75,467,778 of NC_143139.1, forward strand.
GGTGGCTCTAATGTCGGCTGGTCTACACAAGCAAACCAAAACCTAAGACTGCTAATGCCTCAAGGCTAAGAAATCAAAACCTAAGGACAACCAATCACAAACAGCCAATAAGGCTTTAAGCTGTAGCCAATGCGATAATTTCCTTTCTTTGCTTCCACACCTTCTCTATAGGTCTTTCCCCTGGTTCCTGTCCATAGAGCGTTCCTAGCCACTTCTGGTTTGGCACTGCCCTATCCACATCGATTTTTTTCTCAAATAAACTCTAAAAATGTTTACTATGCCTCAGTTTATCCTTTAACAGGAGTTCAGATTTTGACCTGAGGACAGTAGGAAACCATTGGAGCATTTTAATTAGCAGAGTGGCACAACTGAATTTATGTTTTAGAGATTTCTTTTGTTGTAATACGGGAAGTATACGGGGTGGGAAGGAGAAAAGAGAGAAAGATGGAAAGAGCCATTAGGTCATTGCATGTGTCCAGGAAAGAGGCAATAGCTTGGACTAGGGTGGTGACAGTGAAAACAGAAAGAAATAGAAATTTATTCCAGAGGCAAAAATGATAGGCTTGGCATTGCATTAGATATGGGAGGCAAGCAAGAAGGAGGCTTCAAAAATGATGCCCAGGTTTCTGACCGGGGTAAATGTACAACAGCAAGCAGCACAGCAGAGCTGTTTAAAGTGTAGGCTCTGGGGACTTCCCTGGCACTCCAGTGGTTAAGGCTCTGTGCCCCCACCGCAGGGGGCACGGGTTCTATCCCTGACCGGGGAACTAAGATCCCGCATGCTGCGTGGCCAAAACAAAACAAACCAAAAAAAAAGTATGGGCTCTGTCTACACAGCCTACCTTCAAACCCCAGCTCTACCCATGATGAACTCCTGAACCTGGGGCAAGGCACTGAACACTTTTTGCCTCTGAAGTGTGAAATGGCAACAGTAACTGTACTTTCTGTATCGGGCTCTTGAAAAGGTGAAATGAGGTAAAGCATGTTAAATGCTTGGAACCGAGCCTAGAATACCATGAGCAGAGTCAATCTTGGTCACTATCCCAGCAACAAGGATCTCAGGAGAAGACACACTCACAGGGGTGGGAGCATTGTGAATTCAGATCAAACATGCTGAGTTTGAGACATCTATGGAAGCAGAGAAAGAGGTCTGGGCTAGAGAGATGTAGATTTCATTTTAGAGCCATCACGAATAGAGATGACAACGGGAGCTATGGGAACGGATGAGCTTGTCCAGGGAGGGTAGGTAAAGTGAGGACAGATTAAAGTCATAGGGCAAACCCAGGGGATGTCAACATTGAAGTCAGCATTTTCAGGAAGAGATGCCAAGGAAGAAAGCAGAGAAAAGCAGAGAAGTCAGAGGGGAGCCTGTAGTGGCCAGTTGTGAGGCGAAAACAAAGACACTGTAAGAATAGCAGGAGCTGGACTGAGAGTTATTGATGTAACTTGAGATCTCCCCTTATCATCCTCTCCAGCCAGGGGCCTTGTGACATGGCAGCAAGAAGCTTGTCTCAGGTGATGTGTAAAAGAGCAAACACCAGACATCCATGTTTGATCCTCTGTGCTGATCCAGAAACACCTGGCGCTCACTCGGTGACTGGGAATGGCAAAGCCCAATTTTTCTGGCCTCTCCACTGAACCCCTGATCTTTTCCTTCATGTCACAAACTAGATAGTGGATATTCCTTCTGGGTTCAGACAGCTGCCATCACTGAGAACAAACATGAGTCTGACTCTCTTCTTCTGCACAGAAGACCATTTGTAGATTCCGCATCTCCTTTCTAAGGTCCAAAAAACCTTTTAAGTAATTGTGATCTCAATTTTTTCTTTTTTGTTAAGGAGCATGATTCAAGAAGTTTGTTCCATGTGCTGTATTTATTAGAATCCCAAGACCCGGCCCAAGGCCTCATTCCCAGGATTCTGATGGCAATGCCAGCATTCTATTGGCCGGAGGGAGCTCTTTGCTAGAGGACACCGAGAGGATTACTCTGATTCAATGCAGAAATGTTGGGAAACTGCTTTATATTCTGTCTAGCACAAGCAAGGAGGAGTTGTTATTTTTATAATCATCATCAGAGCCTTCTACTACATAGTTTTGGGAAGTGGTAATAAAAGCAGAATCCTTCTCTCTTAAATTCAACTACCCCCAAACTTTCATTTCAACTACCCCCAAACTTTCATTAATACCCAATTAATTTTAGCAAAGTTCAGTGTTAAGCTCTCTGTAGCACTTTGGCATGGTAGTACCTGTGCATTTGGAATGACACAGTAATCTCTTACTCTAGGAAAAAAAATTACCCTGGCAACATGATCCTTTTAGCTTAAGATGAACTGGTTCCATTTCTCATTCCTCCATTCTCAAGGTTAATTGGGTTGCTAAACTCCCACAAACTAAAAAGAAAGTGCTAAACAGTGTCCAGACCAGCCTGGAAGGGACATGGATTAAAATCAGAATTGAGGCTGACCAGTCTGATATCAAATGTGACCCCACTTGTCAACATGTGACCAATGAAAAGGGGGCACATGTGTTTTTAAATTAATCTCCACCAAAAACAAGACATATGAGCATAATGACTGTATTATATAGCAAAAACATAAATGGCAATCCACTCTCGTAAAATATTTGTGTTGAAATTAGGAAATGGTAGCACATTCAAACACAAGAGCTAATGGAAGCCCTGAATATAGATTATATTCCATCTGGCTGCCAAGAGCCTGCCTCCACACATTAACCACAGGACCAAGCAGAGAAGGAAACTAGCTTTTAATGGGGAGGGGGAAGGGTAAGCTGTGACAAAGTGAGAGAGTGGCATGGACATATATACACTACCAAACGTAAAATAGATAGCTAGTGGGAAGCAGCTGCATAGCACAGGGAGATCAGCTCGGTGCTTTGTGACCACCTGGAGGGGTGGGATAGGGAGGGTGGGAGGGAGGGAGACGCAAGAGGGAAGAGATATGGGAACATATGTATATGTATAACTGATTCACTTTGTTATAAAGCAGAAACTAACACACCATTGTAAAGCAATTATACTCCAATAAAGATGTTAAAAATAAATAAATAAATAGATTAATTAAAATGCAAAAGAGAAAGAGATTTTATCTGAAAATATCAAGTCATAGGATGTGAAGAGTCATCAGTTTCATGGACTGTTTATGAGTCAGATGTTAATTGTGATGCTGTCTTCAAACACATAGAGAGAAAAGAGAGATTTTTCTCCCTTTAAACTTGAAAGAGGTGGTTGAGGCAGGTAGCTCACCGCTGGTAAGTGGCATTTGGTTGTTTAAAATAATTTTGACGACCTGGCTTTGACGTTCCCTGCATTTGCACAATAAACAGATCTGCTGTTTCTATCCCTCCATTTTAAATGCTAGCCCCATGGGACCATGTCACCAGAGCATTTTGCAAGAGCTATGTTTTGCACTAACTAAACAACAAGTCTATGTTTACAAAACGAAATTAGTTTTCCCAGTTTCAGCTTTGCTTATTAACAAAGTAAAGCAGATATTTCTCAAGCCAACATGTCCCCTTTGTTTATGGCTGGAGATCTTGATGCAAGTGAGAAAACAAAATCTACTGATGAATACAGAAAATCACCACCATGCAGAAATATCTCTTTACAAAAATCCTGTGGCACACAACCCTCTACTCATAGAAAGTCAGCAATGGCTATTTGCAGTCAATCCAATTCCTCTACTTAGGAGATTTTTGTGACATAAATAGATCAGAGAGTCTTGCAAAATGTGTATTTATCGTTGACCCTTTATGTTTTTCAGAATTTGTTTGGAATATTGAGGAATGCTATCCTGAGTGTGTTGGTTTCTTTCTGTGCAAACTCTGATGAAAAACAGGGACCATGAACAGGAGGAAAAAGTTTAGTCCAGGCCCTCGGTTGATATGGAAGAGCACCTCTGGGCTAGGGCCAGGAGTGCTTTAGTTCTCCTTGTGGGAATATCTAGAGAAGCTCTAACTCCCCAATATTAATCAGATCTGCAGACCCCCTTGCTTAAAACCCTCCAGTGACTCTTACTTTTAAATAAAACTCCTTACCCTGGCCATCAAAACCCTACACAATCTGGCCCCTGCTCAGACCTTACCAGTCCTGTTAGGGGCTGAATTGTGTCCCTCTAAAATGTACATGTTGACATCCTAACCCCAATACCTCAGAATGTGGCTGTATTTGGAGACAGGGTATTGAAAGAAGTAATTAAGGTAAAATAAGGTGATATGAGTGGGCCCTAATCCAATATGATGGGTGTCCTTATGATAAGAAGAGATTAAAACACAGACATGCACAGAGGAAGGCCATGTGAAGACACAGGGAAAGCTGGCCATCTAAAAGGCAATAAGAGAGGCCCAAGAAGAAATCAACCCTGCTCACACCTTGATCTTGGACTTCCAACTTCCAGAAACATGAGAAAATAAATTCTGTTGTTTAAGCCACCCAGGCTGTGGTTCTTTGTTACAGCAGCCTTAACATACTAACATACAACCTCACTCATTCTCCACTTCCACTCTGAGGTCCAGCCATCCTTGCCTTCTTCCTGTTTCTTTCAGCTGCCTGACTGGTTCCCACTGTAGGTCCTTTGCACCAGCTGTGCCTGCCAACTGATCTTTGCATGGCTGCTCCTTCTTGTTTTTCAGGTCTTAACCTAAATATCACATCCTCAAAGACTAGATAATCTAGAGTAGATCCCCTGATCCCCATTCTCTATCTCTTAACCCTTTTAAAAGTTGCCATCATAGCACTTATTACCACCTGCTTTTCTTGTTACCTTATGTACTTTCTTACCCTTTGTGTCCCCCAGTGAGCTCCCTGAGGACAGACATAAGATGTTTATCTTGTTCACTATGCAGCCCAAGTCTTAGAACAGAGCCCAACACTTGGTAGGGGACTCAGGAAATATTTATTGAATGAAAAACGTTTAAATGAATGAATAGCAACTGAAAAACTTTTTTTATTTAAAATTTAAAATCAGTTAATTAGCATGAAATGACTGCCATAAGGTAAAGATAATTAGACTTGTTGAATGAAGAAAATTGGACTGAACTGAATTGAATTAAGCAAATGGAAAACAACCAACTTATAGAATTCAATTTTTAAAATTTTATTCTGTGATCTAGTCTTGATCATGAAGTCTCTATTTCTCAAAAATAAATCAAAGGGGGATACATAGGGTCTATTAAAAGAGAAGACTTCTGGAGTTGGTTCCATCTGAAGAGGAAAATTAGGAGAAAGGGTACTAGGGAGATTACTATCCACTGTGTTCCCTTTTGTACTGCTCAAAACTTTTGCCAGTGCATCCATAACATTTAGAAAGAATTTTCACAAGAGATAAAGCAAAGAATTGCACAATTACTTGCCTTGAGGATGTAGATGAAACTCTGACCATTTCCTCATCTGCCCCAAATACACCATCATTCCTACTTCTGCCCCTTTGTTCCTGTTGATAATGCTGGGAAGACATTATCTTCTTCCCTCATCTCTTCTACAAGTTTTCCTGTCAAGTCCACAATCTCTTGTGTAGGTGGACTGCTTTGAATTATAATTGTTTACTTAACATATCTGTCTTAACTTGAGCTTCGTGAAGGTAGAGACTTGGTCCTACTCGTGTTAGTAATCACATGACATTTAGCCCATGAAAGGGCTCCATAGATACTTGTTGACTACATAAATATGTAGAGTACAGCTCTCCCCTAAAGGTCCCAGCTGACCTATCCAATTCTTCATTCCTTTCCTGACCTCCTGTTAATTCTTATTATCTGCTCTTTCAGTTCTAGCACTTGATACCCTACAGCATATCAAGAAGGTGAAGGACAGCACTCGGCTCAATGAACATTTGACCAGGGGCCCAAGTAGAGAAGCATTCTACTTATCTGATTTAATCTAAAAGAAGAAAAATGAAGAAGTAGTAGAGCCTCATTGAGGCCTTTTATTTTTTTTAATTGAGATATAATTCACATACCACTAAATTCACCCTTTTAGTGTACAATTTAGTGGGTTTTAATATCATCATTAGGATGTGCAACCATCACCACTATCTAACTCCAGAATATCTTCATCACCCCAAAGAGAAAGCTCATACCCATTAGTCACTCTCCATTTCTCCTCTCCCACCAGGCTCTGGCAGCCACTAATCTACTTACTGTCTCCGTGGATTTGCCTATTCTGGACATTTAATATAAATAGAAGCATGCAGGCCTCTGTTTCTGGCTTCTTTCACTTAGCATAATGTTTATAAGGTTCATCCATATTGTAGCATGCATCAGTACCTCATTCCTTTTTATGGCTGAATAATATTCCATTGTATGGATATAATATTTAGTTTATCTCATCCTCAGTTGATGGACATTTACATTGTTTCCACTTTGGGGCTATTATGAGTAATGTTGCTATGAACATTCATGTACAGGTGTTTGTATGAACCTACTTTTTCAATTATCCTGGATATGTATCTAGGAGTGGCGTATTCTGGGTCATAAACACACATAATAACTTTGTGTTTAACTTACTGAGGAATCAACAAACTTTTTCACAGCAGTTGCACCATTTTACATTCCTACCAGCAATAGATGAGGGCAAGGCATTTTTAAAAGAGATTAGATAATCACAGATGAAGAATTTTGTACTTTAAAGACCACCCAAGGTCAAAAGAGAGAGAAAAGGGATTTTTTTTTTTAGGGAGGAAGATGTTTTATTAGGGGAATGAATGGCTCACAAAGTCCTGCTGACTCATTTTCAGTCAACTTTACCATGGCCTTGCTTAATTCACATTTAGATCATGTGTTCAATCTTAACACAAATAGCCTGGGTGTCTAGGGCATTTTTCCCAAGCAGTATGAGCACCTTTGAGACATCCTTTAATATGTGTAGTTTAGTTTCCTCTTCAGTAGGGAGGAATAGGTCTTCCTCTGCCCACTTAGCTTTATTTCTGGACATAAACTTTTCAAAAAACAGGAAGTTCAGCTTTACTTTAAACCACCAAGCTGCCTGAATGGATTTCATCCATTATTTCAGAGTTTTTATTTTAAACTTTAGGCTAAGCTTGAAGAGAAAGCAACCTAGATGGGTAATAAAAAGGATTCTGAATCTATGGGTATATGCATGCAACTTATGGATGAAATACCAACAAATAGAAGAAATATATTTACAGATGAAAGTGAATCTACCTACATTTATTTCACTAAAATTGATTTTTTCCCCTCATCATAGATTTCTCAATTCACGCCACTCAGCTTCCCCAAAAGAATCAGCACAAGGCCACAAACTCAAAAGGACTCCTTCTCTGTTCATAAAATGCCTGCCCTGACTCCACGTCCACGCCCTCAATAAACAGACAAGGCCTTGCCCCATACCCTAAGAGGCAATCTTCCGAGGCCTTGACCTCAGAGAGCCTGTTTCGAAAGAGAGGCCATTCTATCTGCCCAACTATTCTCTGGTCACACAGGCTTCTCCAGAGACAGGCAGTGGCAGTGGCTAAGCTGATCTGGGCAGGCATGACTGTAGAGAGGGCAAGAGAGATTGAGAAGGAAGGGAGAGCTCCCTTGAGCTAGGATATGAGGTAGCAGATGAGGCAGGCTGTCGATCAGCTGTCACTCAGCAGCATGACCAGCGGTGCTCTCCTCTCTGAGGCCGTGGGGGAAGTGCTCTGAGTTGTGTTCTAGGATAGCTCCCTTGAGGTGTACCAGCAGAGGCGGGGACATCCTGTGATGAGCTCTGATACGCAAAGGGAAGGGAGAACTGTAGACACTACAAGGGAAGTCTGATTCTCGACCTTCCTCCTCATCACATATCTAAGCCTCCATTTCTCCAGCTCAAGAGTGTAAGTGAGGCAATGCAACAGTCTATCAGAGAGAATGCATATAAGAAGGTTGCTACTAACTGGATAAAAAACTAACTCAAAATTAGTGGTTCTCCAACTCCAGTGTGTATCAGTGTCATCTGGAGAGCTTGTTAAAACACAAATTACTTGGCTTCACTCCGAGGTTCCATTCGTCGGGTCAGGGTAGGGCCTGAGAATTTGCATTTCTAACAACTTCCCAGGCAGGGCATGCTGATTCAGCTGGTCAAGGACCACACTTTGAGAACCACTGTGAAAGCACAAGAAAAACATCAGCTAGAGTTATAATGGGCAATCACGAGGAATGCCCAGACTGAGCAGTAAAAAGAAACAATTCTGTCCAGAATAAGCAAGAAAATAATAAAACATATACAAATAATAGAACATGTAATGCTTGAGTTGCCAGAAGCAAAGTGATCTGGTCTTTAGAGTCAGAAAGAGCAGGGATTAATCAAAAAGACATTTTTGATCAACCCCTGTCCTCCAACCTAAAGGAAGAGACAAAGTCCACCATCCCCTTGATAAGCCCTTGGCCTTGTAGCCTCGGCTTTCTCTCTCACAGATGAGGAATCCCATTCCCTAATTCACAAACAGCAAGGAGAAGATAAGAACTGAGGGAAATGCCCACCACACCCTGCCCGATCACTGTCTCTAGTAATAGTGCCGTCCACGGGTTTAAGACTTTGTGGTTTTAAAAAGCTTTAAATTTCCGAAGAATTCCCTGGCAATCCAGTGGTTAAGACTTTGCACTTTCACAGCTGAGAACGTAGGTTCAGTCCCTGGTCGGGGAACTAAGATCCCACAAGCCACACGGTGTGGCCAAATAAATAAATAAATTTTAAAAGTAAAAAAAACCTTTCCAGTGATCAAGACAGTGTAGTATTGAAAGAACAGACAAATAGATCAGTGGAACAGATTAGACAGCCCAGAAATAGGCCCATATAAATATAGTCAACTAAAATGATCTTTGAAAAAGTAGCAAAGTCAATTCCATAGAGAAAGGGTAGTATTTTCAACAAACGGTGGTGGAACAACTAGACATCCACATGCAAAAGAGAAAGGAAGGGAGGAAGGAAGAAAAGAAGGAAGGAAGGGAAGGAGGGAGGGAGGGAGGGAGGAAGGGAGGGAGGAAGGAAATGAATATGAACAAAGACTTTGCACCTTTCACAAAAATTAACTCAAAATAGATCATAGACCTAAATGGAAAACCCCAAACTATAAAACTTTTAGAAGATAACATAGGAGAAAAATCTAGATGACTTTGTGTTTTTTAGATACAACACCAAAAACATGATCCATGAATGAAAGAATCAATAAGTTGGACCTCATTAAAATTTAAAACTTCTGCTCTGTGAAAGACATTGTTAAAAGAATGAAAAGACAAGTCACAGACTGGGAGAAAATATTTGCAAAACTGATATCCAAATATACAAAGAACTCATAAAAGGACTGGTACCCAAATATACAAAGAACACATAAAACTCAACAATAAGAAAATGAATAAACCGAATTTAAAGATGGGCAAAAGACCTGAACAGACACATCTGCAAGAAAACATACAGATGGCAAATAAGCATACGAAAACATGATCAATATCATATGTCATTAGGAAGTTGCAAATTAAAATAAGATACTACTACACATCTATTAGAATGGCTAAAATCCAAAACACTGACAACACCAAATGCTGGCAAGGATATGCAGCAACAGGAATTCTCATCATTGCTGCTGGGAATGCAAAACGGCACAGCCTCTTTGGAAGACAGTTCAGCAGTCTCTCACAGAGCTAAACATAGGGTTATCATACAACCCAGCAACTGCAATCCTAGGTATTTGCCCAAATGAGCTGAAAAGTCTACATCCACATAAAAACCTGCATGTGAATGTTTATAGTGGCTTTGTTCATAGTTACCGAAACTTGGAAGCAACCAGGATGTCCTTTAACAGGTGAATGCGTAAACAGACAGTGGTACATTCAGACAATGCAATATTACCCAGTGATTTTAAAAAAAGAAAGAAATGAGATTTCAAGCCACAATAAAACATGGAGAAACCTTAAAAGTATCACTGTTAGGTGAAAGAAACCAATCTGAAAAGGCTATATAATATATGATTCCAATTATATGACCTTCTGGAAAAGGCAAAACTAAAGAGGCAGTAAAACGATCAGTGGCTGCCAGGAATTCAAGGGGAGGGGGAAGGGATGAATAGGTGAAACTCAGGGCATTTTAAGGGCAGTGAAATTATTCTGTATGATACTGTAATGGTAGATATATGACATTATGCATTTGTCAAAATCCATAGAGCTGTACAACACAAAGGGTGAACCATAATATAAAGTATGGACTAGCTAATAATAATGTATCAATATTGGTTCATCAACTGCAACAAATGTGCCATACTACTACTGGATATGAATAATAGAGGGAACTGTGGGCAGGGGTGGGGGGTGGGTAGTATTTGGGAACTCTCTGTACTTTCTGAGCAATTTCCCTGTAAACCTAAAAATGCTCTAAAAAAATAGTCTTTTTACAAAAGCTTTCCCGTATATTATTTCATATAATCTTCAGACCAACTCTATTTGGTGGAGTAAATGTGATTATCTTCCTATTTGAGATGAGAAAACTGATGTACCATTATTCACACACAGTCTGTTGCAAACTAAGATTGAACATTTGATCTCCTGATTCCAGTCTCTGGATCCTTTCCGTTGCACTGCACTCTCTCTCCCGTGTGTGCTATGCTGGGACAACCCACACGTTCCCACATCCTCCTGTTACTTCTTATAGATGCTACCAAGGCCAAAGAGAACCCAAGACAGGCAGGAAAGAGGAACGGGGCTGTGGACAGAGATGAGGGCACAAACGCTTTCACTGGGGGCGACTCCATGATTCCCCTGGGTCCCCTGAGCACCTGACACACATTCACCAACCTAAAAAGTGAGGCTTTGGGGATGAGTCAAGGGAAAAGGCATTATATCTCTAACTTGCGGTGGTTTTTATGTCCCAAAATTATTCAGATTTTCCTAATAGCATATTTCCAAAACTTCAGCCCTTCACATCCTATCTTCACAAATTTTGCTGTGCCTGCCTATCATTTACGCTATTTTTATTGGATATTTCCTTTGCAGAGACATTTTTATTTAGGTTCGTCCTAAACAGAGCCAACTTATAAAATCAAAAGTGTTCATCTTTGTACCACTTCACACCTCCTTGAGTGCCCAGGGGCATCTGTAACACACTTCAAGAACTGCTGCCCTAGGGAAATTCACCCCAAAACTCAGAGAACACTAGGTGGAAACCAGGGACCTTGCTTCCCTCCGTATTCCTAGCAGCCAGCAAGTCTCTGGAAGATAGTGGGTGCTCAGAAAAACATTTGTTGACTAAATGAATGAATGGTTAAGAACTACTTCGTTGCCCAATTTTCCAGCGGCTGTTAACAAATCTAACTTCCTAGTTGCAGCCCTAATCAACAACCTCCCATTGTCCCCCTGAGATCTCGGCACCCCAGACCCTACCCCAGCCACCGTCAGTTGCTGTTGGTCAGTGTGGATCATTCCAGCTAGGGCAACACACAGCTACTCCCAGCCCCACACATTCCAGGGTCCCGTCTGCCTCAATGGTTCTGACCCACTGTCAGACCCACTGTGCCCTGAGTGTCCAGGGAAAAGGTGCCTCTCCTGAGAAGCCTTCCCCAACCCCCCTGGTTGAACTCTCTCCTTTTTGCACTCGTAACAAGAACTCTACTGCTCTCATTATTGTCTATCATAATCATCCATTTTCAAGAGTAAACTGTGTGTGGGCAGGAACCACATCTTTCTTGTTGGCCCTGTGCCTGGTTCCAATAGTGCCCAGTAGGTGCTTCTGAAGTTAATACTGCTTGGGTTTGCCTTCTCCGTACATGGGCGCTCCTGTGTTTGATTCATCCTCAGGTTCCTAGCGCTTACCACGTGCCTGGTACATAGCAGACCCTTTATTAACCTCATGGAAGGAAGGGAAGGAGGGAGAGAAGGAAGGAGGGAGGGAGGGAGGGAATTTAAACTGAAAGATACAATATATAATTCCATTAGTCTGATGGCTGGAATACTGGCGAGAAAAGTCAGCTATGAACTGGGTGCTACCTCCAGCCATGCCTGGTCATAGCCAGAAAGAAACAAATAATAATTGAGTGACTACTAGGAACCAAGTATCATATTAGGTACTTTCCATAGTTTATCTCATTACTTCTCAACTCTGTACCAAAGGTACTATTATTCACAATTTACAAACACTGAAAAGTACTTTGTTTCCAGTAGTGAAGCATAATTTTTCTATGTTACTTCTATACAATCTGGGGCTGGAGCCTCACTCTCCTCCCAAAGAGAGCGGAGCCCAAGGAAAACTCTCCTCTCCGTTCTCTCTGTCTGAAGGCAGTGACCTTGAACTCAACCACCCTCCTCCCTTCCAGATGTCAGAGGGAGAAGCCTCACATGGCAGAAGGTGCTCTGGGACCCATCCCTTCTCTTCCATTTCTTTCCCCTCCTTGCAAGGCGTGCTAAAAATTTGCACTGACAACAAAATGAATTTGACTGTGAAGTTTACGCAGACCCTGCTGACAAGTTCATGGAAACCTGCACAAATTGCTTAATGTGATTCATGCCACTAAGACGTACAGCACACCCTGTGTTGAAAGTGATACTTTTCCACTGATGGTAACCTCTCCTTTGACCTTGGAGCTCAACAAACTGCTAAAATCAGGTGACATTTATATGTGGAACACGTGACACATTATGCCCCTTTGCTTGGTGACCCATACAAGTAACAAATGGCAGCCAGACTAGAAATAAACATCAAATTGTTACATAAATTCCACTTAAAGAAGGATGGCTTGGGGAAGCACTCAGCCAGAAAGAATTCTCCCAAGATTTGTTTGCTCTGAAGTAGAAGGGAAGAGCACGTTATCTCTGGTTTGAAATGACATCTGATGAAATTTCATGGAAGGTGAGGAAACATCATCCTCTGAGCAATGGTTCTGATCCATTTTAGTACTTCCCCTTCTCTCCTGCCACTTTCCCATCTTACCCACTAAAGAACTTCTCATATGAGAGGCTAAGAAAACCAGCCAATGTAATGTCTAGTTGAAATTGAGTGCTAGAAACTTATGGGGAGAAATCCAGAATTAAGCTAAGCATTTGCCTCCAGAAAATTAATTGGGACCAACTCTGAGCATAGTTATAAAATCTCCAGCATTCCCTTCCTTTGTCCCTTTACCCAATTCCCTTTCAGACTTGAGCCTCTCTCTCTCTCTCCCTCCCCCTCCTCTTTCTCTCCCATACTCTCCCATATTTCTTATTTAATAAACTTGTTTTCAAGAAAGGAAAGAATCTTACATTAGTCATTCACACTTTAGGGTGAATTTAAAGTCAGTGAGTCAACTCTCACAGGAATGAGGATTTCAAGGCATAGCTCTAATTGTGGAATGGCTGTCTTTGAACACTTTTAAGGATATTTCATGAAACAGCTAAATACAAGGAAAAGGAGAGGAACTGCCCAAGTCTACCTATGCAGAAAGGCAGCTTTGAGTCCAGTTTTGAGAAATGAGAGCCTTCAACTGCCACTCAGATGAATTCACAGAAGTTGAGTGAAAGTTATAATTTGTCCTTCAGGGATTGACTGGTTTTAATACCCTTCTCTTCTCCTAGGAAATAGATCTATTCTGATGGCCTGTAACCATCAGCCCTGTAGGATTCATCCTCACTTGACACCTGGTCTCTCTACTCCAGATGCCCTTCGCCCCACCAGGTTTTATCTAAAGAGGCACAACACGAGCCGCCTAGGCCAAATGTGGCCGTGAGTCCTTCAGCAAATTTTCTGCTCTCATGAGCGCACCCCTAGGTGCAAAAAGCTGATAGCACTCTGACATATGGCTGGTCTCCCGGAGACTCTCACTCCTCTCTCAGCCAGAAGAACTTCAAAACTCTGAGCTGGTGGAAAATTCAGTCTGTTCCAAGCAAGAGAAACAAGTGTGCTACCAAAATGAATACTGGTATTTAGAAATGCCCTAGGGTATTATAAATATAATCTTTCTGAGGTGTCAGTGTGTGTCAGGAAGAGACAGAAATGGAGTGAGTGTGTGTGTGCATGTGTGTGTGTGATGACAGAAAGGGGAGCAAGCAAAGGCCCAGTGGATCAGTGTGAAGAACACAAGGCCAAGCAGAGAGAATATCTACTCTGTGCCCAATGACTAAATTCAGGATTTTCTACTGCTTCCTGCCTGAAGAAGTAGGGCAAAGGGAATTAGAGAAAGAAAAAGGGGGGAAAATGAGAGAGAAAGAGAAGCAGAAGCAAAGATGAAGAGAAAGAGAGGAGTGGAGATGGGAGAGGAAGGAATAAGAAGTGGGGAGCCTTACTGGCTGTAGACTGCAAGGCCTGCACTGAGAGGGAGAGACAGCCAGAATGAGGAACTGCTGATACACCACAGGTCCCTCCACCAGTTACAAGTGATTCATTTCTGCCTTTATTGTGTTTGGCTAACTAACAAGTTCCATGTCCAAGTGCCCCCCTTGCCCAATTAACGCAATGCCAAGGCTAATCCACCATCCACAGGACACTCTGCTTCCTGTCAAATAGATGGGTTTGTTAGGGTGGGTCTTACTCAGCCCCTTCTGGGTCTCCGGATGTGCCTGGCCCTGACATACTCTGGACTTAGGGCTGATGAATAGAATGAAGTGAAGTAAACTGACCAAGGGGACTTGTATGACCCTTATTGCCCTTTAGCCCACCCAGGTGACAGTCCGAACAGCAACATGGCTCCAGGGCAGGGATTCTTAACCTTTAATGTGCCATGGCTCCCTCTGGAAGGCTGGTTAAGCCTACAGACCCCTTCTCAGAATAATGGGTTTTTTTGTTTTCAGAATAATGTTTTAAATGTGTAAAACGGTAAAGGAAAACAATTACACTGCTATAGTTATCAAACATTTAAATAATGTGATATAGTGATATTTGTACTCCTTTATCAATGCTTTAAATAATAAGAGCTGATGAAGGGTGAAATGGAAGAAAACAATGGTTCGAGATGCCTGCAAAAACTATCAGATGTTATGAAAAGATCTGTGATTTCTATGGCGACAAAGTCACAGTGCTAACACCACTGCAGCTTGTTGCCTGCATTCTTCCTAGAAGGAAAAGCTAGGTTTCAGGGAAAGTTGAGATAAAATAGAGATGCAGTGTTTTCCCATTCAAATTCATGAACCAGAACAACGGAAATAAAGGGAAGGAGGTTGCAGATGATAATAATTACAATAAAAACAGAACTATAATAACAAAGCAACGTCTGCTACAAGCACAACAGCAAACATGGCTGCCATCCATGGAGACTCTTCCCTGTACTACGTGCTTTCCATGTACCACTTCCCTTCATCCTCACTCTGAGGAAGGCATCCTCTTCCCACTTTACAGATGAGTCTTAGGGATTTTAGAGAACTTGTCAAGGATCAAAGCTACTGAGCAGCTGAGCCAAAAATGGAACTTAGGGCTGTGGCTATCAGATACCAGAGCCCACGTTCACTGTGTCTCCTTGAGAGAGGGGCGTGTGTGTGTGTGTGTGCTTGTGTGTGTAGAGGGAGAGAGACAGTGAGAGAGAGATATGAATGCCAAGAGATGCTGTTTCCTTTTCACATCCATGCTCATGTCCCACTGGTGTGGAATGAAGACATCAGTGCCAGAGATGATAGGAGCCTATAGATCATCAACACCATCGAAAATCTTCTCAAAAACACTGCAAAGGAAGACCTATGCAAGGAGACCAGCTCTCTCAGCTAGTAACATACCACAAAGCCTCTGTAATTTTTACAGCACAGTGATGGCACATGATTAGTCAGATCACCTGAATCTGGGTGGACCTAGCTCTCCATGCAAGCACAAACGTGATTCATAAGCAGGTACTACCCCTGACTGAATCACACACACCGGTTTCTCAATAAGACTGCCAGGTTTGAGGGAGGAAGGAGAACAAATTATTCAAAATGGTGTTCAAGCAGGATCTGTTTCTGTTTGGGTCATCAGATGAGACCCGGACATCAGTCAGTAAGTTGCCAGACCAAACTAAGCTTCATTTAACACAATCCAGCATGGCAGCAGCTTTCCTGGTGGTCACATCACATCAATGACTCCTGCTGGATATATTGTCAAATAAAATCTCTCAGCCTTTGTTATACACATTGCTGCTAAGCCATGTCACATCCTGAAAGTGTGCTGTTGGTGTTTTGGACACAATTATAAGTGTCTTTCAATTATCCCTATTAAATTTAATTCTATGGCCATGTCTCATCAGGCAAACCTGTGACCATTCTATTTTTACATTTCTTTCATTATTAATGAGCATGTCCTGATCATCAGTGAACACTGTTTCCTCTTCTTCTCTAGCCAACATTTCAGTGATCTCTTCTAGAACCTGACATGAGGTAATCAGGAAGCTATATAGCTTGAATTCACTTTCCTCCTTCTTGAAAGAATCCACTTTCACTTTCCTCCTTGAAAAATCAGATGAGGGCTTCCCTGGTGGCGCAGTGGTTGAGAGTCCGCCTGCCAATGCAGGGGACGCGGGTTCGTGCCCCGGTCCGGGAAGATCCCACATGCCGCGGAGCGGCTGGGCCCGTGAGCCATGGCCGCTGGGCCTGCGCGTCTGGAGCCTGTGCTCCGCAATGGGAGAGGCCACAGCAGTGAGAGGCCCGCGTACCGCAAAAAAAAAAAAAAAAAAAAGAAAAATCAGATGAGCATTTGCCTATCTTATCTTTTACCTTCTCTCCCATATCCACAACTTCTCAAAGTTCCCTCAGCTGTGGTATGTAGTTTGTTTAGGCCAGAAGAATGGACTATTTGAACACCTGTACTTTCACTCACCTTAAATACTTTTACTTCTCTTTTATCAATTCTTGCTCAGTCCTTTTCAGTTCAAGGATCATTTTGCTTCATTTATTCAATTGGACACTGAGTGTGTTCTAAGCACTGAAAATTCAAAGATAAGTATGTTCTCTGACTTTTAGGAAGCTTTCAGCTTATTGGAGAAAACAAATGTGCAAACAGATAAATTGTATGTGATAATTAGGAGTCAAAATAGCTTATATAATAGAGTCTATTGACTCACGTAATGAGGTAGGGTAGACTTCAGGCATGGTTTGATTTGTGCTCCTTCAGTGGTGTGCTGGAATGTCTCTAACAACTAACTGACTCCAGAGAACAAAGCTTTGATTTATAGTGTTTGCCAATATCCATGTTGTAAATACTCCCACCATGGCCTGTTTATTTCAAGCTCCCAACATGAAGTCACTGAACACAGAATTGGGATGAGATGTACATATCCATCTCTGGGCTGACGCAGGCTAGCTCCAACACACCATTGCCACCCTCATTTCTCTACAAGTCTTGTGGTTCTTCCAACCTCTGTGGGCTGGTTTTGTCCTGATGATGCAACCGGAAACTGGGACTGTATACTTTCTTGCTAGTGTCTAGTAAAAGAACAAGCTTCTCTTCCCTTAATCATCAAAAACATTCCTGAGCTCCCCTGAAATAATCACTTTACCCCCCAAAATGGTACGCCCAGCTGGCTTAGCCTTGGGCAATGTGTTAAATAAGTAATAGTAACTTGTCTCCCACGGCTCTTCATTTCACCTACCAAGTGCTCCTTGTTGGATAGAATTAGCACCAAAAACCTTTTCTCTGAAAGGTGAAATTATTAGCAAGACAACAAAATAGCTTGTTTATATTTAACCATTACAATGGCTATACTAACCAGATCTTTTCAGGATTGAAATTCTCATCCCCCACCACTGCTGGAAGGGGTTGCTGTTGATGGTTCACAGCTGAGTTCCTCCCCAGGCATTGCCCTTGCCAAAAGGAGCTGCCTACTCCTCTTGGGAAGAAATCGCCTTGAAGGACAGGTTAATGGGTTGGTACAAAAGCCCTACCTCAATTCAGACATCTCTGAAGGGCTATCCCAGCTCCAGAGCTCACGTGGGGGATCAAGGGAGGTTCTTTTTGCAACCACAACATTTCCCTCTGCCTCATCGAGCTTCCGTTGCTCCATTACATTGTTCCTGTGAGCATCTCTCCACCAAATCTCCTGCATGCAAATCTCAGTGTCTATTTCCAGGGAACCCCACCTACAATGCCCATCCTTGAACCAGTCACTGGGATGTTCTAGACAAATCAGAGCTCATCATTGAAGCCAGAGATGGTGTCAGCCTCACTACATCCCATCTGCCCCACCGTGGGAAAGGGTTAGAATGGATCTTGAGAGGTAACCATACTGTCTGCTACGCAATGCAGCATGCTGAGTGATGTAAAAGACAAAGGTACAATAGCACAGTCCAATGACTGGTACATTGTAGGTGCTGAGAAAGAAAGCAAGCAGCCCCTGACATCTGGAAATAACCACAGCTGGAGCCCAAAAGCATTACAGGCTGGTCTGACACTCATGGCCCAGCAATTCTATTCCCAAGTTGGACATAAACAATCTCACAGAACACCAACCTCAGACAAGCTTACTCTGAACGATGATAGAATGAAACAAAACAAGGCCACTGTATAACTTTGTCTATGCAGAAACAAAAGCAGGGTCACTGTGCCACCCAGTCACAGGATTGCCCTTGCTCTCTGGTGGCTTCCAATCTAGAGTGTATCCTCGATATCTCAGACCCTCCCCAAATTACCCAAATGAAGCTCAAATCTTAGAAGTTCTTCCTAACACTCTGTTACTGAGACACCCCATGGTTCCCCAAGGAGTATGTTCTCCCTCCATCAATGAGTAAGAAGCCCATCTTGCTTCATTGTCAGCATGTTCCTGGTGGTCTTTGGCTAAAGGGCATTGACAGCACTTGGTAAGCATAGGTGGAGTGAATAACTGGGTGTATAAAGGGTGACTGTGCCACCCCTCTTTCAGGGGAGCCTTAACTGAGGAGCTGACCTTTGCGCTGGTTCTTGAAGGATGGTTGGGCTTTCCCAGGCAAGCAGAGTCAGAGAGAAATCAAAGGAAGTGGCATGGGCAAAAGCTGGCTTCAGAAAAATGAAAGGGGAAGAACCATGTGGGTGGGGTGAACCGGGAGGATGTTGTGACCAAATACGGAGATCTTTATAGGTCCACTTAATCTTGTAGACAAAGAGGACAGAAAAGTGGGAGGTAAAGTGCTCTAAATTTGAAATCTGGTTGAAAGGAGAATTCCTTGAGTAACTATTACTAATTTTTTTTCTAACCCTTTTTCCTTCTCCTTTTTTTCTACATGGAGAGGGTGTAGGAGTTGAGGGGACGGGGATCTTGCTTTTGTTAAATCAAAATTGCATATTTTGAGTTTTCCCAGTTTTCCCAATCTTAAGTTTAAGGCACATGCCTGGCAACACCAAGCCCTTTACTCCTTGAATATTGTGAATTCTGAGTAGATCTGAAAATTGAGAGGCCAGTGGTATAAGTTTGAGTCTGAGTCTGAAAGCCCAAGAATCAGAGTGCTAGTGTCTGAGGGCAGGAGAAGATGGATGTCCCAGCTCAGGCAGAGGGCAAATTTGCCCTTTCTGTGCCTTTTTGTTTTATTCACGCCCTCAAGGAATTGGACAATGCCCACCTAACGCTGGTGAGGGTGATCTTTACTCAGTCCCCTGATTCAAGTGCTAATCTCTTCCAGAAACACCCTCACAGACAGAAATAATGTTTTACCAGCTCTCTGGGTATTCCTTAGCCCAGTCAAGTTGACACATAAAATTAACCATCACACCTTACTAATTGGTCTTGTATCATATAAGTGTTCATTCATTTTAGGTCTTTTGAAAATAACATATATCTGATAAAGTTGAAGTAGACCAAAATTACCCCAGTCTTATAAATCCTCCTTAGTGCCACCCTAGACTACCAATATAGAGAATTTTGTGTATATTTGTGAAATCCATGTTTTAATATTTTTACTACATATGTACTGATAAGCCATATAAATATTATTTTGTACTTTTAAACGTAAGTAGTATCACAATGTTGCATCATTTTCTTGTGCACTTTTTTCACTCAATGTTATGTTTTGAGATTCAGCTTTTTTGGTTAATATATGAAAAGATTTTAGTAAACCTAAATCCAGTAAAGACCATATAGGTAACTACAATTATTATTTTCATTATTATTAATATATAGACTTAGACCATTCCCTGTAATTACCTTATAGTTATCTATCACTGATTATACTACATTTTACTTATCTATTCCCCTATTGGTGGATATTTAGGTTATTTCCAATTTTTGTCAATTTTAAACAATATCCTATAGGATATCCTTAAACAAGTCATGCTCGCTATTTTCAAGAGTTTGTTTTTATTTAAAAGTGGGTTTTCTGGGTTGTAAAGAGAATGTATTTTGAGTTTTACTAGGTATTGTCAAATTGCTCCCCAAAATGTCTGTAATCATGAGCAATGTATAAGAATTCCTACTTTTCTATATCTTTGCCAACTACAGTGTCAGATTTTTCAAAAATCTGTGGGTGCAAAGTGATAATCTTTGTTTTAACTTTCATTTTCCTGTTCACTAATAAGTGAAATTGGGCTTTTTTTTTTTTAACAATTATTGTCGATTTACATCCTTAAGCTTTTTCCAGGGTCACTGATCCCTTTGAGAAGCTCCCTCAGAAAAATGCATGTATGCACACACACCTCACTTTGTATACACATCAAGGGGCTTCACAGCACCCCTGAAGACCAGCCATGGATCCCCTCAAAGTGGGGACTCTGGAGATTTTAGTGGATATAAGAACAACCTGGGAAGCGTGTGAAAATGCAGATTCCCAGGGCCCATTTTTGAGGATCCTGACTCAAGGTGTCTGGGGTAGAGTCTGAAAGGTTCGTGAAGGTGATAATTTTTAGAAAGACAGCTTTAAGGATTCCTGTATTCCCAGTTAGAAATCCTATTTCTGCTTTCCAAAATTTTCCCTTCTCCCATAGCTATGAAACAAAGGATAAAATCACCAAGTTTAATGTACAAAAGCTATAACTTGCCTTCAAACTGATGCTGTAGCTACTTTTAAATCCAGAGTTACTACTGCAGACACACCTTGTACCTCTCATCAACTTTGCCGGTTGGGGGTGGGGGTGGGGGGTGACAAGATGAATAAGTAGGGTGTCATGTGATGCAAAGAAAAACACAAGGAAAGGAAAAAATTTAGGAAATTCTAAGCTATGCAGAAAATGCTACATAAAAAGCATCTCCTTACTAAATATGAACAGTGTGTGTTTGGAATGGTTTGGGTTACTAATTTTATTACATGAGCGAGCTCATTTCTTTTCTGCCAGATACTTTAAAGATTCTCTTGTGAAAAGAAGGAAATAAATTTAGTTTCCTCTCATCTAAATTCACATAAGTGTCTGTCATAAGATGAAGAAAACTGATTGCCTCAACTGCAAATAAGATATTTTCTATTTTAAAACCTAGTACTAAGGAAGCCATGAACCAGAGAATTTGTGGAGCATTTAGAGAGCGGTTAAGAATACTTTTGGTATGATAATGATGTTACACAGATACATTTCTCCCCTTTTTATTTTTCAGGTCTGCAGATTTCAAGAGAGAGTTAATCCTTGTTTTTGACTCAGTCACATGAAATGCGTTCCTTTCTGAGCTGTTCGAAGGCCAACATCCTCTTGAACCTTCGGTGCAATTCAGCTCTGTGAATGATGTCAGGAACAAGAATTAGGATCCGGTTCTAGGACTTTAGAATGACTCACTGGTTAACTTTGGTCTAGTAACAATAGAAAAATGACTCAGTTGCGCTGTCTGTGAAACTGGGGCAGTGATGCTGGCTGCCTGCCTCGCATGAAGGGATGAAGGAAGGCTAGGTTTATGAGATAACAGAGGCTTCTGGAGCAGGGGCCTTACAAGAGTGGGGAGGGGGAGAGGTGCCGAGAAAAAGCCAAAGACCATGGTGGGCAGGGGGAGGCGCAACCTGACACAGGACTCTGAGTCTTACGTATAGGCTGTTCTGTAAACAATGGAGAAAACTAAATGAAGTCAGCTCCCATCCCTTGTCATTCTGGAAACTATCTTTCTACTTTTACGGGTAACTCACTGGGTTCAGAGTAAAAATGGTGGCCCAGGCTTCCTGAAATTTTCTAATGCCCATTATCTTGTTCATTTGGCCATAGAGTACTTCTCATACTATATAGATTCTCCCAATTCTAGACTGTATGTTCATTAAACATAGAAGTTATAATTGATATATAAATATATATGTATATGCCTGGTAAAATGTTTGGCACTTTCAAAATAAATACTGTATGTGTTGGGTAAATGAGTTCTTACACACAGAGTAAAACAAAACACACACACACAGACTCCAACATTTTTCCCCGTATTAAAGCCACAAAGAAGAAGATTGGGAGGTGGCTGGGGAGACACTTCTGCTACCATACTCATTCCTGCCTGTATTATTTATGATACAGACATGATTGCAGTAATGGAGACCAAGTAATCATGCTTAAACAAAATAGAAATTTATTTCTCTCCTTCATACAACATGACTGCTCCATAGTGTCACAAACCCAAGTTCCTTCCACTTTTCTTTGGGTGTTACCCTCAGCTGCATGGTCCAGGTAGCTCACCACAACATCCACATCCTGGCTGATAGAATGGGAGAAGGAAGGAGAGCACATACTTCCTCTCAAGAACACATCTCTTCTATCCACAGCCCTTCAACTAGAACTTAGTCACATGACCACACCAAGCTGCAAGGGAGCCTGGGAAATGTAGTCTATATTCTGACTAGCCATAAGTCCAACTAAAAATCATTGGTCTCTAACAAAAAGAAGGCAGAAAAGAATATTGGGACAACTAGCCATCTCTGTCACACTGCCCAGCATAAAAAATAAAAGCAAAAAGATGTGGATTTCCCAGTCACTAGAAAAGTCCCCAATAGACTCAGAAGGAGCTGGCACTAACTTGTCTCATGAGCGTTTTAATCTACATGAAGTCAACCCAGATGTTCATTCAGGGAAAACACTGTTCTCAACTTTGTGTATTTGCCTTTTAAACAACTTTTACTTTCATATATTAATCTCTGATATCTTTAAACATCCTTTCCTATACCAAATTTGGGTTTCCATACTGCAGCTAAAATTTTATGTTTTGGGGTTTGTTTGTTTTTTTACCTCTATGGGAATAAAATCCCACTTACTTTGATTACTATACATACAAGATTTGAAGATGAATGTATTCAGTGTGAAATCAGGCATCTGCCTGCATTCAACTTAGGAAATAAGAATAAAAAGCCGTTAAGCTTGCCAAGAATAGGAGAGGTTATGAATGACAACCTAATAGTCATAATAATTAACCATAAAATATTGAGGACTTACTTTTTGCCAAGTGCTTTACCTGAATCATCTCATTTAGAATACAAAATAGATATAGAGATAGAGATCAAAGAGGAATATAGTACTGCTACTATCCCCATCTGAAGCTGAAGAAATCGGGTTTAGGAGAGTTGAGTAACTTGCTAAGACCACCCAGTTACCAAGTGGCAGAGCCTGGGCTTGAACTCAAGGATCTAACACTAGTATTGGTACCTTTAACCACTGAACTACACCACCATGCTGATGGAATGGAGGACTATGAGTAAATTCCCACGTGTCTTTCCCATCCACCATCACATGCATAGATACCAATCCTGTCAATCACCCTACCTGGGAGTATTGGGACACGAGAACTAAGCAAGAGAATAAAGGTTTCAACCTTGAGCATTTAAGAAGTGATCTTTGGGCTTCCCTGGTGGCGCAGTGGTTGAGAGTCCGCCTGCCGATGCAGGGGACACAGGTTCGTGCCCCGGTCCGGGAAGATCCCACATGCCGCGGAGCGGCTGGGCCCGTGAGCCATGGCCGCTGGGCCTGCGCGTCCGGAGCCTGTGCTCCGCAACGGGAGAGACCACAACAGTGAGAGCCCCGCGTACCGCAAAAAAAAAAAAAAAAAAAGTGATCTTTAAAGCCTTCACAAAACCTTTGTACAATGAAGAATTTTTTTTAAAAAACTTTAAATATATTAAAAAATAGTTCTACACTTGATAATTTTCTTCTGCAATTATTAATGTTCACAAAATCTAAGCTACTCCAGATGTCACATCTACAGACTACTCTTATATAGCATTTCCTGCTATTGTAACTCATCATGTAATAATTTAAGTCTACCTCATCCATAGAGAGTGAATTCCAGGAAGGTATGTCTCTGGTTTTATTCCCAAATTAGGAAAAGAATGGGTGTCCAACAACTATTTATTAAATAAATCAGTGTTTTCCTTCAACATATCCCTTTAGTATTATGTGCAAACTAGTAGAAATGGTTAATACAAATAATTATATTATTAGATGTTGCTGTGCTTCAAAATTTGATACGAAGAACTTGCACTATAAAAAGTTTTGCTTAATCCATGTTAACTTATCACAGGAATTTAATATCTCACTGACTTGAGTGTGTCTGTGTTCCCTGTGGGATTTCATTTCTATTAATAAGTTTGTTTACTGAACTACTTTTCGCCCCCAACATTTTGTGTGGTTGGTGTTAAATTTGACACCAGTGGATACGTGAAGGAGTCAAGTCATTAAGATATCAAACTGCTTCAGAACATGGTATTTAGGCTCCAAGGAGAAGGACCCCAGGACTCATCTATCCTTAATAAAGCCATTCTTGAAAAGAAATTCCTTCTCCCTGAGATATATAATTAATATAACATGATTATATTCATTTCTCCCCAGAGATTCAAGGTGAAAACTTAAGGACTCTTTTCACCCTGGAATTCTGATTCTTCACCTAGGAGGACCTGATTCCTACCAAGTTTACACAGATGCTTAATGGGTCAAATGCCTTGTAAAAACTGAAAGGACTTTTACTTTCTTAGGGTTTTTTTTTAATGGTTGCTCTCTCAAATGCATGTTTGTTTTATTGTTTCCTTTTTCTGAGCAAGCCCTCTCTCCACACCTATCTCCTAATCCAGATTTTCAAGTGCAGGATTGTAAAGAATGAGGATTTCCCAGGTGAGCCTTGGCCAAGGGTTTGAATACCTCCCTACCTTTTATCTCTGGTGGGAGCCCTGAGTCTTTATAGGGCTGCGTTGAAGGTTCCTCACTGAATGTTCACAGAAAGAAGACATGCAGACTGGCCAGCTGGTTTTCTTCCATGAAATTTTTCCTGCAATGTTTTAGTTTGAAAATTCTCAAACTTACAGAAAAGTTGAAAGTACAGTTTAATGAACACCTATAAACTTTTCATATAGGTTAACTGGATGTTAGCATTTTCCATGTTCCAAATATTCCAAAGAATATTTATTTTCTTTCTCTTAATATATCTATATACTTACAAATATTTATATATTTTCTTACTAAACCATTTGAAAGTAAATTGCAGAGATCATACTTCACCCCTGAATATTTAAGCTTGTATTTCCTACAAAAACAAGGATATTCTCCTACATAGCCACAATACCTTGTCAACCCAAAGAAATTTACCATTGATTCAATAACATTATCTACTATACAATCCCTAATCAAATGTTCCCAGTTGTCCCATAATGCACTTTACAGTTGGATTTTTGGGCAGGGAGAGGGACAGCCACGTTCATTCAAGGTTCATGCGTTGCATTTAGTTATCATGTATATTTAAGTGTTTTAAAATCTAATTTTACCTACCTCCAGCCCTGCTCTTTTTGTTTTGTTTTGTTTTTCAAGTTTTTTGAAGACTCTGGGGCAGTTGTCTTATAGAATGTCCCATGTTCTGAGTTAATCTGATTGCTTCCTTGTGATTCAATTCCGCTTAAGCAATTTTGGCAAGAATAGTACATTGTAATGCTGTTCCCATGAACTTTGAACAAACTCCAGAACAAGGATTTTACCAAGGCCTCAGTGATCGAATTCAACAGAGTTTAAAAAATGTCATTTTTTAAAATGAGATTTAATATATACTGCTTTTAACAGAAGGGTGTGATGTCCACAGCAAAATGAAAGATGGGGTGTCAAAGATTCTTGTCCAAGATTATTAATAACTTAGTATGTTTGAAAGGGGCCCTTGTCATGTCAAATCTAACAACCTTTGTTGAATAATCAGAATTGAGATTTGGGCAGGGTCAGCCTCTGCCCTTGCAAAGTGGGTAATTACTAACTTGGTGCAATTTCAGGAATGCAGGAGGCCACTCTTTCCCACTCAGCTACACTGCCTCTATTATGTGAGCAATGATTTCCATCTACTACTATTAATCATCAAAGTGCTTTAATGAATTAGCTACTATATGTCGGGTCTATGCTTCGTGTTTTATTGATCTATTTCTTACGACGACCTCATATTAGAGATGGGAAACTGAGACTCAGAGACGTAACTTCCCCAAGGGCCCAAGCAGTATGCTTGGAATTTGGAACAAAATCTGCATCACTAACTGAAGTTCCATAATTCCATGTTTCATCTGCTGCTCTTCTATTCCCCAGTCTCACCTCATTCACCAAATAGCCTTCTCTTTTTTCTCTAGAACATACACTGCACTGGGCATCCAATAGCAGCACTTTATGCCAATAAGTCCCCCTAGAAATTATGACTAATATTATGTGTGTCATGTCTGCTCTGTGCCAGGCACCTCACTGAATCCTCTATACACCACAGCTCATTTACTCTTCCCAAGAACCACATAAAGAAGGTGTATATTAATTATGTCCTATGGCCACTCGGCTAGTAAATGTCAGAGTGGGGGTCTGCGCCAGATCTGACTACAGGCTTGAGCTCCTAACCTTTCAGCCTGGATGAAGGACTAACATGGCAACCCTGGACAATACAATGGCCCAGAGACTTGCCAGTAGTAATAAAGACCACAACATTAATTCATTAAGCTCTGAACTCCTCTGCCCCCATGCTGCCAGGAGGACAACTAAAAAGAGACTCACAAAACATTCCCCTAATGGCCCATTAACTCATCAGCTCCTGTGAGCAAATCACTGCATGACATTCCTCTCTCACAGAAAAGATTTATCGTCCTGTATCCAGAAAGAACCAAGACACCACTCACAGGAAGAGCACACACACACTCTATCTCTATTTGTTATCCATCCTACACAAAATCTTTGAAATGACTGAGTTTAATAAAGATGTTTCCCTGAAGCAAATGTTCCAGACTAAAATCAGAACACAGTCTGACTATGATCACTGTGTCTATAGCAAGGATATCCCCAAGAAACAAACAAACCAAAAAAATCAACTTAGCCAAACGCATCCAACCTGTTCTCCAGGCTCTTCTAATGAGCAGGACATCCGGAAGGTGAGGAAAGTTGGGATAAACACCTCCTGGGTGCCTGCCTTATCCATGCCCTGTTCTTTGACAACTGTGCCTCACCCATGACCCCAGCTCCCTACCACAGCTGATGGGACCAGGAGTACAGGAGTAGATCCTTGTTAGGGCACCTCTCCTAGAGACCAGAATTCCGGAACTCCTCTTTCTTGTCTTAAACTGAGAAGAAACGCCAGTCTTCAAAGGGAGGAAAAACAGAACAAAGCACGTTCTCTGAGAAAGAGAGACATCAATCCAAGTGGACTTGTGGCAGTCACAAATCTCAATTTGCCCTCAATACTGTCCAGTGATCCCTCTATACATCCTTGGTTTATTTCCCTTCCCATTTCCAAAGTACATATTCACCCCTCTTCAAACTCCAACCCTCCCATGCCCACCTGCCCTCTCATTTGAGTCCTCAATTATATCCCCTATTTTCCTTCCACAGGCTTCTCACTCTCATGATTATGCCCCCTCTGCTGGATTATTCCCATGAATATACAGTAATTATTGCCCATCTTTAAAAAAGGAAGATCCTCCCTTTTCCACACATCCTCTTCCAGCAACCACTTCATTTTCTGCTCCTCTTAAAAGCAAAGGGTTATCTCTGTTTACTTCCTCCACTTTTAAAATGTTTAATCTTATACTCTCTCTTCAGTCCACTTCCTTGCCCATCGCACGATGAAGACTGGTCTCATCAAGGTTTCTAATGATGTCCATGTTTGCCAAATCTAAGGATCCCTCTCCTAATCTTTTCTTACTTGGCTGTTTGCAGCATTCAGCAAAGACGAGCATTACCTACTTCACAAAGTTTCAATGACATGGCTTTCTCCTGGCTTACCTTCTACCTTGCTGCCTCATCTCCATCAACTTCACTGGATCTACCTTATTCTTTTGTTCTCCGAATATTGAGGGAAAGGAGAGTGGATCAGGAAAGGTAGGAAAGCAAATATAATTGTGCATTATGGATCTGCCTTCCCCTTGGGATCAAGCATGATTGACTGCTTCATCTCCCAGGATCAGCTTCCAAAAGGCCACATGAATGATGACATCTTAGAACTGGCTTTCAGAGAGACGAAGAGGGAAGAATTTATTTCCTCCCTCCCATTCCCCAATGCCCAGAGGTTTACTCCATGGAGAACAGACTCCTCCTCACTTCCTAATTGCTTCTACAAAGGCACTGAGCAGGTCTGCATCAACAGGGAATCCCCAGGATGGAAGACGATAGGCACCTGGGAAACAGGACTTTGTCAGATTACACCCACAAAGTCAGTGGGAGCCCACACAGAACCAACAACAGAGGCAGAACAAAAACGCAAAGGTTCCTGGGTCAGGTGAGGCAGAGAGCACCAGAAATAACTCATAAGAGGTGTCTTATACAACATCCCTGTCCTCTCCTCCCAGCTCCAGCCTTGCCTATTGACATTTCCACATCAATGTCTAAAAGGCACATCAACGTGGTCAGAAGAGAACGTTTCCTCCCTCCCTACCCCAACATGTTCCTCCTACGTCTTCTCTATCTTGGTCAATAACATCTTATTTATTTATTTATTCATTTACTTATTTATGGCTGCGTTGGGTCTTTGTTGCTGTGCGTGGGCATTTTCTAGTTGTGGCGAGCGGGGGCTACCCTTCGTTGCAGTGCATGGGCATCTCATTGAGGTGGCTTCCCCTGTTGTGGAGCACGGGCTCTAGGCTCGCAGGCTTCAGTAGTTGTGGCTTGTGGGCTCTAGAGCGCAGGCTCAGTAGTTGTGGTGCACGGGCTTAGCTGCTCCACGGCATGTGGGATCTTCCCGGACCAGGGCTCGAACCCGCGTCCCCTGCATTGGCAGGCGGATTCCTAACCACTGCGCCACCAGGGAAGTCCAGTCAATAACCTCTTAATCCAATTAGCTGCTATGCTAAAAATTGAAGAGTTACCATTGGTTTCCTCTCATTGCCCTCCCCTCCCCAATTCATCTACCAGTAGATCCTGTTGGCTCTAGCTACAAAATGCATCCCAAACCCATCTACTTCTCTCTGTCTGCCCTACAGCCAACCTAACCCCATCCATCACCATACCTCAGGTGGACTCTTCTGGACCTAATTGGCTCTCCTGCTCTTTCCTCTTCCACAATACAATCTTCACACAGCTGCAGCCAGAGTGAGCCTCTTTTTTTATTTTTTACATTTCACTATAAAAAAATTTCAAACATAAACAGAAGTTTGAAACAGTTGTAACAATATTAATAGTAACAATATTAACAATAGTGACAACAGTAACCAAAAAAAAAAAAAAAAAAACTGATGGTGAATCAAAACTCCATGTGCCCACCTTCAACAAGTATCCAATCATGGCCAATTCTGTTTCATTTCTATCTCTAATTTTGAGATAAATCCCAGATACCATATCATTTGATCTATGATTTTGCATAAGTTTCTATCCCTTAAAGATACAAAGTTCTTTAAAGAACTTTCAAAAGGAAAGCTCAATAAAAATTGCAAGCAAGTTTTTAAAAACCATAACTACATAACATTACAGAGTGTTCTTTTTAAAAGGTGAAGCAGGTCATGCCATTTCCTTGCTGAAAACCTTCCAGTGGCTTCCCATCATGCTTTGAATAAAGCAAAACCCCTTATTAAGGTTTAGAAGGTCCAACCTCACATGGCCCCTGCCTGCATCTCTGATCCCATTCTTGACCAGTCTCCCACTGCACACCAGCCACACTAGTACTGCACGTTCTCCCCTCCCCGAGAGCCCTCGCACTAGCTGGTCTCTCGGCCTGAGGCTCATCCTTGCCATCTTCCAATGCTCAGCTCCTTCCTGTCGTTCAGGTCACAGCTTACATAAGAGCACCTTTTATCACCTGTCTCAAGTAGCCTCCCAGTTGTCACCACATGGTCCTCTTCTAATCCTCTCCATAGTCCTTTGCTCATGATATTTCCGGTGTACCCTGGACAGGTTTATGCTATTGTCAAGCATGACTATTACTAGCATTTCATTCACTCTCAAATGTGGCCAACAAATTTTATGGTCACCCTGTTTATAAGAATCTTATTTTTGTTTGACTTTGGGTTGTTTATTGTCAATTTCCTTCTACAAGAATATAAGCTCTTTAACAAGACAGCTCTCATCTGACTAGTTCTCCACTGTATCCACAGTGCTTGGCACATGGTGGGGGGGTGGGTATGTGGAAGGAAGGAAGGAAGGGAGGGAGGGAGGGAGGCAGGGAGATCTCAGGCTCTGACTTTCCAGTCCTGGTTCCAATCAACTTTTGTACTCTCCTATATTAGGCTTCCATAATTTTCTATAAATGTTTCTATTTTGCTTAACATAGATCAAATGGGTTTCTGTGATTTTTAATCAAGCAATTCCTGATAGCTGCTGATTACTTTCAAGCAATTTTTTGTTTTCCCATTTGTATCACAGTTTTCTTCCAGAGAATTGCTTTCTTTAATTAAACAAAACAAAGCAAACAAACAAAAAAAGACCTATCATCAGAGCCACTGTTATGAACTGAATATTCGTATCCACCACACACACACCCCAAATTCATATGCTGAAATTCTAACCTGCAATGTGATGGCATTAGGATGTAGGGCTTTTAGGAGGTGATTAGGTCATGAGGATAGAATCTTCATGAGTGGAATTAGTGCCCATATAAAACGGAACCCAACAAGGACCTACGGTATAGCACAGGGAACTATACTCAATATTTTGTAATAACCTATAAGGGAAAAGAATCTGAAGAAATATAGATATATATGTATAGCTGAATCACTTTGCTGTACATCTGAAACTAACACAACATTGTAAATCAACTACACTTCAAAATAAATAAATAAAATAAAATAAATAAAATGGATCCCAGAGAGCATTCTTGTTCCTCCTGCCATGTGAGGACAGTGAGAAGACAGTAATCTATAAACCAGGAAGCGGGCTCCCACCAGATACCAAATCTGCTAGTGACTTGATCTTGGACTTCCAGCTTCCAGAACTGTGAGAAGTAAATTTCTGTTGTTATAAGCCACCCAGTCTTTGGTATTCTATTATGATAGCCTGAACGGACTAAGATAGCTATCCTCCTAAAACAAGAAAAATCCACCAAAAGTATTTTCCTTAACCATAAGCCATTGAAAAGTCTGGAATTGCAAACAAGCAGTCCAAATTAAAAGGTAATCATTTCTGCTCCACAACTACAATAAATATTAGTGACATTGGCAATAAAGCTTCAGATCCTGATTATGCATGGGCCCATTTTTACAAAGACATTTCAGTGGAAGATATAAGTACATTGTCAAAACAGCAATAAATCCTTGACATTACGACCCAATTTTTTTTTTTTCATTTAAGCATGTGAAGCATGTGTATGGCCATTGCCTTCAGGTCACTCCATTTCAGGAAGTTCATGCTTTGTATAATCATTGTAAAATTAGAGCCATTTTGTAAGGAAAAGAATGGTAGTAGCGTTCATTCAAACACAACAATATCAAAATCAAACCTTGGAATTTTTTGTTTTTTGCTTTTTGTTTTTAACTGGGAATGGTGGTAGCTAGAAGTTGCTCCAAACTTCAGATGATGACTAATGAGAAGAACGTTGGTTCATAGTACCCAGTGTTGAGAAAAATTTAATAAGCTCACTTCCCAAGTAATAGTAGCAGTCTTAAAGAACGAGGTAACCAATTATGGAAGGAGATGAAGACATTTAACTGAAGAAATGTGCCGTAGACCATGGGTCCCCAACCCCCGGGGCTGCAGACCTCTATCAGTCCATGGCCTGTTAGGAACCAGGCCGCACAGCAGGAGGCGAGCAGCAGGCGACCCAGCGAAGCTCCATCTGCTGCGCCCCATCACTCCTCATCGCTCGCATTGCAGCCTGAACCATCCCCCCGCCTGCCCCAACCCCCCAGTCCAGAAAAATTGTCTTCCACGAAACCGGTCCCTGGTGCCAAAAAGGCTGGAGACTGCTGCCCTAGACCACCTCTCCTGCAACCTCAGATCTACTCTCTTTCCCCAGCCAAGAGGGAAAAATGAGTTTTAGCAACCAAAGGAAACACAGAAGGCCTCAGTACTGAACACGTACCACCCCTTCCTTTAGTGAGCCCACTCCCAGGAGAGACACGTGCCATTTCTGTACAAAAGGCACTGTATATTCTTTCATTCCATGAAAACTTATTGTTTTGATCTGTGCTAGAGTTTGGGCAAACAGTGGTGAGTAAAATAGACAAAATCCCTGCCAGCATGGAGCTTATAGTCTTGTGGCTCCCTCAAAAATAACACTGTCTGAATGCCAGCCTATGTCATTTTTCTTTCAAGGAGGCAGCATTTCATAGGCCTTATGGTCAGTCAGAGGACCTGGGTTCAAATCCTGGCTTTACAACTTAGTAGCTCTGCAATCTCAGGCAAGTTACTTAATTTCCCTGTGCCTAAGTCTCCTCTTCCATAATATCATAAGTTTTTGGGGGAGGATTAAATGGGTAAAGGAATTAATAAAGTAAATAACAGTGTAAATCAGTTAGATTACTGCCTGACACAAAGAAAGCTATAGATGAGAGTTTGCCATTTCTATTGTTATTACAGTAAAGAGTGGGATTGATTGAAGAGGCCTGTATTTGGAACACTTAATCTATGAACATTATGCACCTAAACATGCCTGAACACAGCTTCCTGGTAGCCAGCCCCTTTTTTCTCCAGACAGGAATTATGAGGTTTCTTATCTGGAAAAGCTGAATGGCTGCAGAGAAAAGACCTCCATAGACTGGCATGTGGAAGTTTCCCGGCATTGAGCCAAGTCCCTGCCAATCACCCTAAAACAACTACCATTGGACAGCAAGCCCCACCCAGCTCAGAAGCATTCCCACTCTGCTTTCCAGCAGCTCACGCTTAATTATGAATGAAGTGCTACAGGTGACCAGACCTTTAATAATAGAGAGACACCAAGAAAAGCAAATAGATAACGGCATCTCAGAGTAAACAAAGAAAATATAGAAAACCGAAGAGAACTCGAATCTTTTGAAAGGTTAAAAAAGATATTGCATCTATAAAAACAGCATCAAAATGCTATGTTAAAAAAAGAACAGAGAACAAGAAAGAGTTCTGAGGAAATTAAAAATAGGGCTGCTAAAAATGAAAATCCAATAAAACAGTTGGAAAATAAGATTAAATAAATAAATATATATATATATATATATATATATATATATATATATATACACACACACACACATATATACATATACTTATCCCCTCCCCCTTCCCCAACAGCAGCATCATAAAGTCTGTCTTGTCTTCCCTAACCCATTTTCCTTCCATGTCCCATGCCCTGGGCTACACTGGAGGGCTCCTGACCACTAGAAATATCTGTAATCTTAAAGTCTGTGGCACATGAGGCTGGCAAATGTCCAAGGAGTGAAGGAAAGAATGAATGACTGACAGCAGCGGTGAAGCCCCAGTATGACCTCTGCCAGCCTTCTTGGCTCAGTTTATGTTGCCTCTTCCTGAATATTCTCTCACCCACTTTGCACAAAAAAGAGGCCTTAGCAAAGTTTATGAGTACATGAACATTGGACTTGAAATTACACAGACCAGATTTTACCTCCAGAATCTGCTATTAAGTTTTCAGAGAGGCAAGGGTCATATTTGCCAGAACACCTAGTGGCTTGCACTCTTGTTGTCACCATCAGCCAAAATGGTGACATCCATTTTTTTGAATGGCCTTTGTCAATGTTGGCCTGAGAATATGCTGCATGAAATGATAGTGATTAGTATTAAATTAATGATGATAATCAAATACAACACACGCACACAAATGCAAAACAGAAGATAAAGATGAATAATATGAGAGAAAAACAGAATATATAAAAGATCAATCCAGTTCAAATACTGGTAGGAATTCCAGAAAGAAAAAACAAAGAGCATAAAATTATCAAATAAAGAATTCAGGAAATTTTCTCAGAGTTTAAAGAACATTAACCTTCAGGTTGAGAGACTTTAGAACAAAAGAAAAAAGCTATACCAAAAAGCAGTATCATGAAACTCCAAAACATCAGACATAAAGAGAACAAATGTAATCCTTACCTCACATCATATACCAAAATTGATGCCAGGTAGATTAGAGACTTAAATGTGTAAGTCAAAACTTGATATCTTTTAGAAAAGAATACAGCATAAAATCATCATGTCCTTATGATAGAGAAGTATTTTTAAAATAAGACACCAAATGCATAACTTACACAGGAAAAAAGTGACATATTTGACTACACTAAATTGAAAACTTGTATTACATCAGAGAAGACTGTAGCAAAGACTTCCTAGTTGTTCACTCACCCTTTTGTCCTTTCCTCCTGTACAAACAGCCAGACTGCATTTCTCATCCTCACCTGCAACAAGATGTGGCCATTGTGACTGCAAACTGGCCAGTGAAATGTATACATTTGAGACAAGATATCCTCCATCATTTTAAAGCTATCTGGCTAACAGTGTTTTCAGTATTTCTAAGGGTTCAAGACATTTATGAAGCACTGTCTTTGGGCTCAGCACAGAGGTAGGTGCAACAGAGCAGTTAAGGACAACATTCTGGAGCCTCTCAGCTCTGCCAGCTACTAGCTGTGTGACCTTAGGCAAGTTACTTCACGTCTCTGTGCCTCATATGTCCCAAATGTGGGACGTAATAAGGACAGGGCTACCACAAGCAGACATTATAAAATTTCAATAATATATAGTAAGTGTTCAAGTATCTTGACTTCTATTATACTTTTGAAAAGGATTTAATCCACAATATGAGTGTCAAAACGTGAGGGAAATAAAAATCAATGCAATAAGAAGACCTTTTCATTGTCTAGTGAGGCACCTGACACATAGTAGGTGCTCAATAAACATTTCTGAATGAACAAGTGAATGAATATGAGAGTAAGTAATAGTGAGAAATTTACTTAGGCAGGATGGGCATGAGCCTCTCAGCACTATTCAGCAATTGTTTTCAGTGTTTCTTAGCCCCCGTTTACATTAGAATCACTTGGGAACTTTCTAAAAACACCAGTAGTGGAACCCCACCAACCAAATCAACTGAAACAGAAATTCTGGGATGGGAAGCAAATACTGGTATTTTTTTAAATACAGGCGGTCTACTGTGCACCAGGTTGAGAATCATTGTTTTAACTCATTCTGAGTTGACTCCTTTTCTATTCTGCATGGTAACGGTCCCTAAACGTCCTTACTTCTTCAGGCCCCCAACTCCATCCCCAATGCCCTTATTCTTGGCAGATGACTATTCTTCATCTTCTCTCTTCTGTCTCACCTTTTACTCTCCTCTTCGCCGCTCTTCCTATTTCAGGAGAATGAGTAAGTCCCTGGACTCATTCACTGTCTCCATTTGAACCTGCAGTTGCCCACTTTTGCAGTTATCATACTGTGCTATCAAGTAAGTCATGCAACTGTCCACTGTCCAACTAGACAGTAAATTCTTCAGAGGCAGGGTCCATTCATCTTTGCAGTCTCGCTGTGAAGACAGGTGGTAGTACACTCCCTCAGGTGTCAGAGAAGAAAAGCTGATGCCCAGCACATGGCAAGCACTTCATAAATGTCACTGACTAGGGAGATGGGACCTTCACCTGGGCCTTGAAGTGTCAGTAAGAATCAAGAAAGAAAAGAGGGAATTTTATAAGAGGTATAGAAAATAAAAACTAAAATATGGAATTCAGAACATCAGCATTTAACTCTCCCTAGAACTTTCTAGAAACTATCACCATTAAACTTCAACAATACATATGCATCACTACTACTTCAGACCAAAATTCCTATGGTTGCAACTAAAATACGTCTTTTGAAAGTACTTTTGTCAAGTATAAAAGGCAACATAAGTGAAAGAATGCTACTAAGAAAAAAGAACACAAGAGAGAGACAAATCCACAAAAAGCATCATTTTATTTCAACAAGTAGATACAACTGCAACTCCTTCTCTTGTTCCTCAGTGTCCAAATCTGTAAAATGGAGATAATAATAATACCTCCTTCCACAGCTTGCTGAGATGATTAAATGAGTTAATAAGTATGAAGAGCATAGAAGAGCATCTGGCATATAGTAAGCAAAATAAATTGTTAGTTTTTTAATATTATTATCTTCAAAATGTTAATGCTTGCAGCTTTCAATTAGGAAAGGAAAAGAAGAATGACTTTGGGAAAGAGGAGGATGGCCAGGAACTTTTCATAAGCCATCTGATTTGAATCCTCTCTATAAAACTATAAGTAGGTAACACTGTGTCCATTTTATGGATGAGGAAACAGAGGCTCCAAGCCACATGGCTATTCAGTGCACCTCAGGCATATTCTCATTCTATAGGACAATACAAATACTTTCCCTTTCAGAGAAGACTTCCCTGTCTACTGAAACCATTAATTCCATGGACACAATTCCACTATAATGTGCTAAAGACCACTGAAGCTGTTCACCCCTGCTAAATGGCACTGTAATGAAACTGTCAAGAAGGCTTGGAAACTCAAAGACTGCTATTAAATCATCTTTCTGGCCTCTCGTTGCCAGGGAAAGTAATCTCAACTCCTTTAACCTTTCCTTGTAGGTGTTATTTTCCTAGCGCTTAGTCATTGTCACTTTCCTCTGCAGTCCTGAACCTCAGAGGGACCTAAGAGAGGCTGCCTTGGATGGGCCTGTTACCCTACATGCTCCACCTCTCTCGCTGGCTAGTTTTGGCAACCCTACTTAATATCAGGGTTTGTCTAATTTTCTTAGTTTTCTTAAAGAAGTAAGTTGCCATGGTTGATCCCATTTATCTTTGTCTTCTATTTTATTTATGGGCATTCCTTTTTTTAAATTATTGAGGTGTAATTTACACATAGTAAAGTTCACACCTTTTAGTGTACAATCCTATGAGTCTTAACAAATGCATGCAGTGATATAACCATGACCATGAAGATATAGAGCATTTCAACCGTCTCAAAAAGTTCCCTTGGAACTTGCCTGGCGGTTCAGTGGTTAAGACTCCATGCTTTCAATGCAGGGAGCATGGGTTCGATCCATGGTCGGGGAACTAGGATCCCACATGCCACATGGCATGGCCAAAAAGCAAAGAAAAATAGAATAAAATAAAAACAAAAAGTTCCCTTATGGTTCTTTGTTGTCCCCTTCAGCCCCTGACAACTACTACTCTTTTCTGTCTCTGTAGTTTTGCCTCTTCCCAAATGTCATATAAATGGAATCAGATGGTATGATTTTTGGCTTTTTATGTCTCGATTGTTTGACTTAGCATAATGCATTTGAGATTCATCCATATTGTTGCACGTATCACAGGTTAGTTCCTTTCATTGCTCAGTGGGGTTTCATCATATGGACTATTCACCAGTTGAAGGACATTAGGGTTGTTTCTAGTTTTAGGTGTTTATGAACAAAGCTGCTATAAACATTTGCATACAGGTTTTTGTATAACATAAGTTTTCAATTAGCTTAGGTAAACACCTAAAAGTGGGATTACTGAGTCACACGTTAAGTATATTTTAATTTTATAAGAAATGCCAAACTATTTTCTAAAATGGCTATATCATTTTGCATTCCCACCAGCAATGGACATGCGTTCGAGTTACTCTGCACCCTCATCAGCACTCGGTATTGTCAAGTTTTATTTTTTGTTATTTTATTTTATTTTATTTTTAGCCACTCTTTTATGTGTGTAGCTTCTCATTTTGGTTTTAATTTGCATTCCTCTAATGTGTTGAGCATCTTCTCATGTGCTTATTGGGCATTTATATATTTTTAAAGTTTCCTTTCAAGTTATTTGTCCAATTTTTTTAATTAGGGTTTTTTCTTAGTTCTGAGTTTTGAAAGTTCTTATATATTCTGGATAAAAGTCCTAAATCACATGTTGATTTCCCGCTTATTTTTTTTATCCTACCAAGGGGCTACATCAGACATTTCTGAGATGAGTGTAGAGATGGTCCTTAGCTCATAGACACTAGTCACAAGGGAGGCAGACGTTTAAAGAAGACAGAAAAGGACTTGATTATATAGTAACCCAGAGTTTTTCATTCTCTTCATCTTATTCCATACAAGTTAGAACAATATGGTGGGTCTGTGGTCAGAGAGAAGAAAGACACAAAACTACACAAAAGTTTTCTTAGAGTGGGTCAAAACCAGTAAGGGAAGAATTAGTTTGGTAGCTGTTTCACTTTGAGACTAGACCAGAAGTTGCCATTTTCATTCTGCCCTTTCTCTTAAGAGTAAGAATCCCCACTACTTCCCACATCCCCACCTCCAATGGGCCCATCTAACTGGCTGAGCACCTGAGCCAGAATCAGAGAGGAATAAGAGGTTGGTCCTTAGAGAAGGGAACCGTAAAAGAAGGAGAGGAAGAGGACTTCCCTGCTGCCTCAGGGACTCAGTGTATACTGAGCAGTGACTTTCCATACTGAAACATCATCTAGGCTCCTGGAGCATGTTGGATCAACAGAAATATTTTTAGGTAGGAAAGGCTGAGAGGTGGTAATCTACTTGGGATTGCTGGAAAATCAGGAAGGACATGAAGCTATGTTTGCAAAGCTGTTCACAACGGATTGCAAAAATCAATTCTCCATATCAAAGAAGAGAGCAAAGGTGAAGCTTTCTACTAGAGGACTATAACGGCGCACCTCCTAGCCATTAAGGACAGAGTTAGGAAGAGGGTGAGCCCACCTCCCTATCTGTGCTTCCACTACTCATCTTTCAGTAAGGAAAGATAGATAGACAGATAGATAGATAATAAATAGACATTTAATCACTGGCTTTTAACTCTAATCATATAATCCTAGAATTTCTGATTCTGTATTACTTACTTGACATGAGAATATGTTATGATTTTGAAGCACTCATAACATCTAAGAAATGAAAAAAAACAAATTCAAATTGCCTGACATTTCTATGGTAAACCTAACTAGTCAATCTATTTTCATTTCCTTTCTCTTATGTCAAAATAGACAGTTAAACCTGAAGTACAGAAGTGTGAATTCCTCTTGGCACAAATGATACCAAACTTGCCCCAGTAAATCACTAAATGCCTTGACCTCTACAGTTCTTCTGTTGAGCTCTACATTTTGGATTGAGAATTTCCTTAATTGTCTGCATTTATGTACATCTGTTCCACATTGTGGTACCCTGTGTAAGATGAGTGGTTCTGAAAATACATCATCATGGATCATCGGTTATAATGAGAAGTAGATTAACCCAGGAGCATGCTATCAAATGATCTGCCAAAGGTACAGTTGACAAAGTCTTCATCAGTCAGTACTGATATAAATACCATCCTCCTCAGCGGATCATCGGCAATGTGTCTCTCAGAGCTAAATCAGTACTCTAATTGCAACATCAGTTATGGGCCCTGCTCAATGACGAGAGGG
This sequence comes from Delphinapterus leucas, assembly GCF_059928025.1. Classification (NCBI taxonomy): domain Eukaryota; kingdom Metazoa; phylum Chordata; class Mammalia; order Artiodactyla; family Monodontidae; genus Delphinapterus; species Delphinapterus leucas. The sequence goes on from NC_143139.1 coordinate 75,507,264, forward strand.
GCAAAGATATGAGGATGTTCTCAGCCGAAGCTATTTATACATGTCACATGGTCCTTAATTATCTGGTAGGGAGGGGATGCGAAGAGTTGGAAAATTGACATGACTAAAAACTAAATCCATCCCCCACCCCCTTTTGTACCATTCCAGCAAGAGGGAAAATTCTAGGCACTTCCTTTCTAAGAGAAAAAGGTAAGAAACCTCCAATCCTGTGGGAATGCTGTCTACCCAGTTGCCAACTGGCATTTCATAGCTAATAATCCTTTTTATTGTGTGAGTTCAAAACTTTAACAGGCTATGGGAGAGAAAAGTCAAGTTGCATATGCCCCAAATTAAATGAGCAGTCTTGGTAGAATCTCCTTTTATCCTTAAAAGTAGAAGAAAGTTGTAGGTTAGAAAACTGATTTGGTTATTTCAGAACTCTGGTCAATAAAAAAAATCCATACTTCAATACAAAAGCTTTCTGGAACATAATATACAAACATTAATTACTTATTCATTAACTGATATATTAAATGCCAGAGATTCAAAATATAGTACAGGAAGAATATCAAATATATGATATATTTGGGAAGAAATAGTTATAATAGACTTCATTTATTTAGTGCTTCTATGTGTCAGAGACTGTGTGCTAAGAACCCTACCTATAATACCTCAATAAATTCTTTCTACAACTCAGTAACAGATATATTATTATCCACATGTTACTGATAAGGAAACTTTAATCAGAAGATTAAATGGTGCAAGTCACATACCATTTAAGTAGAACTGTCAGAATTCAAATTCTCATCAGACTCCAAAGTCTCTACTCTAAAACACTACCCTTGGGACTTCCCTGGAGGTCCAGTGGCTAAGGCTCCACACTCACAATGCAGGGGGCCCAGGTTCGATCCCTGGTCAGGGAACTAGATCTCACATGCCTGCTGCAACTAAGATCCTGCGTGCCGCAACTAAACATGCCGCAACGAAGATCCCACATGCCACAACAAAGACCCGGCGCAGTCTAAATAAATAAATAAATAAATATTAAAAACATACAAATAAAAAAAAATAAAACACTACTCTTTATTCTACCTATTTGTGTCAACTTCATAGCTTGTCTTACTGCCTACATCCTGCTTCCCTATAATGTCAACTGACCTATTTATGACCTTTCAAGGTAACTACTCTCCCTCTTGTCTCTCCTTCACGCATCTTCAAGCTATGTATCCACTGTGAACAGCTCAACTTTCTACTTGTTTCTTATCTCAAATCTAATGAGATCATGATTGGTTCAGCTTTTCCATGTCAGAGCAAAGATGGTGCCCCAGGCCCCCTCATAACATAGTGCTTATCCATGGTCAGGTACCTGGTCTTGTTCCAATTAGCTGGTGGCTGGTTGGGAGGGAGCAGGGGAGGAGGGGAGCCCCACCCTGTTACAAGGAGCTGTGGGTGGGTCAGTTCCCCTTGGCAGAGGCTGCAGAAACTGGGATTGACTTGGGTAATACAAATATGGTGAAGGAATTCTTTTTTTTTTTTTTAACATCCTTATTGGAGTATAATTGCTTTACAATGGTGTGTTAGTTGCTGCTGTACAACAAAGTGAATCAGCTATATGTATACATATATCCCCATATGTCCTCCCTCTTGCATCTCCCTCCCACCCTCCTTATCCCACCCCTCTAGGTGGTCACAAAGCACTGAGCTGATCTCCCTGTGCTATGTGGCTGCTTCCCACTACCTATCTATTTTACATTTGGTAGTGTATATATGTCCATGTCACTCTCTCACTTCATCCCAGCTTACCCTTCCCCCTCCCCGTGTCCTCAACTCCATTCTCTACATCTGAGTCTTTATTCCTGTCCTGCCCCTAGGTTCTTCAGAACCTTTTTTTTTTAGAGTCCATATATATGTGTTAGCATACGGTATTTGTTTTTCTCTTTCTGACTTACTTCACTCTGTATGACAGACTCTAGGTCCATCCACCTCACTACAAATAACTCAATTTCATTTCTTTTTATGGCTGAGTAATATTCCACTGTATATATGTGCCACACTGGTGAAGGAATTCTGAATATACCACTGTGAAGAGTTTCCTTTTCTGAATTGTCCTTATCTGACTAAAAGCAGAGGCTCCCAAAAGAATTCAACTGTCATAAATGCTCTCCAGGAAACCAGGAAAGATTGACTCCTATCACTGGAGATAGCACCAGATAAGAAACCACCTAAATAGACATCATCTCTAAACTAGCATATCTCCTACCTATCCTCATAAAGGCTCATTTACCTTCCCCAAAAGTCATTTGTTTTTCCCAAAAGTACCCTTTTTCCCCTTTTCTTCCCTATCATGATGGTATATAAGCCCCAAATTCTAATCACCTCCTTGAGTCACAATTTTCTGTGAATTCCCATGCACATAACATGAATAAAAAATCTTTTTTTTCTTTTACTATCTTTTTTCAGTTAAATTCTCAGCCCCCCCCCCACCCAGAGATAGAACCTAAAAGGGTAGAGAAAAAGGTTTTCCTCCTGGGTTTCCCTGGTGGCGGAGTGGTTGAGAGTCCGCCTGCCGATGCAGGGGACACGTGTGCGTGTCCCAGTCTGGGAAGATCCCACATGCCGCGGAGCGGCTGGGCCTGTGAGCCATGGCCGCTGAGCCTGGGCGCCCAGAGCCTGTGCTCCGCAACGGGAGAGGCCACAACAGTGAGAGGCCCGCGTACCGCAAAAAAAAAAACCAAAAACGTTTTTCCTCCTCCACAAAGAAATAGTTTGAAACCATCAAAAATTATACTGTAGAAGAGTATTTAACAGCATGGAAAAAAATCCACCATCTGTCAAGTTAAAAAATAAGGCTGCCAAACAAATGTAGAGTCAGATCTCATTTTTGTAAATATGTGTGTTTGTATACATGCATTGAAAATCTAAAAGATGTTCACTAAATTGTTAACAACTATTACCTTGAGAACTAGGAGCAATTTTAATTTTTCTTTTTATTCCATTTTGTAATATGCAAACCTGCAAACCTGTAATAAATTTATACTATCTTTTTATTGTGGGGGCGGGGGGCCATGCTGTGTGGCATGCGGGATCTTAGTTCCCCGACCAGGGATCGAACCCGAGCCCCTGCAATGGAAGGGCAGAGTCTTCACCGCTGGACTGCCAGGGAAGTCCCTATATTACTCATACATTACTTTCTATATTGAAAAACATTCAAATATTTCCTTTTTGAAAAAATAAGAATCTAAACATACCATTTGTAGAAGCCATATTATCTTTTAAATTTATCCTGAAAAAGTACAGATGAAATTAAAAATTTATTTGTGAAAATATTCATTGTCATATTAGCAAAATAAAATTTCAAAGAAAAAAGTCCAATAATACAACATCGAAAAAACTAATTAAATGATATCCATAAGGTGGATAGTTTGTGATCGTAAACATCATATCATGAAAAAAGATATGACATGCAAATACATGTACAATATACTATTGGGAAAAAACAAGTTACAAAACAATAAATTATAGTGTGACCCTATTTTATAGTTCAAAATTACACAAAATGCATTTATGCCTAGAAAATAACCTGGAAGAATTTAACAAAAGGGGGTGGAATTACAGATAGTTTCAATTTTTTAATTTTTATGTCTCTATAATTTTTTAATTATCCCACAGTGAACCTGCATTACGAATGTAATTTTAGAAATAAGAGTTGGGGTTTTTGGTTTTATTGGGGCTTTCTATCTTGTTTAATGTAAATATAGATGGCTCTGACTGGGATTTAGGACCTTTCCTCATTTTTTGCTCTTATTTGAGACTGCTTAGCACTTGGAGAAAAGTAGCATTTGTAAAGATTTTATAGTCATGACATGAAATAGACTAGACTAATAAATGTGTACGTTTTAACACAGAAGGCAGAGGCAATTTCTCAATCATCATACTGAGTTTCTTAATGAGTGTTCATTTATTCATCACTGAGGGGCAGATAATTCTCAGAGACTGGTTCTATTCTAATAATGCCTCTACAGAATCCTGTGCTCCTCACAACCATGGTAACAAAAATTCTTTGAGAATTCCTACTTGCAAACTTGGCAGGGTGCTGGTAAGCAATGGAAACACAGATACACATTCTAATGCAGTACATTATTTCACAGTAGCTGTAATCTTTGTAAAAATCATTGTCTTCTCAAAAAATTAAAAATAGAAGTGTGATCCAGCAATTCCATTTCTGGGTATATATCCAAAGTAATTGAAAGCAGGGACTGGAACAGATATTTGTACATCCATGTTCACAGTAGCATTATTCACAGTAACCAAAAGGTAGAAGCAACCCAAGTGCCTATGCACTGATGAATGTATATGCATGTGTGTGATGAAAAGTGTGTTTCATACTGTGGGTCATGGTCAAAAATGCTTGAAACCCCTATGTTAAATTGTATGTTCATTTATGGAAATTTGAAAAAATAGAATAAGTTATAAATTAGTTAATTAATTTTTAATAGCAATCAGCAAAGCCAGAAAACATGGTGGCATGCAAGCCTTAGAGTTCCTACTTTATTACAGCCCTTTTCAGAAGCATATTCTTTCTGAATTTACTTCAATACCTCCACAGTCTCCACAGGGTTTCCAACTTTCTTTCCCTTGTTTTAATCACATATAGACATACACTGGACCAAAGTGTATGGTCCCTTGGAATCTAAGTAGGAAAGGATGTTTAGTCAACAAAGAGTAGATTTCTTGACTATTTTAATCTACTTAAGTAAACAAAGATTGTTCTTGCCCCTCTAGCACTTTAAATTTTCATGCTTAGTTGTTGATGTGCCTGTGAAAATCTTATCTTCTCAATTTCTTGACCTTTTTCAAGGGTCAAGAAAAGGCCCAGTGGGGACAGTGACAGAGTTCAGCCCAGGCTGAAGCAGCCAACTGACAGTGCATGGAACTATGGCCAACCATGTCAACAGATCTGATTTTCCAAGAGAAGCTAGAAATTTCTATTTTTATGTGCAATCTCCTGTTGTTAAATGTTGGCAATTAATTCAAAATAATTTTAAACACTTTGAAGGACAAATAAAATGTCTGCAAGCAGCCCAGTTTGTGACCTCTTCTTCCAGAAGTCTGCTAGATAAGACAACAATAACTATCCTTCAGAGCCTCCATAACTTCACCTCATTCTAACCTCCACCCCTTCCTCACCCCCAAATTAACTGTTCTCTGATCTGAGTTACTAACACAACTTATGTGTATCCCTGTTATAGTACTCATTACATTTTATGATCGTTTTGTTGTTGCTGTCGTTGTTGTTTGTTTTCCTACATATCCATCTACCTTGCTAAAGAAACTGTGATTTAATGTTAAACCCTGAGCTTGGCACTCAGGTGGAATTTGAGAAAATCAGTTTGAGTCCCAGCTCTGACATGAGACAACTTTGGGCAAGTCACTTGACCACTTTAGGTTCAATTTTCACACCTAAAATATGAATTGTTAATAATAATGGATAAAATGGTGCCTGCATTATTAGCTGTAGCAATAGAATACAGTGAGATAGCTTCAGTCACACCTTCCCACAAGGCCTCAGGAAGAAACCTTGAGTGTAGATGGACTTTTTTTAAATTAATAATTATGATAATAAGTGGAATACTGAGTGCTTATATATTCCAGGCACTTCCAAGATGCTTTATATGGTTCCATAAACTTCACAACAACTCCATGAGGTAAACACCATGATTATTTATATTTTACCAGTGAAGAAAATAGGGCTTAGGGTGGTAGGATAGCACTTCTACTAAGTGGCAGAATTGGAACCAAAATGTCCCACTGCAGAGCCCACCATCTTGAGCACACCCCTAACTCACAACAGTGCAAAGTCTCAGAATGGGGTCATTTCCTCAAACTGTGTGGTTCTGAAGGCAATAAGATGGACAGATACATACACCCTTGTGTCTTTTATATTCTTTTTGTGAAGAAAGATGCTCTCATTCGTTTATGAAAAAAATCCATAGGGAGTGGCTAGACTGGATGGATGGTTGCCTGTGGGGACAGGGAAATGATTTTAAGCAGATTTCTCTAAGGAGACAATTTGAGAAGTTTCAACAAAGGGAAGGAGAGGGCTTAGAAGATGTGAGCCAGGAGCTTGCTCCGGCCTCCCAGCCCCAATCTCACCCCAGCTGTGGACAGCTGACTATAGATGCTGCGTTGCCAGCAGGTAGGAACTGGGGCCAGGGATGGCAGCCTCCCCGGGAAAGGTGGAGGCTGCTCAAACTTCAGATACGCCCTTTATCCTGGTGATGGTAAATCTTGCCATTCATCATAAAAAGGTAAGTATAGGAGCCCAATAGGCAGCCATCAGTTAATGAGGGTTTACTTGACTAATGCAGTTCTTACTCGGTTCTCATTTGAAGCTTAATCCCTGGTGAGTAGTTGATGTTTCTCATGTACATTTGAAAGGGTCTTAACACAAAGTGAGAGAGTGGCATGGACATATATACACTACCAAATGTAAAACAGATAGCTAGTGGGAAGCAGCCGCATAGCACAGGGAGATCAGCTCTGTGCTTTGTGACCACCTACAGGGGTGGGATAGGGAGGGTGGGTGGGAGGGAGACGCAAGAGGGAAGAGATATGGGGTTATATGTATAGCTGATTCACTTTGTTGTAAAGCAGAAACTAACACACCATTGTAAAGCAATTATATCCAATAAAGATGTTAAAAAAAATTTTAAAAAACACTTAATCTCAAAAAAAAAAAAAAGGGCCTTAACAATGTCATTTCCAAAGGAGAGTGGGGGGTAGAAAGTGGGAGGTGGGGGGAATCATTCTAAACGCAGTTTTCCCCTCATTGCCATTGTAAGTCCTTACCATTTTTTTTTTTTTTTGCGGTACACGGCCCTCTCACTGTTGTGGCCTCTCCCGTTGCAGGGCACAGGCTCTGGATGCGCAGGCTCAGCGGCCATGGCTCACGGGCCCAGCTGCTCCGCGGCATGTGGGATCCTCCCGGACCGGGGCTCGAACCCGTGTCCCCTGCATCAGCAGGCGGACTCTCAACCACTGCGCCACCAGGCAAGCCCCTTACCATTTATTTTTAAATAACTGTGCACAAGAAAAGGAAAGAAACATCCTCAGAGACCTTTACAAATTCAGATAAACTTGTCTGGGATGTTTGATTGTTTAGTTTGGGAAAGCTGTTTTCACAATTCAAAGTGATATGTGAATGCAATGGCATGCCTGCAGTAACCTGGGAAGGCTTTAGGCAGATGACCTAGCTGAGGAGGAGCCAGCACTAGTATCCAAGGTTTCTATTTTCTAAATATAAAAATAGTTTCGGGGATAGAGGTGGTCCTGCAGTAACATTTTGACCAATGCTAAAGAGATAAAAATGACAGGAGTTGAATTCAACCAGATTGACGCAGATGAGAATAGAAGGTGGGACTTCAAGGGGTGCCTGCGCCAAAATAGAGAATGTCCTCAGTCATAGGGCATGAGGTCAGAGGGACACCTAGGGTGCTTATTGGCCAGCTTCAACGTCGAATGGAAAAAATGTGGGTTGCTCCCAGCCACTGAGCACAACTGCCTTCGCTAGGGAGTAGTCAGATACTTGCCCAATAGTCTATGAGGTGATCCACCTTTTCTTTTTTTTTTCTTTTTTTTCAGCAGGAGTGAACATAATAGTAGACTGAGAGCTTGAAACAGCCTACATGACTGGCATTATAGGAGCTGACCAGATTATTTTGTAGAGGACATCCAACTCTGAACTGAGACTTCCTTGCTTCCCACCGGGTCAGTCTTATGTGGTGCTCATGCCCTGCAGTTTCCCATGGGTAAAAAATAAATGAAGAAAAGGGAAAAAGAAATATGGGTTTTGGGACCTAAGTGTTCCAACAATTAGGGGATAGCATGGTGTCTGGGCTTACTTTATTCTCAAGACAATCCTACCAGAGATGTGCTATTCCTTCTGCCTATGGATAAAAAAAACTAAGGCACAGATTGGTTAAGTAATATGCCCCAATATGCCAATGTTTAAAAAAAAAAAAAGCCTATGCGGCTCTATAATTCAAATGTTTAAACACTATGCTGTACTGTCCCTCAATGAGATGACACATGGAAAGTACTTTGACAGTACCTGCCCTATAGAAAGAGTTCAATATATATTGGCTAGTATTATTATTCTCCTTTTGTATACAGACATTTATATTCCAGTTAAAAATTATCAGTTAAGTTTATCAGTTAACTAAAAAGTATTTTGAATAACAGTTTATCAAAATATATTCCCTAGGAACTTCTACTAGAGTTAGGTAGTATCGTGGTAGCCATTCTCCAGGATGGCCCCCAATGATCCCAGCCTCTTGGAGGTCACATCTCTCTCACACTGTATCAGGTTGATCTGCATGACCAATAGGCTATGGAGGGTAATAGAATGTCACTCCTGAGGCTAGGTTATAAAAGACATTGTGGCTTTTGCCTTCCTCTCTCTTAGATCCCTCACTCTGGGATGGGTTTAGCTGCCATGGTATGAGTAGCCCTATAGAGAGATCTCCATGGCAGAGAACTGAGGCTTCCTGCCAAGAGCCATGTGAATGAATCACCTTGAAAGTGGATCCTCCCCCAGTCAAGCCTTCAGATTTCAGCAACCCTGGCCAACATCATGACTGCAACCTCGTGACAGACTCTGAGCCAGAGCCACCCAGCTAAGCCACTCCAGGTTTCTTAACCCTCAGGAGCTATGTGTTTATTGTTCAAAGGCACTACATTTGGGGTTACTGTTAAACAGCGATACATAACTAATACATGATCTCTTTCTGAAACCTTCTACCGACCCCCAGCATTTTGTAACCCCTTCTACCATAGCACTTGCTATATTCTGACTTTCATGTTTTCACCTCAGTCTCCCCTTCTAAAAAATGAGCTCAAGAACAAGCACTGACACTGTCCCTGACCTTTAGATTCCCAGGATCTAGCATAATGCTGTAACTGGTATGAATTTCAATAAGTGTATGCTATTAGACTGTACTATCTCCACTTACTATATGTCCTCTTTCTTAAAAATACAGTCTATATTTCTTATTTTTCATGAATTCAGGTTGTTCTTGCTGTCTAAACAATTAGGCCTGCTTTCTTTCAGCTAGTATTTGGTTATTAAAGTTCACACTAAATTTGTACTATCCAAGATCTTAAACATATCTTTTTTATTTTTACAATAAAAAGTATGTAATGTAGCACCATTCCTATGCTTTCAAAGCCACTCTTCCATTAGCCCCAAATTTTTCTTTTTGCCAAATAAGATCAAATACCTGGAGACAAAAGTAGTTCACCAAAAGAAAAGCTAAAATAATTTCCTAGAAAATATTGCTTGAATTGGCTGCACAATATCAGAGTGTTGAGATTAAATTGGATGTTTTATTTTTTTAGCTCATATTTAATTCATGGAATATACCTTTATTGTTATTAAAGATATCAGTTAAATCTATAGTTCATTCTGCACTCTGACCCTTTAGAGACCAAATTTGTCATTTTTTTCCTAAAATGTTATATAAAACTTGAGTGATCAGTGACACTTATTTTGTATTTGTAAAATAAGAAACACATTAAGGAATATGAACTTCTTAGTAAATGGAAAGCAGTCCACATCAATGCATCCCTCATCTGGTCATGACCAAGGGGTCCACCACTTCTAGGAGGCTCTACCCTCAGGAAACAAAGGCCTAACTGTCATTTCAAAGTTGTTATCTATCTTCACTCCAAAATATTCTAAAATGCAACAAAGGAATGGATGCCATTCCTGCTGATAAGTCTCCAGATGCAACCGTTCTGAAGAGAAGTTTCTCAGCTCTGGGTGACCTGATGAGGGTCATCTATATGCATTGACACTTCACACATTCAAATTTGGGCGTGGGGAGGTGGATCTTGGCATTGACACACAATGTAACTCAACAATAACGAACTTGTAGAATCTCACACAGATAGTGTCCTCAGGTTATATCCCATTGTGTTCTAGCCTGGAGAAAATACCTAAAATAAAAGATGAGCATTCATTGTGTTCATCCAAGCAATAAGTTCAAGAGTTGAGGGTGAGAATAGAAATCATCTATCCCACACACACAGCTTGGAAACTGAGGACTAGAACTATCTAACCCTTCCCCTCCCCCAAACACACACACACACATACCCCTTACTTTCAACAATACATTAACAGAACTTACTACTCCACTGTCCTCATTATCATAGCTTTAACTAAGACAGAAGACTCTTGCCCAGGTAAATCACTCAACTGTGCATTATAGGAACTTCCCAAAAAGAAGCTTCATCTCTTCAACAGGAAGCATCAATAGTCAGTTAATACCCTAAGGATCTTCAAATTCCTCACCTCAAAATCCTTTTCTTGCTGCTTCCAATCTTAAATTATTGTATTATTATCCTTATCTAATCAAGCCCCCCCACTGAGGAATATTACTCCATAAAAAAGAATGAAATAATGCTATTTGCAGCAACATGGATGGACCTAGAGATTATCACACTAAGTGAAGTAAGCCAGACAAAGATCATATGATATCACTTATATGTGGAATCTAAAAAAAAAAAAAAAAAGATACAAATGAACTTATATATAAAACAGAAATACTGGATTACTTTGCTATACATCTGAGACTAACACAACATCGTAAGTCAACTATACTTCAATTTTTTTTTAAAAGCCCCCTCATTGAAAGAGTACCTTAAACCAAACTTCCAATTCTCAATAAAATCTGACCTTGCTCTTTCCCCTCAGAGACATCACCCAGGCTCTGCCTAGCTGGTTATCTGCCTTGCCACAGCAAACAATAAACATACCTTTGTCTTATCAACAGGCTGTGTTGGTGATATATGGAGAGCCAGCCCTTGACAAGTGCTTAGTATGGGTATCTGCCATTATTTGCCCTGCTAGATGAGAAAACCAAAACTCAAAGAAGTGGCTCACTCTAAGACACACAGGAAATGGAAGAACTGGGACCAGAATCCATGTCTGCCTACTCCCAAGTCTTTGTTTTTCCTTTACACCAATGGTTCTCAAAGAATGGACCCCAGACCAGCAGCATCAGTATCAACTGGGAAATTGTTAGAAATACAAATTCTTGGGCCCTCCCCAGACTTACTGAATCTGAAATTCTGGTGTGGGGCCTGGGAATCTCTGTTTTTAGATGCTCTCCAGGGGATCTTGATGCAGGCTAAAGTTTGGGAAACCCTGTCTACACCATGGTGCCTTCTGTAGAGTACTGGAACTTGAGATCACTTTTGAGGGCTAGAGAAACTGGGTTGTGTAGTGGTTAGAGGCTCTGAGAAGTTAAGAGTTCCAGTGCCTGCCACTAACTGCCTTGCTAAGAAACAACCTGTTTAGACCCAGCATATCCCATTGGCTTGTCAATAGACAGGCCAGTGGTTGCTCTCTTCCCTCTTAACCATTCGTAGGGTAGGAAAAGAACAGCTTTGCTCTAGTCTTTGGTCAAAGGAAGACTGAATTTTCTCTTTGGCCATCCTTAATCCTACTGCTAGCTTCTCAGATACCGTGATTCTCAATGCATTTCAGTTCAATGTTTTGCCACGTTTGCCTAGCAGCTCATTCTGTGCCTACCTGTAACCCTTCTTATCTTTCAACTCCTTCCTCTTTGGGAGGAAACACTTCTGTGGCAATATGATCAGCTCATGTGCTGCCCTGGTTGGTACATTGTTCAACAAAAAAATTCTTATAATTCTGAAACCAAACTTTTTTTCTCTTTTTTGCTCCAAGGATCAGTTCAGTAGCTACAGTAATGCTCTCATCACCCGCTGCTTCTCTGAAATGTTTACGATCTCAGCTTTCCCCTGAATCAAGCTGTTGTCAAGAGGTTCAGGGCCGGTACAAGAAACAGGCAGAACAAGAGACTGATATTTATAGAGACTAAAAGGAAGTTAAGGAATCTTTGATGGTTCAGGATGGGAGCTTGAAAGGCCTTTGACACTGGACAAAGGATTATACAGTCCTGAACTTGTGGCCAATAGCTGTACAACAAGGGGAAAGAGAGGGAGTAGCAGAGAAGAGAGGAAGAAGCTAAGCTGGTGCCCACTTGCAGACAGGGATCAAAAGCACACTACTTTTTAAAACCTATTGTTCTTTTTTAAACAAAAATAACTGGAGATTGTTCAGTTTCTGCAGTCTGTTCATCCCAACAGAGCATCAGGAACGTGGAGTGTTTTAGTTACTTTCAAAGCTGAGGGTGGGGACCTCCCGGTGGGGGAACATGATGTATGTTGACTGCAGTTGCTAGAAGGAGAGCTGCAGAGAGCGCCTCAGATCTCATTCATCTCTGTTCTTGCCTCTTGATAGGTTTCTGGGGATTTGTTGATTCGTTTTCACACTTGATTTGGAACTTTGGTTTTTATTGACCTGCACTAAACCAGTTAGTCCCAGAAAGGGTCCCACATTAAGCATCAGCAAGCCTGGCCTGAGTTACCAAAGAGAAGCGTGTGTGGTGTTTAAGCGTGGACATGAGACTCAGGCAGGATCTTCCCCAGCTTGCCATGTCTCTAGGCTCTGGTGGGCTGTCTTGAGGAATAAATGAGAAAATGCATGTAATTACCTGACTGTGAGCTATTATCATTCAATTCACACAAACTGGGAGTTTAGCAGGTGCTTGTCCCTGTGCAGGTGAGTCCTGCGGGGTCACAGAGGGGCTGTCTTTGGGGAACAGGTCTGGTTTGTACCATCACCAGACCCCAGTAAATTCAAACAAGCTCCTGAAGACCCTAAATTTCTAAATTTAATACCCTTCTCATCTGAAGAAACACACGTCTTCCAGGCTCTTTGTGGGGAGCAAGTGAATAAGATCATCTGAAATTTTCATCAAACTGTTATGTGAGGCTAACAAAAGATAGCATCATCATCCCATGCTCTTGGATTGGAAGAATTAATATTGTTAAAATGGCCATACTACCCAGAGCAATATACAGATTTAATCAAATTACCCATGGCTGTTTGCACAGAACTAGAACAAATAGTCGTAAAATTTATATGGAACCATAAAAGACCCAGAATTTCCAAAGCAATCCTGAGGAAAAAGAACAAAGCAGGAGGCAGACTTCAGACAATACTACAAAGCCACAGTAATCAAAACACTGTGGTATTGGCACAAAAAACAGACATATGGATCAATGGAACAGAATAGAGAGCTCAGAAATAAACCCACACACCTATGGTCAATTAATCTTCGACAAAGGAAGCAAGAAGATACAATGAAAAAAAGACAGTCTCTTCAGCAAGTGGTGTTGGGAAAGTTGGACAGCCACATATAAATCAATGAAGTTAGAACACACCCTCATACAACACACAAAAATAAACTCAAAATGGCTTAAAGACTTAAACATAAGACATGACATCATAAAACTCCTAGAAGAGATCATAGACAAAACATTCTCCGACATAAATTGTACCAATGTTTTCTTAGATCAGTCTCCCAAGGCAACAGAAATAAAAGCAAAAATAAACAAATGGGACCTAATCAAACTTACAAGCTTTTGTACAGCAAAGGAAATCATAAACAAAACAAAAAGACAACCTACAAACTGGGAGAAAATATTTGCAAATGATGCAACAAACATGGGCTTAATTTCCAAAATATACAAACAGCTCATAAAGAAGACATACAGATGGCAAATAGGCACATGAAAAGATGCTCAACATCGCTAATTATTAGAGAAATGCAAATAAAAACTACAATAAGGTATCACCTCACACTGGTCAGGATGGCCATCATTAAAAAGTCTACAAATAACAAATGTCGGAGAGGATGTGGAGAAAAGGGCACCCTCCTACATCATTGGTGGGAATGTAAATTGGTACAGTCACTATGGAAAACAGTATGGAGGTTCCTGAAAAAACTAAAAATAGAGTTGCCATATGATCCAACAATCCCACTCCTGGGCATATCTCTGAATATAATTCAAAAAGATACATGTGCCCCTATGTTCATTGCAGCACTATTTGCAATAGCCAAGACATGGAAACCACCTAAATGTCCGTCAAAAGATGAAGGGATAAAGAAGATGTAGTAGATATATATGATGGAATATTACTCAGCCATAAAGAAGAATGAAATAATGTCATTTGCAGCAACATGGATGGACCTAGAGTTTATCATACTAAGCGAAGTGAGTCAGACAGAGAAAGACAAATATCATATGATGTCACTTATATGTGGAATCTAAAATATGACACAAATGAACTTATCTACAAAACAGAAATAGACTCACTGACATAGAGAACAGACATGTGGTTGCCAAGGGGGAGGGGAGTGGGGGAGGCTTGGATTGGGAGTTTGGGACTAGTAGATGAAAACTATTATGTATAGAATGGATAAGCAAAAAGGTCCTACTGTAGAGCACAGGGAACTATATTCAATACCCTGTGATAAACCATTATGAAAAAGAATATGAAAAGGAATTTTATATATATATATATATATATATCTATCTCACTGAGTCACTTTGCTGTATAGCAGAAATTAACACAACATTGTAAATCAACTATACTTCAATAAAATAAATTTTTAAAAAAACATAGCATCATCATTTGTTATAGAAGTAGAATACATACTTTTAAATTTCTGATTCTGATATTACTTGAACTTTGACTGCTGTAGTATAACAGAAAGAACCCCTGAATTAGGAATTAGAAGACCCGTATTTAGATCCTGGTTCTGTCATTTATTAGCTGTGCAACTTTGGGCTAGTCACTTAACCTCCCTGGGCCTCAGTTTCCTTATCTACGAACTGGCAAACATTATTTACCCCACATGTTTCTGTAACAAAAAAATAAGATGTTGGAGAGAGGGGGAGGATAAAGCATGTTGTAAACTGTAAGCATCATCCACATGTGACTGCCATTAATAGAGAGAGATTAGAGATAGCTGCTCCAGAATGGGCTCCTTCTGCTTCTTGAATTCCTGCACCCTCCAGACCACATAGAAACTGCAATCTAGATTCCTCTTGCCACCTTAAGGGAGCTGCCCTAAAGAGTCAAGTTTGGTTTGGGCATATTATAGAAATAGTAATTATAACAAAAGCCACCATTTATTGTGCACTTAACGTGTGCCTAAAACTGTACTAAGCACTTTTTTATATATTAGTTCAAATAATCCTTATAACTTGAAAAGTAAGAATTACTCTTCCCAGTTTGCAGATAGGCTCAGAGAGATAATTGTCCAGAAGTCGCACAGCTAATAACCTGAGATTTTGACCGACACCTGAGCCAACACACTTAATCAACGTTACTCTCACTGTTCTTTTCTTCTGCATGTTCCTTGGAAGAAGCCTGAAGTCAGTTTGGGCTGAAGATCCCAAATCCTGACTCCTAAATCTTCATATTAAGCTGGATGGAAAATGTCTAGCACACAATTTAAATTACAATCTGCTTTCCCACCCTCACTCCTCCAAAATAACTGCAGTTATAAAAAACTTGATGTAACTTAATCTCTGTTCCTCAACCCTAACAGCTATAAAAAGTCTCAATCATAAATGACCTGAAACCCATTTTGGTTAGTTCTAAGGTTTTTTAAAACACTTGACATATAATACACACACACACACACACACACACACACACACACACAGAGGCTTTAAAGCTTTTTTTTTTTCCACAAAAGCATCAGAGAAAAATTTTCCCAGGACCTGAGCTCAAGATATTCTTGATACCAGATGCCTCCACAAGCTGGGCTGCTGTCAGTGGGACAGAGAAGCTGCCAAGAAGCCAGGCCATTTTCACTCCACATTTAGTCTGAGGCCAGAGTGTTGTCTTTCAGCTTTTAGAAAGACCTCCCAGGGTGAGGTGGACCCAGCAATGACAGTATATGACCATCATGGCCTCAGGGTAGAGAAAAAAGGTAATAGCCTTTGTAAATGACCAAGATCTTATCTGTAAAAGCTGGAAGCCTCTTTTTCCAATGCAAAAACAGAAACAGTCCAAATTAATCTTTGCTTGGGAGGCAGGGAATCCTAATTCAGTGGTCTAAGTCATGCTGATCAACTTCTGAGGAGGACAGCATCCTAGTGCTGTGGGCCTTGAACAGCAAGCTTGGTCCCACGAGTTTGGTCACAGTGTGATTATGCTTGTTTTATTCAAAGTGAGTCTCAAGGAATGTTACGATAAGCTTGGTAAGGACTCCACACCAGAGAGGCACACATATGTATGTGCTTCAGTGAAACAGTGTTGATACAGAACATTGAAAATGGAGTATGTTGAGGGGATAAGAAAGAAGAGACTGTTTAACGTCTTTTGCTTTGGTCTAACAGATTTGGTCTAACAGGTTTCTGTGGAATGATAGTGATGTATATCCTTGGCCTTCAGTATGGCATGGAGATGAAGAAAGTGGAAAGGGAAATACCTAAAGTCCCTGAAGGCCCTTAGTCCATTCATTCAACAACCATTTATTGGAAGACCACCATGCACCAGGTAAGGTGCCATGTGCTGCAGATACAAAGAGCAGGCATCACTGCTGCCCTCGTGGAATTTGGTATGGAGTAGAGAAGTCAGTCAACAATCAAATAACCACACGAACATATGAAAAACTGAAGCTGCGACAAGTGCTAGGAAGGAGTGTTCATGGTGTTTTGAGAGGCAAAGTTAGGAGAGTCTGACCTAGTCAGAGAGGTCAGCAAGGGCTTCTCTGAGAAAGCAATGCTTTAGCTAAGATCTAAAGGATGAGTAGAGGTTAACTAGGCCAAGGAATGGGGGAGGAGACAAAGTGTTGGTCAGTGGAACAGCAGATGCAAAGACCTAGTGTTGAAGGGAGGCATCTTGGAGGGAAGTCAGAAGAGATCTGACCTAAAGAGTCACCAGAAAGGTCCACCAACCCCTAAACACCTCTGCCTCTGCTGTCTAAAATCTCACGATTATTAAGGCATGCTTTGGGTTAAGATTCTTTTTCCCTGAAGCATTCTTTTATGCTCAGAAGAATAATCCATTAAATCAAGTGAATGGTTTTATCTGGTCAATTTTCTTCCTTAATAGCACAGGTTATAGCCACAAGTCCTTGAGATTTGTACAGGGGTTAGAGTAGGTGGCATTAAAGAAAGAAAATATTCAATGACACTTATTAAAGATAGTAAAGGCAGATTTGATTCAGGACCATCACGATAGGTATAGGGACCACTGCGATGGGATTTCCCAATAGGGAAGAGAGATTGGACTCAGTTCTGAATACAGCAGGGGCAACTGGGAATTTATAACCAAGAAGCGGGGGTAGGGGTGGAGGGGGTGGCCAATAGATGGACAATTACTAAGAGGAAACATCAGGAGTAAGAGGGGTTCTGGCTAAACTCACCTAATAGGATTCTTGCTGAAGACAGGCCAGGGTGATCACACCTCACTTAGGGGATGCTAGAAGATCAGGAACCTGATCAAATATCAAGGGTGATCAGATATCAAAGGTGTGGGGCTATGGTAAACTGACTTATCAGGGCTCCTGCTAAAACTAGATTTTACAAGGAAGTGCACAGATAAGCCTAAGAGAAGGTCCAGGAGCCTGACTAAAGTTCGTCAAGTAAGCAATCTTTGCCAATACCCCTTTTGTTCAAAGAAAGAAGAGACATTCTTCTTTCCTCTGAATAACGTAAGTCCATTTTCTCTTTCAGTCACCTTTTGTTCGTTAAGGACCAGCTGACTCATCTTTTGGGACTTGGTAGTAGAAGGTATTTGTTGGATGGTGCTAGCAGTCAGGCATTTAATAAGGGGAGCTTTGTGAAAATAAAGGAAAATCAAAAATTAATAGTTAAAAAATTAATTTCTGAGGATAGCCAGTCAAGATTTTTAGGCTTGAGCTTGAAACATCTTTATCAGATGGAGTGAAGATGGAAGTGGCCCTCTGATGAATTTTCCTGGTTTGCAGTTTGAATGCCTTGGGTGATGGCACCAGGTGTTCCAGTGAACTTCTTCTTTTTCTTTTCTTTTTTTTTTTTTTGGCCTCGTGGCATTTGGGTTCCTAGTTTCCTGACTAGGGATCAAACCCACGCCTCCTGCAGTGGAAGCTGGAGTCGTAAACACTGGACTGCCAGGGAAGTCCCTTTTCTTTTTTTTTTTCTAGTGAACTTTCCGAATGGTTCATACAGTAGGAGGCATGAAGGTTGCCCATACACGATCCGTTGTGGTCATTTTTTTTAAAGTTTATGTCAATTCCTCCAGCTTCACCTCATAGGCTTTCAGGAGAAGGGCAGTTTTAGTTCCAAATCAGAAGGGAGAAAAACTGGAAGCATTTGGAGAGTTGTAGCTAGATATTGGAAGAAACTAGAATTCAGGATTTAGTAAGGACTAGCAAAATGTGCAAGACAGAGCCCACAAGTTGTCCATTGAAACAAACAAAATTCTTCCTACAGTCACCCCCACTTCTATCAAAGATAATCAAAGTAAGACTAATTTATTTGTGAAGTACATCTGGTCTCATTAAACTTGGCCTATTTATACAAGCACAGCAAAAGCTTGCATAGGCCCTTTTTCTGAGTTCGCTTTGCTGGAATTTTTCAAAAGGAATACCAGATTGGGCTTTCAAAAGCTTCTCAAGGCTAAGAAGCCAAGCCAAGAATTCACTACCATATTTTGCCTGCAATGCCTACTAATTCAGGTGAATTCCTCTCTTCTCAGTGTCCCCAAAATATCCTGAGGTCCTCTGCCAAAAGTGACCTTCCTTACTCATCCATAAAGCAGGAAAACCTAAAAGCCAGGTACACCCTGACTTTTCCAAGGGGGCTTTTGTAAGCGTTGCCTCCTGAAAGTCAACCTTAGTTCCTTAATACTGTCTGGTCATATCTGATTTGATGCACATCATTCTTAAATATGGCATTCCAGTCAAATCCTTAGAAATATAACCAATTTTTCCAGTTGTGTCCTGTTACAAGGAGAACAGATTCTCATTGAACTTATGCAAATGACTATATTGCCATGAAAATAAGAATACTAAGAGTTACTTCTGGAGCGAGTAGGTAGGGAGAAAAGATAAATGCTTCAATTCTATTTACAAAGACATAATTTACCAAATTTCTGTAAGTTATAGATAGCTTTAAAAAAAGAGAAAAAGAGTTTCCTTAAATCTGGAAAACAAAACACTAAGGAGCCATCAACGTTTCAAACAAAAAGTCATAAAAAATTTATAGTCATCCTCATCAGTTCATTCAGTCCCATGAATTAATTCTTGTTCTGCTTGATCTTGGGTTAGCAGTTTTATGAATTCATCAGCTTCTTCATTAGTTCTGGAAATTCTCACTCAGTCCAGTGGTGTGGTCTTAAAGTTATTCAAGTGATGCCATTATGGAGCCTTCTCACCTGTGGCTGATTGTAAATGCTTTCAGAGTAGAATCAAAGGAAAACTGTAACTTCCTGGGAATGACAAAAAACTTAAAAACAGCCATGGTTAAAGTTCTTATGAGAGTTCATTTGATAAGGAAAATAATTACTTCCGTGGCATATAACATTTTAACATAATAACTGGAAACAAAGGTATTGCAAATTTTTAAGAGCTTCATACGGTTTCTGGAATATCTATAATCAAGCAACATGTATACACATATAACCTAAGAAGATTTATCATCACTTCTTTTTTTAAATTAATTAATTGATTAATTTATGGCTGTGTTGGGTCTTCGTTGCTGCACACGGACTTTCTTTAGCTGCGGCGAGCGGGGGCTACTCCTGGTTGCGGTGCGCGGGCTTCTCATTGCAGTGGCTTCTCTTGTCGCGGAGGACAGGCTCTAGGCACGTGGGCTTCAACAGTTGTGGCGCACAGGCTTAGTTGCTCCGAGGTATGCGAGATTTTCCCAGACCAGGGCTGGAACCCGTGTTCCTTGCATTGGCAGGTGGATTCTTAACCACTGCGCCACCAGGAAAGCCCAATCATCACTTCTTATTTGACAATGATTCCCATGTAACTTAATGCACCAAATAAACCTAATTAGCTTAATATCTTTGTTTTACAAGGTGAGGGACAAATCCTTTGAGATTTTCTAGGAGTGCTTCTGGGAAATCTCAGTTTGAAGTCAAAAAGACTCCATTTAGAATTTGATTTTGGAAAGTTGTCAAAAATGTCAGCAGGTTTGAACACTTGACGAAATA
This sequence comes from Delphinapterus leucas, assembly GCF_059928025.1. Lineage (NCBI taxonomy): Eukaryota > Metazoa > Chordata > Mammalia > Artiodactyla > Monodontidae > Delphinapterus > Delphinapterus leucas. Next base: position 75,527,335 of record NC_143139.1, read on the forward strand.
GGATCACAGGTCACTGTGAAACAATACTTAATTATCCATTTGACCAAAGTGACAATTAAAAGATTTCAAGGGCAAATACAGAAAGTTACATAGTTGTAAAAAAAAAAACAAAACAAAAAAAACCACTTAGCTCTTTTAATATTGAGAAGACTTAGGCTTCTGATGAAGACAATATGAAGCACAGGAAAGTATTTTAAGACACAAAATCTTGATTTCCCAGGCAGATTACTTAAAAGGTAAAGAAAAATCTTTTTTTTTTTTTTTACAGTTTCTTTTTAAGAGCAGACCAATAATCTAAGAAAACTTGGTCAGTGCAACACAGGGAGAAAATCAAGTTCTAGTTTTGCATCAATGCACCATTAATACTAAGGCTAAGGTTTATTTTTTTTAAAAAAGTAAATAAATCCATCCAATCTTGGCCAGCTTTGGCCACACGAGAAAAAAAAAATCACTTTCCAAGATTTCTTTTCCATAAACATTCTAAAAATTTTTTTTAATATTTATTCATTTTTTTGTCTTACTCTTTCTTATTTCTAATTCTGCAACAATCAGCCATTCTACTTTAGGACAAAGTTACTCTTTTTCTCCCTTAACAAAAACGCATACTTCACACCTTCCCTTATCAAAAACACATCTTACTTTACGGCACACAGAATTTTTTTCTTTGCCCTTATTATTTCTGATAGATTCATTTATACATATTGATTAGAATTTTTAACCATTACTAACCCAAATTTCAGTGACTACTAGGAAGCAGGCAATTGTGAACTGTCTGCCACATACTGTCATTCTGTAGCAAATTTATGAATGTATAAATTCACAATTTTCTAGAAGGATGTCTTTTTCATAGTACAATTTCTGATGTTTATTAACAGATGCAAATATATTTAGCTTCTCTATACTGTATAAAAACAAGATGTCAAAAGTTGATATACTTAAACTCATGTTTAGCAATTAATGTCTCAATATTTTATCTGATTTGGAAATGATCTAGACATTCAGTGAATTCCATCATTTAACTTAACTTATTATAGCTTTAAGAGTTCAAGTCATCAAAAAGATTTTTACAACTATTTTTAACTAGGCATATTATAAATCATAATTATTGTTGAAAAGTTTATTTATAAACTTTTATCCCACTTATATTTATTTAATTCACTTGTTCTTAAAATTATGCTTGACTTGTTCATGAAAATTTCATGAGACATCAAACAAAGCTAGCCATCATCTTATTTTTCTTGTGAACAATTCAGGAAAGTATCAAAAAAAAAAAATCACAGAAGTGGAAAACCTAAAGTTAAACATGATTCTTTCCTTTTTTTTTTCTTTTTTACTGTCATGCTTGACATGCATCAAGCAATTCCTTTTTATTGTACGTTTTGTTTTGAGGTTGGGTTTATAGTTTTATAATCTTGAATATCTAGTAGAGATAATATAAGCCTGTTTGACTCATAAACCTAGGTAGGAAAAAATTGTATATCCACATTATATTTAATGCTGAAACCTCTGAAGACATGCATGTTCTGTTCTACCAACAATTTAAAAACTACCTTTATTTACCAAAGAATATCCCAGATTATCTAAACTTAAAAAAAATGTGGGTTGGTTTCTATATTTTTGAGAGTTTTAGGAAAAAATTTATAAAAGTGCTCATTTATCTCTAAGTCAATTCAAAAAAATTCCTTTGAAATAGTTTATAAGTTAATTTGATAATAGTATCCAGAAATAGAAAAATATCAATGTACATATAACATATATACATACAAACATACACAAATATTCAGGCAAATGCAGAGATCTTATAGTCTTCATTCTAAAATTTTAGTTGAGTCAGTAAAACATAGTAATGCAAACTCACTGGTTTATCTCCACTTTATATTTTTGTCTGAATTGTATTTCCAACAAATGGGACAAGTTAAGGTTACCTGTCTACCAGTATCAGTGGAGGAGACTTTCAAAATTTTCTCTTGCCCTGATATGTAATCTGATGGAGGCTGTGAACTAAATTTTAGGCCAGTGACCAAGAAGACAACTAGTTGCTACCTGGATGTCTCTAATGCACATCTGAGTGGACAAAACATCCAGCTCTCTTTCTAAATAAACTTTTTTTCTCTTTTCAGCTTCAAGTGCTTTTGGAGGTCCCTGAGTCCCTTGAGAGCTTCTGATGGAGGATAGGGAGCCTAAAATCCAAGGGAGATGAGGGGCTAAGTGGGAAGGGAAAAGTCTGGCAGGGTGGAGAGAGGGATGGAGGAGGTAGGGGTTTGAAGGGGACTTATAAAAGCGTTCAAGGGAACTGGAGAGAACAATGAACGTAGTAAGAGGAAGAAGGAGGAACAAACACAATGGGAAGGCACAGGTCTTAGAGGAGCCAGTTTGGGGAGGTCTCAAGTTTTCCAAAGAAGCCAATGAAGTTCCAAATTATCCTCAGCAAAATCATGCCAACAAGAAAAGAAGCAGACAGAGTTGGTGGAGCATGTAGTCAGTTAGAGTTTCAAGAATGGGGTTTCAATTGACTGAGAAGTTCCCATGGGAGAAGCAGGATCCAACAGAGAGAACAGAGAGGTCTCATAGAGAGCCAAGAAGAAAGGCTTCCAGCCCAGAGAATCAGGGAATACTCTCCACTCAGGAAAGAAAGCCAGCAAGGAGAGACTGCCAGTTCAGCAGGTCCCTTCCAAACAAGGAAGCCTGGGACTCTAACTCAGCTTCTCACACACAGAGACACCTCAGGCACTAGCCCAGCATCTTTGTCTGGACTCTAACTCAGCTTCTGGAGTACACTCAGAGCCTTAAGGATCAAAATCTGTCTTTACCAGCTTCAACAGACATCTCTCTGGAGCACTGGTTCAGGAGTCAGACTATTCAATGTATCCCTGATCAATCAGTCAGGACTGAAGACAAAGCTACAAAGGTCCACTCTTAGGGTCCTGGATGAGAGGTATGGGGTCCAATGATGAATATGATCCTATCTAAGTCATGGCACCATAACTGTGAGAGGAAAAAAATTCAATGATGCTTGTTAAAGATGGTAAGGCAGATGATTCAGGACCATCATAATAGGTATAAGGACCTCTGCAGTAGGAGAGGGAGACTGGGCTCAACTCTGAATACAGTATGGGCAACTGGGAATTTATAGCCAAGGAGCAGGGTGGGGGGCATCAAATGGAAAATTATTAAGAGGAAATATCAGAAGTAAAAGAGGTTCTGGCTAAACCCACCTAACAGGATTCTTGTTGAAGACATGCCAAGGTGATCAGACCTCATCTGGGGGATGCTGGAGGATCAGGTACCTCATCAAATATCAAAGGTGATCAGATATTGAAGGTGTGGGGTTCTGGTTAAACTGACTTATCAGGGCTCCTGCTAAAACTAGATTTTACGAAGAAGTGCACAGATAAGCCTAGGAGAAGGTTCAGTAGCCTAACCAAAGTTTGGTCAAGCAAAGAATCTTTGTCAGTGGGTTTATTTTAAAGAGGAAAGGGACAACAAAAATAGGAGATGGGGAACCCCAAAGATAAAACTTCACATTGGACTTCCCTGGTGGCACAGAGGTTGAGAATCCGCCTGCCAATGCAGGCGACACGGGTTCGATCCCTGGTCCGGGAAGATTCCACATGCCGGGGAGCAACTAAGCCCATGCGCCACAACTACTGAGCCTGCGTGCCACAACTACTGAAGCCCGCGTGCCTAGAGCCTGTGCTCCACAACAAGAGAAGCCACCGCAATGAGAAGCCTGCGCACCGCAATGAAGAGTAGCCCCCACTCGCAGCAACTAGAGAAGGCCCGTGTACAGCAACGAAGACCCAACACAACCAAAGATAAACAAATAAATAAATAATTTTTTAAAAAAAAGAATAAACTTAAAAAAAAAACTTCATATTTTTCTAAATTTTCTAAATTTCATATTTGTCAAGACCATCCCTGCCAGAATTCATTAACAGTCTGATCCCCAGAAAATCATGTAACCTTTTGCCTTCATAGAGATTAATGCAGCCCAGGATAGTCTCAGCCTTTGAGAGAAGTCCAGGAAAGGAAGCAATCCAAGAAAAGGAGGGAAGCACCACATTGTGAGAATGCCGATAACACATTGTAACTTAACCTAACCTGAGTCTCCCACCTAAATCACTTTCAGTAGCTCAAGTATCCTTCACGGTTCTGTAGCTGACAAAATATATTGATTTCAGTATTTTTTCCCTAGAATCTCGTAATAGAAGTTTCTCCCCCATGGCACAAGATTAAGTAAGTAAATTATGCTGGCTTTTCTGTCATGTAGGCCTGGTTATCAAATCCTGACTGCCCTGTGATCACAGGCTGATCTAACCACCCTCAACCTGCTTTCTCAGCTGTAAACCAGGAATCATTACTGTACCTACCCCTACTGTAGCTTCTTTGCAGATGAGGTAAAATAAAGAATTAAAGTGCTTAGCAAATTGCCTGTCAGGCTGTCAGCATTTAATAAATGGGAGAAATTTGAAAATAAGGGATAGGTGAGGGAGCTGGCAAAGTCTAGAAAGAGTATACAGTTCCTAAGAGAGAGAAGTGCCCTGGGTTTCAGGTGATGAACCAGCCAGGCCAACAGGCACACACACCAGGACTCAAAAGAAATTAAGAAGCCTGAGAGAAACTTGGGCTGGGATTTAGAGACAAACTGAAAATAGCCCTATCCCTCTCGTGCTTCCTCTTCAGACGTGTGAGGTGAGTTCACCGACAGACAGGAAAGAAAAAAATGACAAGGGCCACCCACACTGCCTGAAGAGACCTATGGTGCTGACATAGAATTTAAGATTAAGACTTTTGACCAGGATAGGACATCTGCCTGGAGAAATTCTGGGAAGAGTGATGCTTAAGAAACTGGTAAGAGCTTAAATAAGTGGGAGTAAATTAGAAAACTGGGCAAAAAAGATGAAAGGAGATTTACTGCCTTCCTACAGATTGTGAGCTACAGCCCATGAAACTGACCTTGTTACAGATGGAATCATTTCTTGCAGGAAAACTCCTTGGCCTTGTTGAGCTTGGCCTGGTTTTCTCCGGTAAGATTTTTCTCTTTCTGGAAAAAAAGCAATACAGTAAAAAGAGAGAAACTGTATAGTGAGAATGCCAAAGAATGTCAGAGTGTATGAATCATGGGGGAAAGAATTCCCAAATTTATCTTTTCCCAAAGTTATTTTTATCAAGAAGAAAGCGATTGCTTTCTTGAGCCCCTGTATCTACAGTTCCTTAAAGTACTTGCTTAAGAAGTTCTTGCTTGTGTTTCACTTTCTAACATGTAGTCACTTTGAATACCTGCTGCCGCCTCTGTCAGCTCTTTTCTCACACGCACATCCAGCTGTGCGAAGAATTTCAACAGGCCCAGCAAACACAGCTAATGACACCAGGGAGTTATGCCCCATGCACTTTGGAGGCTGAGGCATGAGGACTGGAGATTGTAAATACAACACAGAAAATGGCTCGTGGTGTCCTGTGTATTGTGGCCCATGTAGTTGCAGTGATGTATCCGAGTGGCGGGGTCTCCCACCTCCCTGAGGTGACCAAGCGGGAAATGAACAGAGGACACTGTGACTCGACACCACTCCATAAACGGTACTGCCACTCTCAAGCATCCAATAGCACCACTGAGGAAACATGGCCAAACCTCCAACCAGTGCTATAAGAAACAGGACTCTAAAAGATAGAGGTGGCTGCAAGGCTGCCAAGAAAGTGAACCATGCACATGAGATTTCAGGACTACTTCGTGCTTAGCAGATTTTAGGGCCGCTTAATCCATGGAATAAAATAAATGGAGCTACAGCACTGTGGGAAAATATGTTTCAGTACTAGGTACCATCTAGAGCAGGTTATGAGATCCCACCCCTGCGCATTGTGTTAGAGTTGCCTGGTAAAGCTTTGTAAGCTGTAGATAACTGAGAGGTACGTGACTGATAACAGCCCCACCTCCCCTGCACCACCGCCAACCAACCAGACAAAAGTTTTGTCTCCGTTTGCAATTCACCTCAACATTCCTTTGCTTCTATAAATCTGTGTGGCTCTGACCTTTCCTTTCAAACAGTTGTTACGGGTTCAACAGTACCCATGCCCCCCAGAAAAGATATGTTGAAGTCCTAACCCCCAGTACCTGTGAATGTGACCTTATTTGGAAATAGGGAGGGTCTTGGCAGATGATCGAGCTAGGATGAAATTGCTAGGATGGGCTCCATGTGACTGTGTCCTCATAAAAAGGAGAAATTTGGACAAAGAGACAGACACACACTCAGGGAGAACACCAAGTAAAGGAGAGGGCAGAGATCACGCTAATACATCTACTAACTAAGGAATGCCATGGATTTCCAGCAAACTTCCAAAAGCTGGGAGAAAGGTATGGAACAGATTCTCCCTCACAGCCCTCAGGAGGAACCAACTCTGCCAAAGACATCTTGATCTCAGACTTTGAGCCTCTAGAACTGTGAGACAATAAATTTGTGTTGTTTAAGCTATCCAATTTATGGTACTTGACTATGGCAACCCTAGCAAACTAATATGCTAGTTATAACATCTGCCTAGTACCCTTATATCCTATGAATAAAATTAATTCTTCAAAACATGTTCATTTTATAGCTGTATAAGAGTCATGAGTTTATCTTTTTTCTGAAAATTATCTTTTAATAAGGTAAATGGATCTTCTGCTGTCCTTCTCCATTCCTAAAGACTTCCCAGCCAGAACTATCCCTGAATACTTTTTTTTTTATTGAGTTGTTAGGCTGCATAAAGGCATCACAATATACCTTTTTAAAAACATCCCATAGGGCTTCCCTGGTGGCACAGTGGTTAAGAATCAGCCTGCCAATGCAGGGGACACGGTTCGATCCCTGGTCCGGGAAGATCCCACATGTCGCGGAGCAACTAAGCCCATGTGCCACAACCACTGAGCCTGCGCTCTAAAGCCCATGAGCCACAACTACTGAGTCCACGTGCCACAACTACTGAAGCCTACGCACCTAGAGCCCGTGCTCTGCAACAAGAAAAGCCACCACAATGAGAAGCCCGCACACCACAATGAAGAGTAGTCCCTGCTCGCCACAACTAAAGAAAGCCCACGCACAGCAACGAAGACCCAACACAGCCAAAAATAAATAAATTTATAAAAAAAGAAAACAGTTTGGCATTAAAAAAAAAATCCCATAATTGGAAACTTAACTAATCAAAATGGACTGCCTTCCCTCATCTAGCTGAGTGGATGGGAAGGGAATAAAGTCCTCACAGCTTCCAGGCTCTCTGCTGGGCACTTGGCATTCCATTGGATATCTGTAAATGTCTACCCAACAGTTACCGCCCCTTCTTCAGCAGTTAAAGAACTCCATTATTGGACCAGTAGTCTTCACCTCTCCCCTCAAGTCTCAGGGAAGGGGACCTTACCCCAACTTTCCCCAGAAGTAAAGCCTGATGGGTTTAAGTCCCCATGGTAGTCCCAGTTCCCTTGGCAGTGATTGACGAGACATGGCTGGGAGGTGCGGGCAGAGAAGAGGATTCCAAAAGGAAAGGTCTCTTGCTCTTAAAAAGACCTATGTGGCAAAAAGTACACCCTTTTTTGAGTCTACATGTGATGCCTAGACCTATGGCATCCATCTTGTGATCATGAGAGCAGCGAGCTTGACTAAGGACAAAATTTGTCACACCAAATATAGCAGAGCAGAAAGAAGGAAAATTCGTGGGTTCTTGACAACACTTTTGAGCCACGGAACTAACCAAGGCGGGAATTGGTCTTCCTTGGGGCTTCCTGATATGTGAGATAATAAATGTTTTTATTGAAGCAAGTTGAATGAGGGTTTTCTATTTCTTACACCCAAAAGCATCCTACAGACTATAAGATATCTGTGAACATTCTCATTTTACAGACGAAAATCTGAGGTTCAGATATAACTTGCATCCAAAGTAACCTATCCAGGGTCACACATAAAACAAAATTTGTATCCAGCTCAAACTCCAGACATCCTCTCTCCACTACCATTACCACCTCTATATTTATCATTGGTCAGTGAAAGAAGGCTAATTTCTCATGTTTTGTTTCTTTGTTTTTATTGTTTAAAATGTTGTAGGAGGGCACAGAGCCTAGTGGTTAAGGGTAAACTTTGGTGTCAGATGGACCTGAGTTTGAATCTGTATTGGTGTGACCTCAGGCAAGTCACTTAACCCCTCAGTTAAAAGAACCTCAGTTTGCTCATAGGTAGGATGAGATATCAATTCCTATAACACAAGGTTGTGATTAGGACTAAATGAAACTATATATAAAGTACTTATCACAGATCCTGGCACATTATACCTGCATAGAAAAAAACTGATGGCTATTATGCTTATTACTGTGGTGGTGCCACACAGTGTGACTACCTCTTCACCAGGCAGCCAGCATTTCGAACGTGAAGAGAGCATCTCGTTCCCCATACACAAAGTGGTTTCATCAATTTCACTCCAGACGCCTTAGAGCCTCCGGTTTCTGTGCTACAACTGTGAGCTCCTCCTCCTCCTGCCCAGACAGCCACCATCAAAAGAGCCCAATTCCCGGGAGCACACGGCATTCCTTGCTGGAGCCCAGCCTGGTTTTGTCTCTGCTCATATTACCCCTAACCACCACCCAGGGCCCTGAGACCTTTGATGTTCACGTGGCTGCCTGCAGGGGCAGGAAGATAAAACCCCCCTTGTTCCCTCTCTGGGCAATAAGACCTTTGGAAATTTAGAGAGACACAGAGATAAAAGACTGGATTTTTTTTTTTCCTTCTTTTCATTTTTTTTCCCCAGCAACAAATGGTGGTTTGTCTTTACCAGCCACTCCTTCAGCGCCACACCAGCATCAAAGAGCAAGAAATGAGCAGAAAGCCAAGGCAGGGGAGTTCTATCCCCCCAGTAGGGAATTTGCCTGCCTCCAGGACACACAGAAGGGGGAGGGGAGAAGAGAGCTGTGTACAAAGAGCATCCCACAGGGGTGATCAAAGCTCACACACCCCCACCCCATTCCCAAAAGTTTGTTTTCTTAACATTTACGCTATACACTTTAAGCTTGGCAAACAGACAAGACAGGGACAGGGAAGGACACGGAAAGGCTCAACTTGTCTCATGGATAAATCTTGAGTTGACTTGACATCTTCTGGTCCAGAGGACTTAGTGTGCTGACAGTGGGTAGCCTCTGTATGTGGAGCATTCCTTCGGGACTCACAAGTCCAGTGTTCGGCTCTGCCCCCAGTCCCGGTGACAACCGACCAAGGGCAAGTAGAGGAGGGAAGGGAATAGTCTACCTGCATAACAACGAGAACTATCGTTTTCTAAGACCCATGTGTCAGGATCTGTGCTCAATACCCAATACGTAGCAACCATAGAGTAGGTGGGACTAATTTCCCCAGTTTACAGATGTGTAAATTAAAGCTTAGAGAGCTAAAGTCAGTTGTTCAAGGTCACGCCCTAACGGGCAGAGGCGGGACTTAAACTCAGATCTGCACCAAAGTGTATGTTATTAACCAAGTGTTACAAACTGCTTTCCACAGGGATTATGAGTCTACTTTGAAAAATACCAAGCCAGGTACAATTATAGGACATCTGTTATCCATTGAGTTGCGTCTCCAAAAAGGATATGTTGAAGTCCTGACCCTGCAGTACCTGTGAATGTGATCTTATTTGGAAATACAGTCTGCAGGTGGAAACAAGTTAAAATGAAGATTTACTGGATTAGAATGGGCCCTAATACAATGGCTAGTGTCCTTATAAAAAGAGGGAAATTTGGATACAGACACGCACAGACAGAAAATGGTCATGTGAAGAGGCAAGGAAGGACCCTCCTCTAGAGCCTTTGGGAGAACGTGGCCTTGCCAACGTCTTGATTTGGGACTTCTGGCCTCCAGATTGT